>NW_027041110.1:600000-1200000 GCF_037179485.1 Ochlerotatus camptorhynchus
ACAAGGTAGCAACAGCAATGTTGTGTCAAACTTGCAAAAGTAGTACTCCCCGCGCTGCCTTGTACGTGTGAGTGCGATTGTGTTGGTTCATGGTTGAATTCTTGGAATTTCCACTTCGTCGTCCACATTTTTACCCTGGATTACACTGCTTACGATACGCAAAATTCCCCGTAAAGCACACACCACTTGCACGGCCGATGAGAGTTACTCAGTAACTCGACTCACAATTGCAAAAAGTGGGGTTACTCAGTGAGTCGAATTCAATTTTCTTCACTTTTTCGGGAAAAAGTAATAAGGAGTTTACTTATGGACTTAGTGAAATATTTCTCGATTTTCCTCATATTCAAGAAGTTTTTCCTGAAAAATCGAGGACAATTTTACTCATTCACTGAGTAACCCCACTTTTTGCAATTTTGAGTCAAATTCAACTCAATTTTGAGTTACTCTTATTGTGGCCGGGTGTGCAGCAAAGCAAATCCTTTTCCGCACAACTACCACCCGCAGTGGGTTGGCTGGATGAGTGGCTCCACTGCTATCGACATCCCACGAGCTGCATGGGCATCACAGCGAACGGAAGCTGAGCGGATAGAAAATTGACACAAAATGGAGCAGTAAGTGGAAAACTTATCCCGACCGCCATTGAGTGGTTGGTAGCACACGAACGACGACAGGACGAACAGTGCAGTTAAGTTGAGTCAAGTGTTTGAGCGCAGGCAGGCACGCAAGGAAATACAAGCGTGGGAAGATATAAAGGTAGCCCAGAGGCAGAAACAGCTGGTTACAAGTTGTTTTTTTTTTTTTACTCCTGCGTTTGGCATCTGGAGTGCAGTGAGTAGATAGTTCAAGCACAGTTCTCAAGAATCTCTTGTTTTACCCAGGCCAACTATGGAAATTTTGACTGTGTGGACGCGGAATGAGGTATTTCCGGTAGGATAGAGGTGGGACTATCATCCAGTTGCCTTTTTACAGTTTTTGCGGTTGGATATGATTGGTGAATGGGGATTTAGTAGTTGTTGTTGAGCTACTACCGAGGACGTGGGTAAGTGGCCAATTCCGAAATATTATGAATCCGCTTCATGATACGTATCAAACTGCGTAAATTTCCAAAATATGATCATTGCTGCATTAATTGAGCAAATTAGACTTGCGATTACTTTTTGGATGGCCTTTAGTACTGAACTCCACCGTATGGTTACGCCAAAGTGTATTGAATGAATAAACTAGCTATAGTGTATCTCAAAATTGATCGCACAGCTGTATTTTATTTTTAGAAAAACGACTCTAAAAGTACAAGTTAAAAAGATACGTCTCTGAATTTTTGGCAGCTGACTCAGCATACATTTATTAATTATTGTCTCAGTATAAGGCATATTTGGTTGATTTTACAAAAAGTAAGAGCAATTTAAGGAAAACGTCTTCTTCTTGACGTTATTTTCTTGAAATAAAATGATCATAACTTCTTGAAATTTTTCTTATTTTTAGTCGAAGTAAGGATCATTCATAGGCCACTAATTTTACTAAAGTTCGTCCACTAGGTAAATAGGGCAGAGAACTACTTCGGCATAATCACCTATTTTGGGCCTATCGAGCAGAAAACATCAAATAAATCCATGATTTCAGAGTTAACAAGTCAATTATGGGTTTGGTACGATACTTTAGTTAATAAGCTACCGAGCGAAGTCAATGAGAACGCGTGGTATGAAGGTTTGCACCCATAATTCCCAAAAAACAAAAGAAGCGCTCCGACCGAATCAATTTTCATCTTCATCCGATAGGCCGAAGTGAATTCATTGGCATTTCAATAGCGTTTCAATGCGTTAGGCCGAGTTTAGAATCCGTAGGCCGAGTTTGGCGTCAAGAAGTAGGGTTAGACTTTTGACAATATCTCAACAATTGGTTTCTCTTTATCAAATCTTACGGTACACCAGTGGTGTCGCCCTAACCTCAATCTACCTGTTCAGCAACTTTCAAAACGTAATCAAATAAAACAATATTGGTATCAATTAATATAAATCAGTGGAATTATAAGACCCTGTGCCTTTTGAAACTTATTTGAATGTTAAAATAACCCTAAATAACGTTTGCAAAGCTGTTGAACAGGTAAAAAGTGAGGTTACGCGACGCCACTGCGGTACACACGGAAAGGTAAATAAATTTGGAAGCCATCAGTAATAATAACATTCCGTTTGGTGCTAACCTGCGCTAGATTAAGAAAGACTAAGTGCGGGTTGTGCTTAATACGCCGGAAATGTATTTAACGGTAGTTAACCCTAGTTGAAAATCGAGCGTTTTACTAAAATAAATCTAATTTTATACAGGCTCTTCCAATAAAGATCAAAACTATAGCAATAAATCAATAAGCATCTGTTCAACCACCAGTCACGATTAAAAAAAATATCTATTCACCAGTTTTCAAAAAACTGTCTTCTAGGGTGATAAATTTTGAGATACACTGTATATATCTCTGGAAGATGACAATACACGGCCGTCGAAAACAATTCGAAATTGAGTTGGATTTTACTCTTTTTCGTAAAAAGAGGACGTACTCAAAAAAGACCATTGTGTAAAATTTAGCATTTGACGAAGATTTAGGAACCTGACTGAAATCCAGCTCAATTTTTATTAGATTTTAATGGCTTTTCGGGTAATATCCGATAAACCGAGGTTTTACCGGGGCAATAAAATATATTATAGGGGAAATGGCTCTAATGTTGGCCTATGGATCTAAGATTGGGCCCATCGCTAAAAATCTGCTATTTATCAATTTTATCTAGACGAACGCGTCATTTGGACGGTACTAATGGATATTTTTGGACGCTATTAAAAATTTAGTCGATTGCTGAATTTATGTATGGGCCCAAATTAGGGGCATTTAGGCCGACATTACATCCATTTCCCCTATATAAATAATATGCTTCACTCTTTCGTTTTTACGGAGACATAACTTTTAGCCAGTAAGTGCGCATTTGCGCCAGAGAAGGCTACTAATGTATTTTTAAAACATTACGAATGAACGAAGGATGCTTCAAAGCTACAACAGAGGATTAAAACAAAACTTGTTTAAACAATAAGTTTTTTAAAACATCATCATTTGCATCAAAGTTTGCTAATAGAAATGATGAAGCTTTATCAAAGCCTTATTGGCATTGACAGCTACTCTGTAACTCTCTACGCATAAGCATCTGTCAGTCTGTGTGTTAAACATATGGTGGGCTTTGTCTTTTCCTTTCAGTTCACCGAAAAAATCCCTTAAGAAACCGTCAATCTTTGCGTGAAGAGGTGGTGGCTCGACGGTTATTTTAGCGCCAGTTTCCGATGGATCAAGGGATTGCATCTTATCTATATCTGTTTTGAGAGATTTTAGCCGAGTTCGGCAAAAAAATAGTGCCGAGAATCCAACAGCCTAGCTTTCGGCAAACATGCCGGTAAAACATTGAATTACCGTGAGATCGGCAAAGCCAAATTACTCAAAGCCTTCGGAAAATTGTCTACCGTTCATTGTTTTTTTTTTTTGTGAATCACTTCAGTTTTTTTTCACATTTTTTTGCTTTTATTTGTAATAATTATTGAGATTTTGAAGAGGAAAAAAAGGGGGGTATAATTTAGCAACTTAACAAAACGTCCTCTATTTCAACCTTCTTTTCAGCTTGGCTAGCACTTTCACTTTCCATGCGCTCCTAACAGAGTGGTCGATTTCATTCTGACAGTTATTTTACGTATTCTCGGCAAAACGAAAGTCGACAGATATTTTAAGTATATTCGGCAAAGTAAAATGTGAGTGCCGTAAGTTCGTTAAATTATTTTGCTGATTTCGGCAGTTTGAGATTTTTCCAATTAGATCAGTGACTACTATTGACGAGGCTTGGTAAATGATTGTTTTTACCAAAATTTTGCTAAAACCAGATCCGATTTTCAGTAAACTATTATATGTTCAACGAAACATCGGCAAATTTTCCGTTTACTGAACTGTTCGGCAATATATTTCACCGAGGACAGATTTTGATTTTAAGTGTGTAGAGTTCCCATTACGTAGATAGTCGTCCATATCAATAAACAAAAGTTGTATGGAACGTGGACACTCGCCAACCTCCCCCTTAACAGTCTACTCTACATAGTTTATGGGAAGCTCCTAACACTTCAAAATTCCTAGAACATAAATATCAGCTTTGACAAAATATCCAATTAGAAGCTTTGTGCTTTAAAAAATACGAAGTTAAGGGGAAATAGGGGTAATATGAGCAAAGAGGGTAAAATGAACGATTCACATTTTTAACGTTGAAATCATCAATATTTTGAAAATGATCGAATCGGAAAAACTCGACCTTCTTCGATTTGTATGAATCTTTGTGTAATTGCTATAGGCAATGATTCACATTTTTGCTAAAATTCAACCATTTTGGTGAAATTTTTTCAAAATGGTGTCCTTGGTTCAAGTTTGGAAACAGCATTTTTGATCGAAATGATGTCTGAGACAAAGTTGTACAGAAAACCCAACATCTTCCTGATAAAAAAATATCAAAATCCTACAGTTGGACTATTTTTTTTTTCAGTTTCATATTGTTGGAAAAAATATCCAATCCTGTTTTTTTTCTAAATCTAGGATAGATTTTCGAACTCACAAATCTCTAAAAAAAAATCATATTTTAAGTCTCTAAACACATGTTAAAGCCCAGAATAATTGGAATTAAAATTCTGTTTAAGATTTATGTTAGCACAGATCACGATACTTTTAAAAAAAAAGTAGAAGCGTATGTGCCTAAAGGCACCAACGGAAGCTTGATGTAGGACCGCTAGTGGACGGAACAAATATGTTGATCATTTAGCTCTTAACTCTTTCGGTTTTTGAATTGGTGGCCCTGAAAAGGGCCGCTTTTTTTCTTGATTTGTTTTCCGTCGATCTTGTTTTCCGTGCTGAGCACCAATGCTACCGACGCCAGGAAGGCAGCTCCCACACCTGAACCTTACCTATCGACCCATCAACTCATGAACCGGGGACCAACGGCTTTACTTCCTTTCCGAAGGAAGGCGTG
Organism: Ochlerotatus camptorhynchus; assembly: GCF_037179485.1. Lineage (NCBI taxonomy): Eukaryota > Metazoa > Arthropoda > Insecta > Diptera > Culicidae > Ochlerotatus > Ochlerotatus camptorhynchus. Next base: position 605,031 of record NW_027041110.1, read on the forward strand.
ATGAGAGATGTTATGCCTCAGAACATCCCGGCGGCGCCGACTGGGATTGAACCCAGGCCTGCTGGGGTGAGAAGTAATCACGCTTTCCACTACACCACCGGCGCCGCTTAAAAGGGCCGGTTGTTTTTCAAATAGTGGCCACACTTTTGGTCGGTGCTTTCGTCGTCGTCCGTCGTCTTCGTATTGGTGCGATGCGTGCTGTTCCACTCATACGTCGTGTAAGACGCTTATCCATCCGTTGCTCGAAAGCAAATGACGAAGAAAACTACTACTACTAAAATGTTTGTATATTTACTTATTGTCTTGTGGTTGACAATTATTGTACATTTTAATTGATTTAGCCCGAAAGCTCTTCATCTTGAGTGATTATGTCTGTAACAAATTACTGTTTGATTTTAATTTTACATTGTAATAGTTTACATTTTGCTTTTAAGGAAAGCATATTTGTTGATTTTAATAAGAAGATTTGATATTCTACCTACTTAAACTAGTTGCCCAACCTAACGTGCCAGATCCCTAATGATCTGTTGATCGGATCGCATGCAGCAATCTCTGAACGTTTTGATAGTAGCAGTTCTCCGTAACGCCAAGGTCTGAAGACCAGCCAGGCGGTGGACCTCAGAATTTCTAGTACGCAGTGCACTGTTGAGGATCATCCTCAGGATCTTCTTCTGGATCCTTTGTAGTTTGAGGTGATGAGAATGTGCGCAGCTCTCCCAGGTTGGCAAGCCGTACTCTATAACGGGTAGACAGCAAGCTTGTTTTTCAGGGATAGGGAGGATCTCCTATTGATTAGCGGGTACAACAACCTTATCAAGATGTTGCATTTTGTTTTTGTTTTGTCAACATGCTCCCTGTAAATCAGTTTGCTGTCGAGTGTTACTCCGAGGTAGACTACCTCTTTGGACCACTTCACCACTGTGCCGTTTAGGCAGATTTTGTTATTCTCAGACGGAACAAGTCTGGGAGATTTTGAGTGTGGAAAAATTATGACCTGGGTCTTCGCCACGTTGATACGGATCTTCCAGCTGTTAAAATACTCAGACAGGACATCCAAGCCTCTCTGGAGTTTGGTAGTCAGCACTCCGATGACCCTACCCTTGTAGACGATGGATGTGTCGTCTGCGAACAACGACAACGATCCAGCATCAGGGAGAGCCGGAATATCGGAGGTGAATAGATTGAACAGGATCGGCCCAAGGGTACTTCCTTGGGGCACACCTGCACCGATGTTAAAGGCATCCGAAGTGATGCCATTCAGAGAGACCTGCAAAGTCCTGTCTGATAGATAATTTTGTATGATCTTCACGAGGAAGATTGGAAGACCGTATCGATACAGCATACATTGTCAAACGCTTTCTCAACGTCTAACAATGCCATAGCAGACGTTTTTGAAACGGGCTTGTCCCGTCTAAGAATGTTTGTTACTCGGGTCAGTTGGTGGACGGTTGATCGACCTTTTCGAAAACCAAACTGCTCCTCGAGTAAGATGTTGTTTTCTTCGGCAGATGTTAGAAGCCGGCTGTAATCTGCCCTTTCGAAAAGCTTGGATAACCCTGAGAGAAGGCTGATGGATCGGTAACTTGAAGGAGGAGAGGAAGGATCCTTCCCAGATTTTCGAATGGGGATGACTTTAGCTAACTTCCAGCACAAGTAGCCAAGATTGAAAATCAGTGCCAGATGGTTGTAGAATCTGGAACTCAATTGCTAGAGCTCCAGACATCCTGAATCTGGGGCCTTCATGTTTTTGGACGTTTTGATATAAGCCAACAGTTCGTCAGCCGTGATCTCAGATTCCTCGGGAAAGATGTTAGGAACCTGTTGGAGGTTGGTTACATTTTCAGCAACCTCAGCTTCGTGAGGGCTGGTGATGTTTTTTTCCGAGATTGTGGGAGCTGACGAAATGTTGACCTATCGCGGCAGCCTTCTTTTCAGGTGTTATCAGGTGAATCACTGAACCGTCGAGACAATTCAGTGGAACCAGCGGTGGTATAGGCCTCGGTTTAGTTTTGAGGACTTTTGTTAGTTTCCAAAAGGGTTTTGCACAATCTGGGAGGGAACGGATGTTATTGGCAAAATTCTCATTTCTGAGTTCCTCCATTTTGGCTTTGATAAGTTTGGTTAGACGGTTGGAATGGGTCTTAAAGGTAGGCAGTCCAGTTCTCTGGAACTGCCTACGCATGGTGTTACGGAGTCTGATTAGGCTTTTAGTATTCTGATCAAGGTTCAGAGAATTACTCACCCGTCTGGAAGCTGGCACGTGTTGTTCGCGGGCTCGGGATACCGCCTCCTCGACGGCGCACAGAGATCTATCGATGTCATCAGTCGTCTCCAGTAGGGCACCGAAATCGATGGTTTCGTCGACGACTTATTGGAACCGATCCCAGCTTACCCGATGGTAATTCCATGAAATCGGTTAACGGAGGAGCCCACCTCGGCTACAACCGGAAAGTGGTTCGAGCTTAACTCTTGGAAGGCTACCGGTTGGGAGATGTTCTCCATGCTGCTGACGAATGACGAAGAAAACGATTTGGCAAGCCTTTTTATTATCGCTGATTTTCTCCTCCCTTCCTTTCATTTGTGATATTGTGAGCGATCAACCGAGAATTGAGCTCGCTCATGTGAGCATCAGCATGCGCAAAATGTCGTTTGTTCGATTTGCGCTCTATCGTTGCGTCCGTGTTTGGGATTTTTCGTTGCATGTCTGAATTTTGATTTTTTTTAATGTGACCCGCAGTATAGAAATTAAAGACGTAGTCCTACGTCAAAAAAAATCTTGCTTCCTATCAAGTTCAAGATTTTTAAAAACAATTCCTAATTTAATCTCTCCCTCTCAAATTCTTTATAATGACCCATTCAGCCCGATAGCGTTCGGCTATGCGACCTTAAAAAAATACAGGACTTTGATATTTTGTATATTCTGGCGCTTTACAATCATAAGAAGACTCGAGTCTAAAAAACGTTAGTTAAATTGATTCTAAATACCTCGAAAATAACATGATATTGCAATCATTGTTTTTACTAAATATAAAAAAACCGGGAATATTTGGAGATTTTAACCGAGAATTTTTTAATCAAAATTCACTAGCCTATAACTTAAAACAAAAAAGTTAGATTCCTGATTTAAGCTTATCATTTCTATAAAAAGAAGGTACATTTAATTATAAACAACTTTTACGAAGACTATCGCCCTAAAATGAATAGAAACGTGGAAAATTATTAACTCCTGCTAAATTGCACATTGTACATCAGATGTCAGAATATTGTGTATTCAGGATAGGGGAAAGTGGGGCAGTTTGGCCACCTTAAGGAAATCATAATTCAGTGGAAAATTCGAATGATTTTAACAAAATTTATAGTTTTAAGCCCTATTTACACACTAAGATGATTTTACAGATATCTGTAAAATTTTACCGAAATCTCAACAGCTGAACGTTCGGTAAACAATTTTACAGTTTTCCTGTAATTATTTACAGATATCTGTGAAAAATTCACAGATATTTGTGAAAAATTGCAGGAAATCTGCAAAACTGTTTACCGAACGTTCAGCTGTTGAGATTTCGGTAAAATTTTACAGATTTCTGTAAAAAATTGTAAGTGTGTACATCATTATCACAAATTGATCATATTGATACATATTAGAGTGGGTCATCGGTATATGGAAAAACGCAAACTTTACCTCACCAATCGAGAACAACCCTTTTTTGGTTCCATTTGTAGCTCCAAACAACTGTGCAAAATTTGGGGACGGCTTTCCGCATTGCGTTTGAAATTTGTATGAAAATTATTATGGAAAAACCAACTATTTTGCATTTTTATCCCTAGAGACCACAATTTTGCATGCAACTAAGTTAGTATAAATATAATCCAGAAAGTGCCTAACAACTTTGCCAAAGAAAGTACGGTGCTAGAATGTATCTAATAAAAGTAATAACTATTCAAATCACCAAAAATCTCTTTTTCTGCCAACACTGCCGGTGTACCAATGGGAGTCAGATTCCAAACTGAAAAAAATTTCGGAGTTTCTTATCTTGCGATTTGGTATGCTCAGACAAATTATTCAAAAACAATTGCTCTATCTCATATGGCATCACTCATATCACTAGAAGTGAAGCTTCGAACTGACATAACTTCAGAGTTTCTTATCTTATCGATTTGGTATGTTCAGATGAATTATTCAAAAACATTTGCTCAATCCCATAAGCGTAGTTAGAGAGCGGGGTGGGGGCTTACTATATGCAGTTTTTCAAACGAAAATTGTTGTAGTGTATATATTTAATATCCACTTGTCCGTTCATTTGTTAGTGAGGAGATGTTGTTTGAATTATTAGTCCAACTGCTATATTATTTCTTTATAAAGCTTTTGTTTGAAATATTAAACTGCCAATCGGGCCACCCGCATATAGAAAACACAGAAGTAGTCGTACGGCAAAAAGCAAAAACAGGAGAAGACGTAAACTGTCTTCACCAGTTTCGTCTGAGACATTGGTACATTCGGATTTCGCTTGTTGGGCTAACTTTAAGTGGGCTACATTTCAGTTGGGTTCTCAAGTCAAACGTCATTTCTAACAGTGTTGATTCATTTTCGAAATTTCGATCGGCTACATGCAAAAACCGGCAAACGAGTGGAGTACAACGAGTTGCTTCCTTGATGGTTGCCAACGATATGGCCGAATGAGGAGTGAAGCTAATTTCTGACTTATCAAGAGATCCACCCGAGACCTAGTTCAACAGAAATATTTGCTTCAAGGGATAGAACAGCATCGAAAAAAGTACCCTGAGAAATCGTGGAATATATTAAAATGAAATATAATTGTTACAATCCAATGACATTTGTGTGAATGTATCTGACATTGTATATTGCACCAAAAGAGTAGGGAAGGGAATGGAGGTAATCGCTTTTATGAGATTGAGATTGATTTTTGAATAACCCATTCGAACAACTCGAGAGATGGGAAATTTCGAAGTTATATTAGTCTTTATCTTTACTTTCATTGATATAAATGAGGGCCAAAAAGCATACAGTAAGCCCCCCATATCTAACTACGCCTATTAAATGGAACACATGTTTTTGAATACATCTGAACATACCAACTTGACAAGATCAAAAACACCGAAGTTATTGCATTTTGAAGCTTTACTTATGAGTGAGGAGGGCGAGATGAGATTGAAAAATTGTTTGTGAATAATTTCTGAACATACCAAATCGATAAGATAAGAAACACCGAAGTTATTTCAGTTTGGAGTTTGACTTTGATTGGTACACCGGCAGTGTTGGCAGTAAAAGAGATTTTTGGCATTTAATACGAAACATTGATCTTTGAACAGCTATAACTTTTTTTAGGGGCATTCTAGCACCACACATCTTTCAACAAAGTTGTTAGGCACTTCCTGGGTCATACTTTAACGTATTTAGATTCGTGTAACTGTGGTCCCTAGCAATAAAGATGCAAAAAATGAGGTTTTCCCATACTAATTTACATACCAATTTCAAACGCAATGCGGTAAACCGGGTTACAACCCGTAGCCTTCCCCCCCCCCCACACATGCCAAATTTGGTTCCATTTGCTTCATTAGTTCTCGAGTTACGCAAAAATTTCTGTTTCATTTGTATGGGAGCCCTCCTTTAAAGAGGGGGAGGGGTCTCAAACTATCATAAGAACCTTATCCTGCCCCAAAAACCCCTGCATACAAATTTTCACGCCGATCGGTTCAGTAGTTTCCGAGTCTATAAGGGTCAGACAGACAGACAGAAATTCATTTATATATATTTACAAGTTTATTTATAATTATACTCACCAATTATCAACATCTTTCTAACCTTCTTGGTTATTGAAGTCGTAAAATTAAATTTCCAATATCCTTCCCATAGATGGCTAATTTAATTTCCAAGATATTTATTCAATCAACACTGTCAATAACAGCACACACCCACCAGTCTGACCTTCAGACTGCGCCACATGAAAAATTCACATCGCCTCCAACGCTCATACAAAACCCCACCAAGACACGTGTGAGGACAAACTTCGTTAGAAGCAATCTGTAGAGGCAACGTTTTTCCTTTATCCTTCCCAGCACAGACGGCAAACACAAAGCTGTAAAACATCCAACAACCCCCATGTACTCAAACCATTCTGTATCGCATCTCTCCATCGAGAAGTACAATATTTTACACGCACTTTTCACGGCTGGAATACTTGGTTTTCCTTGCTCAACACTCCGAGAGCCATTCATAGACAAAACACAATCTCCTAGTACATTGTGAGTAAACTGTTGAAAGTTCCATACACAACAGAGCAAACTACATCATGATTGCTCATTCTTCCCCCCCAAACCGTGCAACAATGTACATAATTTTCAAGGAAGTGGTGGTGCAGGACTACCAAGGTACGTAGCAAATTCGCTACATCATCCCGCACAGACAGACGCCCATCACAGGACAACGGCAACGAACGGTTCCATTTGCTCTCCGGAACAAAGCGCCGGCATACACACCCTTTGTGCTGCGCTACACTTTGAGCCAGGAGCCACACCACCACTATCCGTCTCTCATGGTCCTACCGGAAATGAGAAAGCATCCAAAGTGTTTTTCTTGGTAAACTATATAGTTTACTCCGCGTAGTCGACGCTCGCTGAGTAAAATAAGAAATAATCGTTAATTATGTTTGATTTTCCCTTCAACAAAGGCGATGACGAATCGCGAAGCTTTGTGATGCCGAAGACTGAGCTTCATACATGCATTGTGGCCATGAACAGGGATCGCCGCGACAACAAGGACACTATCTGACGCTATGTTGGCTAGGAATGAGTCTTGAGCTTCCCGCTAGCAATGAAAATGAATTGGGGTGGATTTATATCCGACTAAACAAAGGCAAGGTCGAAGAGCTTTGTTGCTGCTAGAGCTATAGATGGTATTTACGGACGTCTGGTATCATGTTTCCTAGCCGGGCAGACAAAGAAGACCTTCCAGAGTCGTCGATGTATACCTTCACACTTGATAAATGGGCGCTCGGAAAAGTATGATATCTTTGTGATGATTTTAATTGCGGTTAAATGTTCGGATTAGGAAACTTTCCAGACTGAGACTTAAGTCTCCCACCTTGATAGGTAGTTTATCGAATCGATAATAGCAAAACACCATGTAGAATATTTTCCTTAACTTGTCGAATCAATTCGCAACCACTAGCTACGTCATTACAGAACTGCTACAGTCGGATCTGCACAAAATCATCGTTTCACCACAGCACCTCTCGGCGGACCATATCAAAGTGTTCCTGTACCAGATCCTGCGTGGTCTCAAGTATCTGCACTCAGCCCGTATCCTTCATCGGGATATCAAACCAGGCAACCTGCTGGTGAACAGCAATTGTGTTCTCAAGGTGAGACTGCTTTCGCGTGCAATGATTTGGTTTATCTTCAATTACACCAAAAACCCTTACTATTTCAGATTTGTGATTTCGGTTTGGCACGCGTGGAAGAGCCGGACCAGTCCAAGCACATGACACAGGAAGTGGTAACGCAGTACTACCGCGCACCGGAGATCCTAATGGGAGCACGGCACTACTCGGCGGCCGTGGACGTCTGGTCGGTTGGGTGCATATTCGGAGAACTGCTCGGCAGGAGGATCCTCTTCCAGGCACAGAGCCCAGTGCAGCAGGTGAGTGAACCGTAGTTCATTGCCATTGGTGGATGGAATCGCAGCCTTTGTTTATGGTTTGTAAAAGAAACAGCATTGTAGTTTTTATTACAATCCTTAAACGAGTTAATATTTTTTTTAAATATCTATTTTTTTTACGTTTCATAAAGTAGTGTTCGTGAACGTATTTGCAAGTACCTATTTTCTCCAGTTTGACTCACAACCAAAAATATGAGTATTTGCATAAAATGGTAAAGAGTGATGAAGTTTTAGAGGTCACGCAAAAAATCGAAGTTTGTATGGGGATAGTTACTAAATTGAAAAAAATAATTAGGTATTGCTCCAACTAGTAGTTCAAACGCTGCAAAAATTAAATATGTGGCTGCTATAACCATGACCAATAAGCCTGTTGATATTATAGTCAGTTTGGTAGGAAGATGAAAATGTAAAAAAATGACAAAATAAGGACAGTTTAGTTTGAAACACGGACACCAAAAAATGTCCATAACTTTTTAATTTTACGCTGTATCCGCATGTTTATTCGGCTTATTTGGATCAAGTTTGTATGACGGATCACAACCCCCTTCTCCCCATGTCACTTTCGTCCCCAACAACTGAGCCAAATTTGAACGAAATTGGTTATGATCTGGATTTTCGAGAGAACTTTAATATTTGTATGGGGAAATGTATGGGAACCGGAACAAATCTATTGACTTGCTTGCCAAAAAATCAAAAATTGCTCAATTTTCACCAAACATGGGACATAGATTGGGAAAACTATGCAGAACAGCTTTGTGGAAGAAAAGGCTTTTTCATTTTGTTTCCATGATATCCTCATACACCTTTAAGCCTTAGGTGTAAAGTTGTGTTGACTGAGTTAAAATCCAGTGGTGTAGTGGTAAGCGTGATTGCCTCTAACCCCAACAGGCCTGGGTTCAATCCCAGTCGGCGCCCCCGGGATGTTCTGAGGCATAACATTTCTGATCACGCCTTCCTTCGGATGGGAAGTAAAGTCGTTGGTTGCCGGTTCATGAGTTGATGGGTCGATAGGTAGGGTCCAGGTGTGGGAGCTGCCTCTCTTGTGTCGATAGCATTGGTGCTCAGCACGGAAAACAAGATCGACGGAAAACAAATCAAGGAAAAAAATGTGTATTTTTAATTCAAATTTAATTAAATCTGCCATTAAAAAGCTTAAAATTAAAAGATTAGAACGTATCAGTGGTGGTATGGTAAATTTAGAGCTAGTAAGTCACTGGTTTTTATATGTGCCTCTTTAAGAAGTGCCCATAATTTTAATTTCAGAATGTACACATAATTTAGTTCTCTTTTATTATAAAACTAGGATAAACAAGACTTCCCTGAAGATCTTGGAACTTTACTGAAGTTTTCGGAAATTCCCAGAGTTCCTTGTAACTTTTGTAAAGATCTGCAATTTAATTAAACTGCCCTGAGGGTATCTGATTTTTCTTGATGTTCCCGAACTTCTCCATAAGTTCTTGGTACTGCCTGTAATTAATAGAAATGTCCTTTAATATCTTACCTTCCCTGAAAATCTCTAGACTGCTGTTAAAACTATTCATATGTTTATAACTTTCTAAAATTTGTATTATTAATATTCATTTGTTTAAAACTTTCTAAAATTTTCAGGAATTTTGTGGAATTCTCTGAGATTTTTGGAATTTCGTAAAGGTTCTCTAAATTTTTATGACGTTGACGTTCCTGAAGTTATTGGGACTGCTCTTAAGATCTCTGAGCTTCCCTGAATATCGGTAGACCTAGCCTCCCAGAAGTTCTTTGAACTTCAATAACGTTTCCACAAGTTCTCTGAACTGAAAAGTAATTCATTAAAGTTCCTGCAGTTTCCCTGAAGCTAATGGAACCACCGTGGAGTTCGCAAAGCTTCCTTAAAGTACCCGGATTTTTTTAGAAGTTTCCTTACTATAGCGCAGTCTGATTCGTTCATCGGAACTACGTAAAAGTTCCCACAATTTTTGTGGATCACTCTACAGTTTTCTAATCTTTTCTGAAGTTCTTGCTACTATACTGATGATGTTCCAGGAATTGCCCTGAAATTTATAAAACTGTCATAAAGATCTCTAAACCTTCCAAAGTTTTCTAGAGTTCCGTGAATTTCCCGGATCATATGTGATGCTTCCTAAATTTTCCTAAAGTTCTCTAAACTTCCCTGATGTTCTCTAGACTATCATTAATTTTGCGATGTTCTTGAATGATCATGCTAGTTTCCTGATAATCATGAAACTTCCCTGAGTTCTCAGAACTGTGCGAAGTTACTTAGCTTCCCTTAAGATGTGAAACTTTCCTGAAGTTAATGGAACTGCCCTGAAGCTCTTTAATCTTCACTGAAATTCTAGAAATTTTTCTGCAATCTATGGAACTGCTCTGAAGCTATCGAAACTTACGCTAAAAGATATTAAGCCTTCCATGTTGATCTGGACGTTTTTAAAGTTCTTAGAACCACCCTAAAGTTTTTATGAATTTCCTTTAAATTCTTGTGATTTCCATGTCATTCTCAGAACTTCTTGAAGGTTCCCTCAATGTTATTTTAATTTCAGTTAGGGTAGAGCGCTACTTCGTCGTAATTGCCCATTTCCGTTCTATCGATCAGAAAAGATCAATAATATCAATGATTTCACCGTGCACAAATCAATAATAGGTTTGTTCCGATGCGTTAGTTCATTAGCTACAATATAAATCCTGTAAGAGCGCATTGTATGAATATTTACGTTCATTGTTCTCTAAACAAAAGAAGCGCTCCAAGCGAATCCCCTTTTTCTACGTTTATCCGTAGGACGAAGAAAATCTAATGGCGTTTAAATGCGTTTGGACGGAATTGAAGCTCGTAGGATGGATTTAGAATCAAGAAGCAGTATTAGATTTTAAACAATATCTCAACAATTTGTGACTCTTTATCAAATCCAACGGTACGTATGGAAAGGTGATTAAATTTAGAAGTCATCTCTGAAAGAAATATTGCATTTTTTGTTCAAACTCGTTCAAAACAGATAGGTAAAGCGCGGGTTGTGCTTAGTAGGACGGAAATTAGATCAAAAACCCTATCAGAATTTTAATGAAGATAATCGAACGAATTATCCTAAAATATTAAGAACTTTCTTCAAGTTTCTACACCATTTCGGATGTTCGTGAAACTGCGTTGAAGTTCTCAGAACTTTTCCGAAGCGCTCTCAACTTTCCCAATATTCTTTGAACTAACCTAAAGTTTTCTAAAGTTTCTTGAATTTCTTGAAAAGTTCTTGAAATTTACATGATGCTAATGGTACAGTTTCATAAAATTCATGGAGCGGCACTGAACTTCTCAGAACTGACCCTTAAATATTTTTAGATTTCCGAAGCTCTGAACTTTCTTTTAGTTCTCGAAAGTTTTCTGAATGTATCCGATACTCCCTAAAGTTTCCAAAATTTATCTATAGAACTCTATTTTTTTTCTTTATTAACGAGACTTTCAGCCTTAGGCTGGTTCATCTCTACCCTATAGAACTCTAAAGTCTGGAGTTCCTTGTATTTCTCTGAACTTCTATAAAGTTCCCGTAATTTTCTTGAAATAGGGGTACACGGGGCAAGATGGCCACCCTATGGTTGACACCATTTTTATATGCAGTAATTACAATTTATTAATACATTCAAATATTGCCTACCCTAGTTCTTTCATGTCTGTTCTGTTTCTCAGAAAGAGATTTCCTTAGTTAGAAAGGCTGGGAATTCCAGAAGGGAACTCCCCAAATTTCATATATAAGGGACCATCGAGTAGGGAATATATCGAGTTATTGTGGTAAATTTTGGAAATTTCAAGCAGCCTGGATTTACCTCTAGTTAGGGCTGTTCAAAAATTACGTAACGCAAAAAATAAAGTTTCATACTCCCACCTGTAACCAAACATAATACATTACCAATACCCTTCCTCCCCCAGGTGTAACGCGTAACAATGAAACTTGTTCAAGTATGAGACACATAATTCGCATTTATAATTGCAACACCACCTTTATTAACTGGAAACTGTTTGAAGCAAATCTTAAAAATAATTTGGAATAATTACAAGTTAGTTACTATAGCGCAGAAAGGCTTCGAAATTGATAAAAGTTTGTCTCTAAACCTTTCAAAGTCTCCCTTTAAAAATATCAGATCCTGTATCTTGGATTGGCTTGTGAAAAAAATAAATGTCTACATCTGAATTAGCTTGTTAATTCTCCTGGAATTCTTTATAGGATTTTTTCTAAATTTTCTGTAGAATTTCCAAAAAAACATTTCAGAACTTTTTTTTTGATTTTTATTCTTTTATAGTATTTTACATCACTTAAAGTGATGATCAGAGGATACATTTAATTCCTCTTAAAGTCCTCCTTGGCATTTAATTGAAATTTATCAAAGAATTCTCTTGAAATCATCTACAGAATTGCACTCAGAATTCGATTCGTTTGAAATTCTTCTCAGGATTCTTTTAAAATTCCCTGTAAGTGGTCCTTGAAACTCGTTTAGTCTTCGTCAGAACTCCATTCACATTCTTCTTGAAATTTCAATGAAAATCTCTTCTCAATTCCCTGTGTAGACAGGGCTGATAGCAGGTCACTTTTTACTGACTAGGTCAATATTTTCATGTCAGTCACTAAAAAGTCACTTTTTTTCACCAAAAAGTTACTAAAGCCACTTTTTCTAAAACTTAGTCATTAAAGTCACTTTTTATGACCAATGTTGTAAAAAATTTTAAATTAAAAAAAATCACATCAAATCACAGCTTGATTTGGTAACAAATGTGTAGAATCAGCGTCTTTAAATCTTTAAAATGTGCTTTTTTCGTTATTGAAAATTTTAATTGTTTTTTTTTACGAAAATTCATGTTTTTTTTTTTCAGTGTGTATTTTTCTCAATGAGTAATCCAGTTTCTTACAATTTCATTTCGATTAGATGAGCCGTTTTCGTACTTGGTCACTTTTTTCAAGCCATTCACTAAAAAGTCTCCTTTTTTAATGCCAAGCCATCAAGATATTTTTAGATAGTTTCATGATATTTGGAGAAGTTCTGCGTACTTCGAGGACGATCTGAAAGCTTCAGAAAAATCCCATTAACTTAAGAAAATTAGCAGTGACTGACAAGGAGTTCCATGGAATTATGGGGTATTCCAAGAATTCTATGATTGATCGGAAAACGTCAGAAGCGTCAGGGAATTCTGAATATATATCAGAAAAATTGCCGGATTATTGAAAAAAAATAAGAGAACTTCAGGTAAACATATATAAGTCCAGGGAAAATTAGTGAGCGTTAATAATGGTTATAAAACTTAAGGAAAATTGTCGAAACTTCAAGGGAAATCAATTAATTTCAGTAAAGTTGCGGGTTCTTAAAAATACTGATAAATTCAGGGCAGACTAGAGAACTTTAAAGAAATTCAGTAATCGTTTAGGCAGTTTTAATAACACCAGGACAGTCTAGACTATTGAAGAAGTTTTAAATTAGTGTCGATAATTTAAGGGCTGTTCCATGAACTTCAGAAAAATCTTGAGAATTTCAGTGAAAATCATAGAATTATATTAATTATTTCGTTCTAATTCTATGAAAATTACGGAAGCACAAAAGTTCCAGAAATTTAGAAAAACTTCGAAAACTTTACAGAAGCACAGTAGTGTTTAGAAACATTTCGAGGACTTCTTTGACATGTATGGAGCTTACGAGGAGATCCGCGAACTTTTTTATGAACAGTAGAAAAATTCGGGAGCATCCCAAAAGTGGAAGAATCACAGGGGGAGGTCAGTTCCATTAGTTTCTGAAAATTAGTGGGAAATTTAAAGCAGCTTCTAGATTTTCAGATAACTTCAGAAACGTTAAAAAGTTAATTGAGGTCTTCGCATAAGTTCAGAAGTTCACTGAAGCTTAAACATTTTTAGAATCGTTCAATCAAATTCAGCGCAGTACAACTGAGAACTGTAAAAACTTTAGAGAAGTTTTGATAATTTCAGAAAAGAATACAGAACCTCAGAGCAGTTCCGTTAAGTTCAGGGAAGTTTGAGAATTTGATGAGAAGTATTGTGAGCATCAGGCTAGTTTCTCAAACTACAAAAGAACTTCAAGGCAGTTTCATTAACTTCAGGAAAAATTTAGGAACTTTCAAGTAAGATTTCCATTGAAATATTCCTCAAAATTTCGATGAAGCTATGCCCCGATTTTTTTTTTTTAGTTTTCCTCCGTATTACCTTGAAATTCTCCACAATATAAACCCTTTGGAAAGATTCTCCGAATATTCATTGAATTCATTTCCGATTTCCTTTTGAATCTCACTCCTTCCCTTGGCATTCTACTCACATTGAAAGTTTCCTAAGAATTCATCGGCATTTCTCCGCACAAATTCCTTCGATTGCTTCTCATAATTTGTTTGGCAAACTCTCCTGAATTTATTTTTCGAATTCTTTTGAAGATGTTCTGGAGTTATTCTCAGATTTAAATGTAATCCTCCTTTTAGTATTTTACAACAAATTCCAGGGACTTATGCTCCGGATTCGTTTTCTACCACAAGCTTTATTAAATTAACCTCAGAATACCCTTGCAATTTTCCTCTGAAGTTCACAGGAGTTGTGCTCCTCAGAAATTCCTAAAAGTTTTCATTAAAATTTACTTTTAATTCAATTCAGGGTTTCTTGAAATTCTACTCAAAATTATAAGGCTGCACATGAAATCTAAAATTACTCAGAACTACCTTGAAAGCAGATAGCAGAAAATTTCTGGAGAGTGATAAAAAATATATGAACATCGGGAAAACGTGAGAGTACTTTAAGGGTGTTATATCATAGAGATTTGAGAGAACTTAAAAAAATGCAAAAAAATTAGCTAAGTTGATTAGAGAACATCAACGAAGTTCCATTGATAAAAAAAAGCGAGAACTTTTAGCAAGCAGCGATATCTTCAATAAATTCCAGAGAACTTCTAATAATTTTTGATATTTTTAAATAGTTTTATGATATTTAGCGAAGTTCCGAGTACTTCGAGGACGATCAGATAGCTTCAGAATAATCCCATTAACTTAAGCAAATTTGCAGCGACTTACAAGGAGTTCCATGGAATTGGGGAGTATTTCAAGAATTTTATGATTGATCCAAAAACATCAGAAGCGTCAGGGAATTATGAAAATACATTAGAAAATTTGCCGGATTCTTAAACAAATTTATAGAACTACAGGTAAGCAGGTTCTTAAAAAATACTGATCAATTCAGGGCAGTCTAGCGAACTTTAAAAAAATTCAGCAATCAGTTTTAATAACACCATTAAAGTCTAGACTATTGAAGAAGTTTTAATTTAGTGTCGATAATTTAATGGAACTTTCATGAACTTCAGAAAAATCTTGAGAACTTCAGTGAAAATCATACAAATATATTAATTATTTCGTTCGAATTCCATGCAAATTGCGGGAGCACAAAAGTTCGAGAAATTTAGAAAAACTTCGAAAACTTCAAAGAAGGACAGTTGTCTTCAGAAACATTTCGAGAACTTCGTGGGGCTTAAGGGGAGATCCGCAAACTTCAGGATTTTTTTTTAAGAACATTAGCAAAATGCAGGAGCATTTGAAAGAAGTTTAGTTAGCTCCGAAAATTGGAGGAATTTCAGGGAGAGGTCAGTTCGTTTTGAGAAATTCAGAAAAGAACAGAGAACCTCAGAGCAGTTCCGTTAATATTAGAGAAGTCACATAAACTTTAAAGAAGTTTAGTTCTCTAGCGAATTGTTAAACCTTTAGAGGAGAGCCATGATCATTGAAAAAATTAGGAAACTTTAGGAAGTCATAAAAAATTCAGGGAAGTTTGAGAATTTGATGAGTAGTATTGTGAGGCTCAGACTAGTTTCTCAAACTATAAAAGAATTTTAAGGCAATTTCATGACCTTCAGGAAAAATTTGGGAACTTTCAAGTAGTTCTGAAAACCTCAGAATAGTCCAGATTTCCATTGAAATATTCCTCAAAATTTTGGTGAAGCTATCCTCCGAATTCAATTTTCTTTTAGTTTTCCTTGGAATTACCTTAAAATTCTCCACAATAAGAAACCCTTTGGAAAGATTCTTCGAATATTCATTAAATTCACTTCATATTTTCTTTTCAATCTCACTCCTTCCCTTGCAATTCTACTCACATTGAAAGTCTCCTAAGAATTCATTGGCATTTCTCCTCACAAATTTCTTCGATTTCTTCTCATAATTTGTTTGGCAAACTCTCGTGTATTCATTTTCCGAATTCCTTTGAAAATGTTCTGGAGTTATTCTCAGATTTTAATGTAATCCTCCTTTTAGTATTTTCAAAAAAAGAAATTCCCAGGACTTATGCTCCAAATTCGTTTTCTCCCACAAACTTTATTAAATTATGCTCAGAATGCCCTTGGAATTTTCCTCTGAAGCAAGAATTCCTAAGAGTTTTCATTAAAATTAATTTTTAGGTCACTTTTTAGTCACTATTTTTACAACTATAAGTCACTATTTGGTCACTTATTTCATCAACATGGTCACTTAAATCACTATTTTTAACAGCAGTGATTGCTACCAGCCCTGATCTTCCAAAATTATACAATCCGTGACATATACAATAATTTCGAAAACTTTTATTAAAAGTTTGGTTCGGTTTTGGAAAATAATATAAATTGAGTTGGTTGCAAATGCTTGCTAATTTAGGTTTAGTGTGATAATGTATTAGCTAGAGAAAGTTCTGAAAAGGGGTACTACGCCTTTTTTAACACCTTGCTATGTCTTCTGAATACCTATGTTATACACACTTAGAAATTATCGCCGACTTCGGTAATTTTTACCGAAATCTGAACAGCTTAACTGTTCGGTAAAATTTATGCAATTTAATTCAATTGCTTTTCAGTTACTTTGAAACTAAATCTATACTAAAATGACAAGATTTGATCGTTCAAACAAGGTTGAACATGTTTTGAAATTCTTCTTTAATTCACTGGACTTTAAAATAAAGGTCAAAGTTTTACCGAACGTTTAGATGTTCTGATTTCGGTAAAATTTACCGAACACGAAAACAAAATCTAAGTGTGTATGTTAATTGTTGTAACGAAAATTCGTGTAAACAAAACTCTGTATTAAGGGAACCCCTTCTGGACCTCCCGAAGTGTGTGGGCCTTCTGCCTTCACCCCTTTTTGTTGAACCTCGACTAAGTGATAAACCATGGCTGAAAATCAATTTAATAAAGTTTAAAAAAAAAAACTTACCACTATTTCCCAGATTAAAGCACAATACACTGTTGCTTTTTTTGTCAACGCTGTTAATCGGTTATAAATTATTATTTTTTACATAATCCCATTACTCCGATTGCCCTGCTGATTAATTTCCATTATTCCATCTCTCGCCCACATGCACACAGCTGGAACTGATCACAGAGCTGCTGGGCACGCCCACGCTAGAGGACATGCGACACGCCTGCGAGGGAGCCAGAACACATATGCTCCGAAGGGCCCCAAAGCCTCCATCCCTGTCTGCACTGTACACCCTAAGTACGCATGCCACCCACGAAGCAGTGCACCTACTCTGCCAGATGCTGGTCTTCGACCCGGTAAGACTGTTCATGCCACACATAAAAGCCAGTCGACCTCATTCGTTCTCATTATCGTTCCAGGACAAGAGAATATCGGTGATTGATGCCCTGGCGCATCCCTACGTCGACGAGGGCCGACTTCGTTACCATTCCTGTATGTGCAAGTGCTGCTACACTCCGTCGGCCGGTATGCGCCAGTATGCGGCCGAATTCGAACCCTCGGCACCGCAACCGTTCGATGACCTCTGGGAACGGAAACTGACCTCGGTGCAGCAAGTCAAAGGTAATAGGCAAAATCTAAAAAAAAAATAGTTACTCAACTTTTAATCGGCAGATTTAAACTAATTACTCCTTTCTTCGTCCGTTTCTTTTCGTCCCAACAGAGGAAATGCACAAATTCATAGCCGAACAACTGCAAACGAATCGCGTGCCACTGTGTATAAATCCTCAGAGCGCCGCATTTAAGAGCTTTGCCAGGTAAGAGATCCGAATGCCTCCGCGGTAGTTGTTGAACGGACAATTTTCCCCTATCGTGCCCTCTTTGTTTTGGGTTTTTGTATTCTCGCTCTTTCTCTATATAAATACATACGGCTCGCTCGCGAATTAAGATAAGCGCCTTAGTTTGAAAAGAATGATGATAAAAAAAAATAGAACACGAGCAAATTGCAGGGAAAAAGGTCGAATCGGTGATTAAGCACATAATAATCTTCAGCGTAGAGGACGATAGTAAAAACGGGAAAATAAACTAGTAGACAGGAGGTTAGGCGCCACGCTAAATTTCCATACATCTAGTTTTCCATTGGCTTTCAGTTTTTGTACATGTTTTATTATGGTTTTTGAATTTTCTTTTTGCCATGTTCGACTAAAAACAATCAGTCCTATTTTATGTTATTATTCAAATAGACTAGCTAAAAGTTGCACATTTGGTCTTATTTTTTTTTTCTCGAGAAAGTATATCCACAGCAAAGCTATCAAGTGTGCAACTATTGGCAAATGTTTTCCTATTGATCCCCATTCAACCTGATCATATCAATATTTCGCATTTCTCGCTCAAAATGACTGAAATTCCCCCCGTATTAGTATCGTCAACAACAGCAATAACAATCATCCGACGTCACCATCATCCAATTATCATCAACAGTAGCTCTAATTAGAGGAAGAGAGTGAAATTTGCTAGGCGACAATGTGATATAGTACAGACAGGATAAAACAATAGGACTGCCAGCCATCGAACCTTCGCACAGAAATTCATTCCTGCTAGGCCTCTCCCAGTTCTACCACAAGCTGCTAGTGTTAAGCCTTTGAACACGCGCTGCGGACAGTTTGCGCCCTAGGTGTGTCCGATTTTGTTATTTTTATCCTAGTCTTACACAATTTTCCCCCTCCATCCTCGAGTTTTGACCCGCGCCTCATAAGTGTACTAGTGTTTAATTTTGTAAATTACTTCCGTTCATAATTCTTCACTACCCATATATTTACCTTTTTAATCCACACATATATTTTAAGTCATCGTTCTTCACATATGTATTTTCCTAGAGCACCCCCAAGTGATGTTGCCTTATGTGAGGGGCATGTCTGTCTATAGAGCATTTTCCCTAATCAAGTCGGTACCCGTTTCACCAGAACGCTTTCTAATTACTTACACCCACACCAACAAAAAAAAATGCGATAATAATATCCTTGCTGAAACGCGCGTATAATCATACCCAACTAACACGGGACTTTTCATTGCAGCTTTTCACGACAGTCGATGCTACAGCAGCAAGCTCAAGCACAGCGTCAACGGCGACAGCAGCAGCAACAGCAGCAACGGGTAGCGTGAAGGATATAAATTACTATTGATTCGGATACTGGACACGCTGCTCATTGCATTGATTCATAATTTTGCACTTCCCTCAACACTATTTCTCACTTGGTTGCTGCTGTTGTTGCTACTGACGGTGCAGGTGCAACGTTGCTAGCAAGTTATATATTCTAATGGACACGACGACCGACTCGGATGGACGCAAAGACACACAGACGGACTGACTGGCCGACATTGTAAACCCAATAGACAGACATTCGAAGCTGTACTTCGAAGCAGATGTACCTGATGGAATTTCTTCGAACTTTTATAGGAAGCATTTCATCAACACTTGGGTAAATGGATACATAAATTGGGTCGTGGTTGTGATCGTCTGGTTGTATGGAACATAGGGTAGAACCCTTCTTTGGCATTTCCGCCATATCGGGCAGAACATCAACTAGGGGAAATGGATGTAATGTCGACCTAAATGGCCCTAATTTGGCCCCATACATAAATTCAGCAAACGACGAAATTTTCAATAGCGACCAAAAATATCCATTAGTACCGTCCCAATGACGCGTTCATCTAGATAAAATTGATACATAGCAGACGATGGGCCCAATCTTAGATCCATAGGCCAACATTACAGCCATTTCCCCTATATCAGATATTTCGATGTGAATGAATCAATCATACGTTTGATACGATAGTTTAGTTCTAAAGCTACAAACCAGCGAATTCATTTGTGCTGTCTTCATTCGTATGCCGAAGTGAATCCAATGACGTTTCAGAGTTTAAATTGTAAAAACAAATCAACAATTTATAACAATATATACACTAGTGTAAATTAACATAAGGACATTTTAAAAAGCATGGCTCCTCCCAATTTTAAGAATCAGAGGAATTCTAAATCAATCGTATCAAAAGGCTATGTTTGCCGGCGCCGGTGGTGTAGTGGTAAGCGTGACTGCTTTCTAACACCCCAATGGGTCTGGGTTCAATCCCAGCCGAGGTCGGTGAGATTTTTCTGAGGCATAAAAATCTCTGGTCACGTCTTCCTTAGGATGGGAAGTAAAGCCATTGGTCCCGGCCCATGTGTGTTGTGACTGGGTGCGATATCCTACGCAGGTGTAGAAGCTGCCTTCCTGCACATTCGGTTGCCGTCAATGGATGGCAATCGATGTCCGTTGGTGATTGGCACTAGATTGCGGAACAGAGACCGACGTTAAATAAAGGAAAAAAAAAGGCTATGTTTATAAACAAGCATTAATCGATTTCACTCGATTATATAAGATAACATGAAAAGGAAAAGAAAAACTCTTACATAGGGTAGAGAACTACTTCGGCCTAATCGCCCATTATGGGCCTATCGAGCAGAAAACATCAAATAAATCCATGATTTCAGAGTTAACAAGTCGATTATGGGTTTGGTACGATACTTTAGTTAATAATCTACCGAGCTAAGTCATGAGAACGCGTGGTATGAAGGTTTGCACCCATAATTCACAAAAAAAAACAAAAGAAGCACTCCGACCGAATCAATTTTTATCTTCATCCGATAGGCCGAAGTGAATTCATTGGCGTTTCAATGCGTTGGGCCGAGTTTAGAATCCGTAGGCCGAGTTTGGCATCAAGAAGCAGTGTTAGACTTTTGACAATATCTCAACGATTGGTTTCTCTTTATCAAATTGTCCGCTCACGGACACTGAAAATGGTGTGGGAAATCCTCGGCTCGGAGGATCCCAGCTGTACGGCCAATTCCCACTTCAAGGGGAATACCAAAGGCATGGATGGGGTTTACGAAATGCTCGACTTGCAGGGATTATCCTATTGTGAGCCTTGAGAAAGGCTGATTGTTTTCGGCTTGTCACGGAAAAGGAGAATGCGTATTTGTTTAGTTTAAACTTTGTATTTGATGATCCGTTCGATACAATGGTTGGTACACGTGTGTGCGCTTTGCGCGAAAGGTGGCTACTTTTATATGATAAATTCTTCTTCTTTTTCTCTTCTTTTGCTATCGTGGCTGCTGTGCTATGCTATGAAATCCTTCTAGTGGGAGGAGCCAAAGCTTACGTCAACATGCTCACTTTCGGTAGTGGTGCGTGTGTTGAAGTGGAAAAGGGTTGAAGTTAGTGGGGTGACCGATTACCCGCGGTCGGCTCGGGGTTAATGGATGGGACTTTGCCAGGCGAAGAACGGGGATCAATCTAATCAGCACTATAAAGAATGAATACAAGAAAATCACACAAAACGTTCGCCTCGTGCGCGAACACAAATCTTACCGTACGTACAGAAAAATAAAAAAAAAATTGGTATCCAACAGTAATAATAACATTCCGTTTGGTGCTAAACTGCGCTAGATTAAGAAAGACTTTTTTTTTCCTCTGTTCGGGACCTAACACTACTGCGACCAGTAAATTGATCTATTGTAGTATATCCCGTGTCCTTAGTTTAGTGCATGTCGTATTACTCCATCACTATTGAGAAATGATGAAGTATTCGATTTTTTTACAGTTGCCACTCTTGCATTTATCGCAAGGTTCCGACTCTAATTGAAAGGTCCCGCTATTTATACCCTTCGGAGTGTTGAAACACCCTCCAAAGGCGCGCCCCTTTGTCAGTCAAAATTGGATTCCTTAGCAACAAAATTAAGGTATGACACCGGTAATGACCATGCATCAGAACCCTAGTCTTAACCACTTCAAACTAGGGAACAACGGATAGAAGATTAGGAATCACATAGATGAAGATAACTAACTCATTTTTTGCCTTGTTTCAAGATCATCCTTGGTAGACAAAGCCGAGTCTTGTCACTATCAACAAGGCATAAAAAGTAACAAGGACTAAGATGTGTTCCTTGGATTACTGAAAAATCCTGTTCCCCTAGTTTGAAGTAGTCGGGACTAGGAATCGGTGGTAGATCTTACATCCCGTAACGTACCACGAAAAGGTGATCTACCCACGTTACGGGGCGACTAAGAAAGACGAAAGGCGAAAGACTAAGTGCGGGTTGTGTTTAATAGGCCGAAAATGGGGTAGTTAACCCTACGTTGGCTTTTTATTCTATGTCACGTATTGAAATAATTAACACTGTATAAACTTTCCCGCCCAGGAATGGGCGATGTCGATGCGATTTTTACAGAATCGATTTTTTTGCCTCGAAAAATCGATTTTTTTCATCCGATCTTTTTCTGTTCGATGTTTGACAGAATCGATTTTTCAAAGTTGATATCGATTTTTTACTCATTTAAACTTTTTTATAAAGCATTTTAAAAAAACAAAACGCCTAAATTACCAAAGAGAAAATAAAATCGCTGAACTCTTTTTATGTTGTTGTTGATTATGTTGAATCAAATGTTATCATTGAATTCTTGAAAAAATGATAAACAAAATGGTATTTCACTATCCCAAAAATATGTTTTTATTTAAAATCAAGCGATTTTAATTTCATCGTCCTCAAATTTTGCTAAACACCCTTCCAATCTTGGGCTTGATTTATTTGTTACTTTTTATGTTGTGTGTACTTTGGACCCATTCTTTCTAATTCATCCAGCTGATTTTGTTTGCAAAAAAAAAACACGCACTCCTTGATGCAAAAAAACATTGGAAAGGTGAGTTTTAATACCTACACACTAAGATTATTTAACAGATTTCTGTAAAATTTTACCGAAATCTCAACAGCTGAACGTTCGGTAAACAATTTTACAGTTTTCCTGTAATTATTTACAGATATCTGTGAAAAAATCACAGATAATTGTGAAACATTACAGGAAATCTGCGAAACTGTTTACCGAACGTTCAGCTGTTGAGATTTCGGTAAAATTTTACAGATTTCTTTAAAAATTTCTAAGTGTGTACAGAAGATTTTGAAAGCTCAGATATAGAGTTGAAGTTGAATAACACACTTAGAAAAAATCATGTAAATTTAGGTGCTCTGAGCCTGACATATACGAGCGTCAATTTTGACATAAAATTGTGTCATAATAGACGTGAAATTCAACTCAATAAAACGTATTTTTCGTCGAGTAACGAACTTTTCTGTCTCGAAGCATTTAATTTTACATTACATGTTTGTTTGCGTCTAATCTTTTATGTCAAAGATGGATTCCGTCACATGTAAAATTAGGTATTTCTAACTGTGAAGCTAAATATTCGCAATATTTCTTAATAATTCGGTTTCAATATTTAAATAGAGTGCAATTGCTTTTGTGAATTGGTTTTATACAAATAAATGCTCACACACATACACTAAAACAACAGGAAGAGGAATATTTCGTCTAATAGAAGATTATAAAGCATAATTCAAATATTTAAAAAATCGATTTTACTCGAATCGATTTTTTTTCTTTCGATATTTTAGAGGATCGATTTTATAGTCAGTTTTAGAATCGATTCGACAACATCGATTTTTCGTTTCAAAACGCCCATTCCCAGAGTACGGCTCAGATTGGAATATCTCTTCTTTATTTTATTTCGATGAGAGAAGGTATACAATGTGGTGAGTATACTCTACACTGAACTGAATCTCGTAATTGATTTCAACTGATTCGAAGTTAAAGAATTATCATTTTATAAAACACTACAATTTCCCCTCCTTAAAGACAATTCATTCCTGAATTAGTAAATTGGTATAAACTCTTCAGATAGCAACATCTCAATAATTTCAATTGAATTCGATATCAACTTAATTACAAACATTTGAATTCTTCTGATAGCAACACTGTGCAACATTTCAATAAATGCACATCATGCAGGACTAAATTACTTTTTAAAATTCATCTGAACTTTCGTATGTAGACAATGCTGCTTTAGATCGAGTAATGATCGGACTCCTTGTTTGCGCGAGCTTCTTACTAGGACGTTTCACATCTTCCTCGATCAATGGTATATCCGGAAATGCTAGGAAATCGCTTTCGTCTTCAAGTGAATCTCGATTGCGTTTACTAGTTGCTTTTCTCAAGGTGACGTACACCTTCGACCGTTGCTTGGGAACATACATCATCTTCAATTGGTGCTTGTGCTCCGTCGTAATGTGGGTACCAACCGAAATCTGCAAAACATTTTTGGAAATCTTTTTAATGAATTTTGCATTTAACCATTTGGGTATAGCATTTTTATATATATTTCTATACAGTAGCATATCCCCTGCCACAAGCTTGTCAAAATCATCTGATGTATTAGTTACGTCATCACTAGAAGTTATAATCCTTGTTGGAGATTTGTCTAAATATTCCTTATATGAATTTGTTGGATTAAGCTAATCCAATAGCATCTTTGGTTGATATGCGAATATTCTTTCCCAAGGGAACATCCCATCCTCGAGGCCAAATTGCAAAGAAGGATTTAAGAGTGAACTATAGATTCACGTACTTTGACTTTTTATTCTATGTCACGTATTGAAATAATTAACACTGTATAAACTTTGCCTCCGTTCCAGAGTACGGCTCAGATTGGAATATCTCTTCTTTATTTTTTTTTCGATGAGAGAAGGTACAATGAATATGTGAGTATACTCTACACTGAACTGAATCTCGTAATTGATTTCAACTGATTTGAAGTTAAAGAATTATCATTTTATAAAACACTACAGGATTGTTGGCACCAACTCCAATTATGTACGATCGGAAATCTGATGTATAAACTGTTGGCGCCAACGTGAATTACTTGAGATCACCGGAGCTTCGTTGTCATTAACAATTTGCACTATTTTTATTAATATATTTTTTTTACGCGTAGTCTTGATGAGTGTTGGCGTCAATTAATTATGTAGATGATTATGATGATGGTCCCACCTCTTACCCCTACAAAGGTTTGAACTGGACGATTTATCTTTAAGATAATTAAATATGACATTTTAACCAGGTTAGCAAACAATTTCGAACTGGTTTCAGTTACAGATATAAATTCCCTCTAGAATTTACAGTTGCTTCACAGCGATATAAATGTGGAAAAGCTCAGGCGTCCACCTCTTAGCTCGCATTTTTTTCCACCTAAAATATTCATACGTATTACAAGCAATCAAGAGTTAATGAACAATCAACAAAGCATCCTATTACACTAGCAACCCCGCAATCTGATGCTATCATAATTTTCAGCAATGTCAGGAATGCTCACGAACCCCCAACATTTGCCAGAAAACTTACTACTAACTCAAGGTATCTTCCAAATAAGCTTCAAAATTGCATTTTATTTTATCAAATGTTAAATTCAGTCCTCTATATCCGTAATACGCGCGCGAGGCTCAAACATTTGTAGACTACTTTTTTTTTAATTAATCTACTATTAAATCAAATATTAAAAATCCATCATCACCATCGTGGCGAACAGAAATAGTTTTTGCAGTGCTACAAAAATTATTAAAAAAAAGTCGTTATGACAGCTATCCATATAAAATAATCCGTTAGAGATAACTTCGTCAAGATACATAATTTGTCAATTCATAAAAAAAAATCACTGGATAACTGTTCAAAAGACAGTTTTAACGGGTGAAATGCAGTGTCTATTAAATTCTGTAAGTGTTGCTGAACGTTTGATATGTCTAGGCATCGAATTTAAAACATTTATTCCTTAATAATATAATGAATTTTGTGAAGCACAAGTCAAGAAATGTGGTGTTCTTATTTCAACCGCGTTTCTAGTATTATATCTATGAAAGTCACTTCCTCTTTCAATTCGATCACACAAATATCGAGGCAGCAAACCGTTAACTACTTTAAAAATGAACCCCATAGTCAAATATACAATTCTGTGCTTCACCGACAACCATTGTAATGCGTCTAGCATCAAAGTTGAGGAAGTGAATCTATTACATCTCAAAATCAAACGCATTATTTTACTCTGCAAGCGCTGTAATCTCGATATTTGTGTTGCATTGGCCAGAAATAAAATGCAAGGGCAAAAGTCAAGATGAGGAGAGATGATTGATTTGTATAGCTGTATTTAACTGGCAATAGTTAAATCGTTTTTCAGTCGACATAGAATTCCATACTTCTTAGCAATTTTCTTGATGAAATTGTCAATGTGAGAGTTGAACTTAAGTGTGTCATCAATAATCACGCCAAGATATTTAATCTCGTGAACGTGATCAATAGTCTCATTATCAATTACAACAGAGACGTTCTCATTTACTCGATTCCGCGAAATTACCATAAATTTAGTTTTACTTGAATTCAATTTCAACTGCTTATACTTCAACCATCTACTTAGAGAACGCAAATCTTCATTCAAGTGTAAAACGGCATCATCTAAATCCTTAGCTGCAATGAATAACACAGTATCATCTGCAAAAAGATTAATGTCGCAAAATCGTAAAACACGTCAAGTCATTAATATACATAATAAATAAAAGGGGCCTTAATACACTTCCCTGGGGCACTCCAAGGATATTCCTCACGGGACACGAAACAGAATCATTAAAAAACAGTCCATTGAGTTCTGTCAGATAAATAGCTTTCAAATCATTTATATGCAGTACTCGTAATACCAAAGCGCTTGATTGATCTTAACAATAAGGGCCTAGAAATTGTTTCAAAAGCGCATTAAAGATCAAAAAAAAAAACAGCAACAATCGTATCTTTACACTCCAAGTTATTTTTGCCACTTCGCTAATACCAAATTCAACGCGGTTTCACAAGAATGACCTTCCCGATATCCCGATTGTTCTGGTATCAACAAACTATTACTATTTAAATACTCCAACAGCTGGCCTTTAACAACAAGTTCTAAAGTATTCTCTAATGTGTGCAACATGTTGATGGGACGAAACTCTTTGGCTCTTTTGAATAGGGACCACTAAGGATTCCTTCCAAATTTGTGGCACATGTCCAGTTTGCAATGATTCATTAATAAGATCCAGCAATCTTGATTAACTGTAGCATTAACATTATCTACTCCAGCCGATTTTCCTAATGAAAAACAAACAACTCTACGTTCATCTAATGTAATTGGGTGAAAAACTTCAAATCTACAACTACTATTAACTGACCTTTTTATTTTGTCAGGTTCATCGACCAATGCAATGGATTGATTAATCAATGAAACACTGTCTACAAAATAATCATTAAACTTAGATGCAATTACTTGTTCTGACTGTTCTAATGTGCCATTAAAAGTTATGGACCGCGGTTTGCAATTACTAGGTTTTAATAAAGATTTCAAAATTTTCCATAACTCGTTCCTGTTGATCAATCATCCTTTGAACATATTCACAACGAGTTTTCTTTATCGATTGTGAATACGCGCGATTGTGTACCTATTCCAATGATTGCCATTATTTGATCTACAAAACTTTGTGTACCATTTGTCCCTTTTCCGTTTAAGACGCAAAAGATCCAAATTGTACCTCCTGTTCGAGTTCTTCAAAGAAACAAACTTTTGCTCAACTAGTTGATTAGTACACGTTTTCAAAGCGTTATTAAGAACAGCTGTAGATTCATCTAAGTTACCGGCCGCGAATGGAAAATCCACGCTCCTCTCAACAAGATTCGATACAGCTTGCTTCGAATATTTCCTCCAGCACTTCAATTTTACAAAATTATCGTTATCGTTAACATGGTCTAAGACATTAACCACTAATGTCTCATGATCGGCTATTTTCAAATCAGTATCCGTAACTGAACAAATGGAATCAAAATTGGAATAAACGTGGTCAATTAAAGTTCTACTGTGCCTGGAAATACGCGTATATTCATTTACCGTTTACTTTAAATTGAAAAAACTCAGCTAAACGCTTCAAATGATTCGAATTATGGTTATCACGCCAATTAATATTAAAATCACCAGCCAATATATTTAATTCACTAGAATCAAGGAATGTCTCGAGCCAGTTCTCTCTAAAACTTCAACAAAACGCTGGTCACTAGAACTGGGAGACTGATACAAAACACCATAATTACCCATCTTCATGTCATGTACAACTGTAATGCCGAAGAACCAGTTGCCATCAATAACTTCGTTGGTACGAAGGTTGAATTGAACTAATTATTTGACATAAATAGCAACACCGCCAGCGTGTCTAGAATGTGATAAACAAGCAGCAACAATATATCCCGGAATACTATACTGATCAAAAGCTTCGGTTTCTACAATATGAGTTTCAGATAATAAAACTAAAAGGGGACGTTTTTCCTCAACAATCTGACGTAATGCTACGTAGTTTGTTGACAACCAACCCTGCAATATCCAAATACAAAAAATCGAATTGATTCACATTCCTGGAACTTAGCTGCTATTTATTGAAACGCAAGCTGCTTTTCTTCTGATAAAAAAGTCTTTTATAGAGCAAACATTCCGAGCTAAATGCGGCATGGTTGACGTCCAAGTTCATTTTACGTTCTTTATTTATTTTCAAACAATTAATACATTTCAATACAGTTGACGTACACTCCGACGTTTTGTGTTGTTGGCTGCACCTAGAGCATCTCTCACTATTTTTGCAATCCATGTTCTTGTGCCCAAATTCAATATAAACTGTTGGTGCCAACGCGCATTATTTATGATCATCGGTTGTGATACCTGTTGGAGTTTTTTTTTATTAAGATTGATCATGTGGCGCCAATTCAAATAAGAATTTGATTTAATTCGTTTTTTCGTGTTGTGTGAACTTTTGGTGCCAGCTCGAATTATTTGAGCTCAATGGTCTTAATGTCCCAGGTCTTAATACCTGTTGTCGTCAATAATTGAAAATCGAGTATATGGACTGCTGGTTCCAACTTAAATTATTTTGGAGCTTCAGTGTCATCAACAGTTTACGTAACGTTTGCATTAAAAAAAAATGGACTATTTTCGAATGGTGATAAAAAAAGCTAAGACAGATAATTTCTATTGATAAATTTCCCATGGAAGGTAATTATTTAAGCTTACTTGCAAAACAAATTCTACGCCATTGCAAGCGGCCTTTTGGCAGTTAACCGGAACATTCGCCATGGCAGACGAAAACATGCGTGTAGGCATGTTTTTGAGTGCTTTCTTCGTTTTATTTATCAATTCCTCCTCAGTTTTCGCGACAAAATTGTTGGAGTAGATCTTACGCTTCAGGTTGGCCCAGAAATTCTCGATGGGACGCAGCTGCGGGACGTTGGGCGGGTTCGCCGACTTGGGTACCACATCGATATTCAGCCGCTCCATCTCCTACAACGATCGCTTCGAGTAGTGGGCCGACGCCAGATCCGCCCTTATGGTATTTCTTGATGAACAACGCAACATCCGGCAGGCATTTCGTACTATAAATTTCCCCGTTCACGGCCAGTCCGGAGCGAAAGAAGAGCGGCTTTGGCATCCCCTTCTCGCTGATTGTCAGCCACAGCAGCACCTTCTTGGGGAACTTGGTGTGTGAAATGAACTTCACCTCGGAGCTCACTTCCTTCGTGGGGGGAGTAAAATACGAAGTGCCCTGCCAGCCGTTGCCATCCAGGGTGAGATAGGTCTCGTCGTCCATCATCACCGCCACGTCGCGATTCGCCGGGAATAACGAGTTGACCATCTTATTCAGCCGCTGCCGCTGCGTCATTGCCAGCAGCTCCGAAACCAGTGGACGTGACTTCCGCTTCCTGGCATGTATGTATGTTCGCCAGGTACTTTTTCACTGTTTGGCCGGAGCTTCTTGTCGCATAGGGTTGTCGACCGTCCGGAACCGGGCTTTCTTTCGATGCTCTGATTGTTGTCTAATAGTGCCGAAATGTTGTAGATGCCGGAACGGGCGTATCCGGCGTCCACAAAGTGCCGCACGATGTCCGTTTTCAAAGCGGCGCACACCTCTGAACGGAGTTGCTTCACTGTTTTTGCCATCACGGTTAGAGTTCGACTGATAAAGCTGTCAAATTTTGTCTGCTGACTCATGGGTTACTATGATTGATGCTGCATGGGTAGTTTTGTCAGTGCGGGTAAGGTAAACCCATGAAAAATCGACAATTTTTGTCCAATTTTTTTAAATGCAAACGTTTTTGGGGTATTTCTCCAAAATTACTCACGGCCTTTGCTTAATCCAAACGATGCGCTGTGCTTTTCGCTCCCACTTTACTCTCTACCTATTATGCAACACTCCGTCAAAATCGTACAAAACCTATAAAGTACATCCGACTTAAATCATCAACTGTTATACTTCACATTTTTCGTTTATTTTGCACGTTCCATTCACGTCTTCATGTTCGATTAGAGAAAATGTGTTAAACCTGTTAAAACATAGATATAATATAACAATAGTGGAGAGAAAGCTGGTATAGTAGCAAATTCAGTTGATTTTATAAATTACTATAATAGAATCACTGCATTTGTCACTATTGGCGGAATCTTTCACTTCTGATGCTTAATTCACAAATACCTACACGAAACCAAAAAAAAAATCGTTTCTATGTTTCTTCCTTTCAATCACCATGATAGTAATATAAGATAAACCGAAATCGGACCACCTAGGTGCAGACCCTTCGATTGTATCTTGTATTAGCACTACCCTGTCTGAATATACCGTGCCGTTTTCAATACTTGTTTTCTTCGTGCAATTGACTGGTTCGCTTTCAAATAGTCTTTTTTTTTTCCTGCAATACTCTCTATGTTTTCTTCTAACTGTGTTTATTTTAACTATTTACTAGATTTGTTTTAATTTTCTTGAACATTGCTTTTGCTTTGAAATAGACTAATACTTTTTTTTTCCAATAAAAAAAAACTACTTACACCCGGTGTGTATTTCCATCGTCTTATAAATTCTCTTTCCCCTGCGCGTCAAAAGCCAAGCGTATGCATGCCTACGAACTGTTTCTCCCATTACTTATCTAACCATAGCCTTATACATATAATCTAGTGTACACACCCTTAATGCCAATTACGAAATCTCCAGACTAACCTTCCATCGGTTCGCTACCATTTCAGCTCAACCGTGGCCCATCCTTCGGAGCTGCCTCCCTCGCCGCACCAATGGGAATGACACAATGAAGCGATGGCTGCCTGAAATTTGTAAATTACTCATCACTTACAAGCAAAATTTGGAAATCAAAGAAGAAAAAAAAAACACATTTTGGACGAAACGTTAAGCAAAGTGTACTATAACACATGGAACAACAAACAACACTAGTAAATAGTAGACACTATCATGAATAGTGGACATCAACAATGCTGCCAAATCACCATCCCCCTCCCGCTCAAAACTTCTTTCGAAACAGGAGGAATGGAGAGACCCGGTGGATGGAGAGAGTGAACCCTTAGGCTAGAACGGCAACCAACAACCTCAACCAATTTCGGAGGACGAGACTTTCTTTTTCTTCTGTTCTGTGTCAGACGAATCTTCGAAGAAATATGTATATGGATAAGCTAGTCGATACAAATCAGAAAACACACAATAGGGACGGAGGCACGGGAAGGCTTTAACCTTCTGTTTCCCCCTGAATGCAGTTCATCACATCATTGTCAGGAAGATGACAGCAGCGAACATGTCGAGGAGGTGTGAATCGTATTTATACTTACCACGGAGTGATTTATCGTGTACGAAAAATAAATCTCCGCACTGCTGTGGAAATGAGAACGGGAAAAAGCTGGATGCAGCAGCAAGGATCTGCCAAACAACCGATTAACAGGTGAGAAAAGTGGGAGTACTGTGAGAAGTGCAACGGAGACTGTGTTGTAACGACGGCAGCATCGCAAAACGCAAAACTATACTCCCGTTTGCTTTCCTGATGTTACTCTGCAACAAATTAGGTTTGTGTAATGTATCATAGGAAGTGCTGTACGAGCAGTGCGATTCGGAAGAGCATAATTAATGGTGATGCAAAAAAAAAGAGGAAACGTTAACATCAAAGCTAACAGGAGTAGCATAAGTAAATGAAATTGTGGGGAAAAGCTAGATGGTAATGCTGGAAGATTTAAACTTTAGTAGACAATTTTTTAGTTGTATTTAGCAGACCACAATCGTGGAAGGAAGGCATAACAAAAAAAAAATGTATGTATGTAAGGAGTCAGTAACTATCTTCTGCTACTACTAGACTACACCAGTAAGATATGTTTGATGGAGCACAGTATGTTTAGGTGCAACTACTACCAGAAAGAGATGGTATAAGTGTGTGATAGTGTGACATTTCAAAGCATAATCGTTTGAAAGTTGTGTTCGTAGAATGAAAAATAAATGTACTGTATTAAGGTAGCTTCTGATGCGGGAGTGTCTTGATTGAACGGCAAGAGCTGAACTATTTCTCTATTGATTCAGTGGGTTGTTTAGCGGTAATTTCGTTGCAACGAACGTATTTTTATTTTGAAATCGAATCTATAAAGCCTTAAACGTGCTTAAGTATCTAACTGTGGCTTAAAGTGACTGGGAGTGATAGATAAAGTAAGCTT
This sequence comes from Ochlerotatus camptorhynchus, assembly GCF_037179485.1. NCBI lineage: Eukaryota > Metazoa > Arthropoda > Insecta > Diptera > Culicidae > Ochlerotatus > Ochlerotatus camptorhynchus. Next base: position 637,322 of record NW_027041110.1, read on the forward strand.
GTTTTGCTTAGAATTTAGGAACTCACAAACTCCATTACCGAGCAGAATCCGTTAATTTAGGTATAGCTTACTTTATCTATCCCTTCCATTCACTTTAACACTTGGCAATCCGGCATCCGATGTAACGGCAAACTTTCAATGTTTGAAACATCATGGCATGTCAGTATTGTGTCATCGCTTGTTTTTGTCGCTAAGGTTTTTCAGAGTTTTCCTAATGAATGTTTATCCCAATAGACCTCAGCCATTTGTGGACTACGAGCGCTTCCATTTGCTGTTGTTCTCGTTGCAAAATGAATACGTCGGTATCAGCGTTCTCCGAATCGTCTTCAGCATCAGAAATCGGAGGAAAATCAGTCTCTGAAAATATCGATATCGGATTTTGAGTATCGATACCGGATCCGATATCCAATATTCAATGGAAAATACATTAAACATATTTCATCCTCTTCCAACTTCATAATGCATTTGGAATATCAAAAACATCGGCATTACACAAACAAAAATATTCTATCCACTCTTCGAGCCAACATCGCTCAGAATTCGCCGTGTTTTCAAAACCAAACGCTCTCAAGGGACCGAGTTTGTAATATTTGACATAAGTTTCAGAGCCACCAGGAACAAATATGGAAATGTACTCTTCTTACTTGGCCTAAGTAAGATAAGTACTGTAAAATAGCATATGTCATTAGTTCGATACCACTCCTCGCGTACCTACATATCAATTTCTGTACGAAGTGAGCTGTCCACTTCGGTTATTATTGCGTTGAACCATGCCCTAGTGATAACTCCATACCAAATAAGCGCTAGAGATCTTTCTCAATGGTTCGTCACGAACAAATTCTTCGTTACCAGATCCTTCAACTAGAGATAGAACCATGTTGATGATTATTAACATCTGACCGATATCGAATTTCGATTATCGTTGAAATCGGATTCTTAAATATCGGTTATCATATCGATAATTTATACCCGATATTTATCGATAATATCGGACTTACCGATATCGTCACAGCACTACTTCCTCCCGTGTGATTTGTCTCCGATGAAAGCATGATTTTCAAACGCACTCAATTTAGCTCTGCAAAAATCTCACACCAGCTGGGATTTATTTAGCCGGATAAAGATCGCATCCTTAATTTCAAACAATCCCATTCGTTGCTCTACTACACGGTAAGAAAAATGTCCTCAAAAGTAAGTTCTTTTTACTCATCTCGGCACTATAGTGCAGGATCCCAAAAGTAGGTAAAGTGGGTCCAAAGTAGTTTTCATTTACTTGTGTGCAATTCGAATGGAATTTTCCACTCGCTTTCTGAAGAGATGAACTAGCCTTAGGCTAAAAATCTCTCTAATAAAGGAAAAAAAAAAAAAAAAAACACTCGCTTTCTACCAAAAAGTAAGTTAGTTGTACCCAAAAGTACACACTTAGAAATCATGGCATGTAAAATTAAGTGTCCTGACACTGAAACATATGCAACTCGACGAAAAGTGCGTTTAATTGAATTGATTTTCTTGTCCTTTTCAACTGATTCTTATGTCAAAAGGGCCGCTTGCATGTGGTCGGTCTCAGGGCAGTGAAATTTACATGTCTTTTTCGTAGTGTGTAGGTAAATATGATTATACTCAACGTTGCGTTCCCACACTTTACTACCCCTGTTGGGTGGTTTTGCTCCTCCGTTTTTGACAACATTAGAACGAGAAAAGGAGACAAACTAGTCAAAAGTAGGCAAAAGTGAACTGGCCGGTGGGTACTTTTTTCTTACCGTGTGGATCGAATACCACACGGAGAAGAAAAATTATCCAAAATTAAGTACTTTTCCCTCAATTCCCGGGTTCAGCCCAATAACCCAAATTTGAGTAAATCGCATATAGTAGATTCCATTTAACACCAGCAAAGAAAATTACTTACTCTTAAGTATATTCTACCCAAAATTAAGTTTAATACACGTAAATTTGAGAATATGCAATTTACTCAAAAGTAACTTATTGGGCTGAACTATATCGTTGGGTTGAATCTCTCGTTCCTTTTTTGACAACAATAAAGAGTACAAGTGAGAGGCTCAACTCAAAATTTGTAAAATGAACTAAAATTTTGGGTAATATTTTTTCTCCGTGCACACTCAGAAAATTTTTCACTCAGATGTTACATGAACACATACATAGATTTTTTTCCATCTTGTTTTTCACGTAAATTTTACGTTTATCATATGTAGATCGGTTCTAAAGTTTTAATTTCAATCCACATAAAACTGTAATAGGTAGTATAGGCCTTTGAAGTAAATTTCACTATATTTTCATGTAACATCTAAGTGAAAATTATTCAAAATGAAAAGATCTTTCCCCAATCCACTAAAATCCAACATAGATTTTATAGTACTTTCTAAGTGAATTTTATTACACTTTCACTTAAATTTTAGTAAATTTCTTCGCAGCATCCAAACTGTTGCTAGGCGTTAGGCGTAGGCCGCCCCGGCCAGCTGCACTTCCTCTGCCAATCTTTCGGGTGAGATGGTAAGGAAATCAAACTTGTCGATTCCTCGTTCTACAAAAATATACCCTAATAAACGGGTATCATACACAAACGATGTCATAGATGGTATGACAACACCACATAAAGTTGGGATGATATCTCGAATCGGTGGCTAGGCGCTTTTCATAGTTATTGGTTTATGCGGGTATGATTAGTAAATGGTGTATGATGACGAAAATAAAACAACTTACTTTTCAGAAAATTCAACAAATCCAATGGAATTTGAAAATCTAGCAACCGGTTGCCAGTAATGCACCGTTCGGACGCCATATTAGGTTTTGTTTATGCCATCACCACACATTTTCACACTATAAATTCATGTAGAATCAAAGTGAAATTATCTTACGTGAAATACACTTGAAATTTATATATATTTCATCATTTCACATTGCTTTTAATATGATTTGTAATGAATTTTATTAACGTCATGTACTTTTCAGATAATTTATAATATCTGAAGGTTACGTGTTTTTTTCCAGTGAAATTTATGTGAAATTTTTTTGAGAGCAGTTTTACGTTGCTATCTGAGTACTGCGAACTCAGCCGATTTTATGTTTCAAGTGAGCTAGAAAACATTTTGAAAATCTTCCGAAGTTTCAAATTGTTTTGCTGAAACAGCTCACGAAATTGTATATACGTCAAATGAACTCTTGGCTCCTCCTCCTCTGCTCCAGAAATGACGTATACATGGTGATGGGAGTGCACCTGCCCACAAATCTCACATGACTCTTGTAAAGTTTGATTACATTCTTGTTTCAGCAACCCAGTTTTGGCATTATTAATATCAAATAAAAACACTTTTTCGAGCATCACGCTCGATGATTTACATTATCCGCCTACTAAGGTTGATGTTTCGACAGTTTCATAATTATAATTCTTAATTTTTTTTCAGTAGGTAGCAACACCTTTACTTGTGGTTCAAACAGTAACTACCTACGTGACTTCTGAAGTTCTGAGCTCTTTTGAATATTTGGCTCCCGTTTGACAGTTTGACTCGGCTCTCAGATGACAAGCATTTTGAGTTAGTTCGCAGTACTCAGGTTGCTATGCCTGCCAAACAACTTCTTTTTCTGTATTTGATAATTTGAAACTACACGCAGGCAAAAGAACGTAAGAATTCCATAAGAAACATTGATTTGCCTTATGAAAAATAATGTTGACAAAAAATAAATAAATCGGAGCAGACTAGAACTGGAAAATGAACGTTGAGGTTAGGGGGCCCGTGTGTTGACCACTCTTCTTTCAACGCTTGGGAAAATGAAATGGTTAAAGGCGCATACGAGCTACCTCATGTTAACCGAAAATCATTCATATATGTTGTTCATAAGTCGAGCCTTATGAAATTCTTAGGTGTATTTGCCTCAGTGTAAGACAAGACAGAACGACGACTGACTTTTTATTTTTTAATTCTTCTTCGCAGGTTCTTCATTCGCTCTTGCAGTCCCTGTTGAACATTATCCGTGCTAAATCAATACAAACAGTTCTGACAGTAAATTTGTTCACATTAAAAACAAAACAATCTTAAACTTGAAAATTAACCAATTAGCGACTGTCTCCCCCTTAGGTTTGAAGCACAGTTGGTGGAAATATGTGGAAATATTTAACCCAGTCTCTTTAGTATAGTCGCTATATTCATAGGCTGGCGGATAGAATCTCGGGAACCAATAGAGCTGTCAAATAGCGGAACCAATCGAGCAAATCACGACCAACAACAGAAAATAGCACATCAGCTATTGCGAACAAAATCTCGGAAACTGTTTTCTCGTGACTCAAGGCTCGCCTCGATTGGTGAGGAAAGAATAATCAACATTTTGTTTATAAAAGTTGATAATAGCTTTTCAATTGTTGGTCTACAATATATTGAATTTGTGCCGCTTTTTGATAGATCGAAATTCTATCCGCCAGACTATGAATATAGCGACTATAATCTTTAGCGGTGGTCTGATCTAGATTCAAATTTATGACACATTTGAACCAGCTAAAATTAAGAGGGTAGTACACTTTGAACGTCCAAAAAGTAAGGCATTTTCGTTAATTTTGTTAAGCAATAAAACACTCAGGGAGGGCAAATATGTTATAACCCATTTATTAGTCATCCTTCGAACTACAATTTGTATTTTTTTTAACTCGATTGGCGTCTCCCTGGGCCGGTGCACCAGGTGCGCGGAAGTCGGAAAACGGCGTGGGAAAATACTCCTTTCCATGTGATCCTGGAACATAAATCGAACAAAAATCCTGATTAGTAATGAAATTTGGGTTAGAAATACGTATTCCGATTTTTTTTAAATTAATTTTTTCAAAAGTTGTGGCCTTAGGAAAAAAAAAGTCCATTTTTTCACCCTAAAAATGCTTACAAAATCATGGATTAAAAATCCATTTTTGACCAAATCGAAAATGTGGATACGTATTTCTAAGCAGAATTTAATTCTGAACAAGAAAACCTAGGCGATAAATTTGATGATAACTGGTTAGAGTTATTTCCAACGCCAGTTTGAAAAACCCCGTTTCGAGATAAACGCGTTTAAAGATAAAATTGCTCTCTCAGCGCGCCGGTACATGTTTTAGGAAATCGCTTCGTAAAGCGGTAAGGAATATTCTGGCGAACTTGGAGTCTTTTCTAAATTAAAGTATACATCCCAAGGCACATTTGAAGCCAAAAAAAAAAGCATTTTTTGAAAAATCAAAGTGTACTCCCCCCTTAAATAGATCAAGCCAAAATAGATGAAACTGTAGGCATACGCACCGGTTGGTCTTTTTTTGGCTGCTCTATTTCAAACGTCAAAACCCGAGTCAAAAACAACTCACTCCCTGATTTCGGGTTTAGCCAATTTTTAATCTCTTGTGCGTTCCTACCGAAGGGGGCGACATATCTAAATCTCAATTCTAGATGCTCGAAAAATCTCACACTAGCGAATAAATCTTCGAAAAATCTTCTTTCATTTCTCGCATCTACTTGCATCGCGCATCATCTTTTTGCAGGAAATCTTCAAAATCGTGATAAATCTTCTTTCTATCTACTCAGCGTACGCGCAGCTAGCCACAGCAAAACACAATATTTCCTGCATCGTAGATAGAGTCGTCCCCCTCGGTTCCTACCCGGTTTATCAGGGTAATAAATACCACGAAATTAAACTCCAATGGCCATCTCCAGGAGAAATGTGTGGCTTTAACAAAAATCCTTGAGCTGCTCGTTCTTTTGAAAAGAGCTTCCTAGTGAAATAATAATAAAAACCGGTATTTACGGTGAGATAAGACCCTTCTTACAAATAAAATAAAAAAATCAATTGCGATTTTTTCTCGCATCTTGTTGCGTGTTGGGTTTTGGCCCAAGTTAGAAACTGGTCACTTCCCTGGGGGTTCCTAAAACATGCCCGGAATTGATAAGGTGGTCCGGGCACTTTATTTGACTGCCATTGATCTTGTTTTTGAAATCTAATTTGTTATTTTGTGTCATGGATGGATTAATTAGAACATGCTTGGAAGTGGCGAAGGTGGTCCTGTGTACTTTATTTGATGACCATTGATCTTGTTGTTGAATTCTCATGATGGGTTTACAACCTCCAGAATCGGTAGACCAAATTCAAAAGTATTCAATAGTGAGCATGAGCATGAGCATGAGCATGATTGACCGCCCACGGTTGCTACTCTGTTATTGCCAGATCAGCTGTAATTACACAGAGAACCAATAGACGATGCTTGGGACTAGCAATCATCCTCAATGTGTAAATACTGGTGATCTAAAACTAGGCAAACCAGCGCCGGCCGCGCCCGAACACAGGTCAAGAAAGGAAGGGGTAGGAATGTGTTGACGTGACACTCGCTTTGATGGAAGCCGAGAACACCTCTGCACTTCCACGAGGAATCACTGGGTAATAGGGTTGGGTTTGCAGCAGGGTTCGTTTTGGTAAACGATAAGCTGAATTGATGTCCAAACAATCATATAACGCGAAGGAGCTTGGGATTAAACCCACGGTCTTCTGCTCAGTAAGCAAAACCGTTTGCCACTAGGCAGACGAGCTCCTTTTTAATCATCGAGTTGCTGTTGTAGTCATGTTAACAAATAAAACGATTGACGAATCTTGAATGTGGATGGGCTTGAGATTAGGCTCATGATGTTCTGTTCAGTAAGCAAAACCGGTTGTTCTAAGGCCACCGAGCCCCTCATATCACATTACAGCCTTACTCAAGTTTTTATAACTATTCAAACCCCGAATTGAAAAGTACTCAATAGTGTTAAATAAGACCACAGTACCTTTCATTTGGCGTTAGTTGTGTCAAACTTGGTGCAGCGGTTGCTGAGAAACATGAGCATATTTATTTCGTTACACACATGCACACACACACACACACATACATTTTCCGATATCGTCAAGCTGAGTCGATTGGTATTAAACACTCGGCCCTCCGGACCTCGGATCGGATTCCAAACGGTACACATTCAGCCCTATTCTGCGAGTCACGTGACTCTCTGTCACCGGTGAGGTGACAATAGTCACCTCGTGTGAGGTGACTCTCCATTTGATTTACATGGAGAGTCACCTCACACGAGGTGACAATTGTCACCTCACCGGTGACAGAGAGTCACGTGACTCGCAGAATAAGGGGGATTCCCTTCTTTGTAAGAAAACAATAGAAAAAGTCCTGCAGAACAGAAGCGTCCATTGAAATGTTCATCAGATAATTCGGATGTTCCATGTCTGATCGTTCCCTTAAGATCCTTTCATGGTTGCTACGACGCACCGGTAGCGCCTTAGTGCTGGAACTCCGGTAGTATCAGAAGCTAGCGATGACCACTTTGCTGGAACCGCCCTCGTTTCAGAGAAAATCGGCGAAACAAATCGGTTTGTTTAGCAGAGAAAAAAAAAACCCACCTACGATAGAAAACAAAACCTCGAGTGGGACAGCTGTCAATCCGGATTGGAACAGTGCTTGCCTTGACCCAAAATCAGTTCAAAATGGATCGAGAATTATACTGGTTTAAATAAGTTACATTTGAGAACTAGTCCAAAGCAAAATGTAGACCCCCGGTGCAAGGGCTCGGTCTGGATCTGTTACAAAAATTTAGACCAATCCAGCCAATTGAACCGCCGCAAAAGATGCCCTAAGGCTGTGTTCCATTTGGTGATTTTTCACTTAAAATTGACAGATGGAAAATTTTCCAATAAACCTGCTATTCTACCAGACTTATTAGACCAGAAATCAATTTTGATAAACACCTTCTCGAAAATGGGACGATCAACAACAGAGGGGTTTTCAAACATTTTAATTTATTTTCGAAGTCTCAAATTTAAGTGAAAATTCACAGCCACAGTGTTGAATGACGTTTGAGAAATTGTTGTAGGTTTTAGTGTTTTATTGTTGGCTTACATCAACATGGATGAAGCCCCAATGTAGTGCAGATTAGTGGGGTTTAAATTAAAAAGCGTACAGATTAAAAATGGTCAGATTACTGGTGGTCCAGAATTAATGTTTAGATTGTATGAGACGATTATTCCGTTCCTTATTGTGTAACCAATATTATGTTTTCTCTCATGAAATTGAACACCTATTCTCACGAGTGGAACTGTTTAATATAAATCTGTTTCATTTGAATATCAGAATTCAATTGGAAACCTGCTGTGGGCGAAATATTCAAATTACAACCCCCACTATTCTGCGAGTCGTGTGACTCTCTGTCACTAAAGAGGAGACAAAAGTCACGTCGTTCATATCGCACTCTCCGTCCAACCCAAATGGAGAGTCATCTCACACGACACATTTTTTGTCACCTCACTAGATACATAAAGTCACACGACTCGCAGAATAGAGGGGAATTTTAAATTTGATGTTTTGATTTCGTTGATAATGATTACTCATGTTGCTGTCGTTTTGCTCTCACTGATAGCAGAATTAGCTTTCAATGTAATGTCACAGGAAGATTTTTTTGCTCTAATTTTTAAAAATATCAAAAATTAGAGCAAAAAAATCTTCTTGTGACATCACATTGAAAGCTAATTCTGCTATCAGTGAGAGCAAACTGAAACCTCAATATGATGTACATTTTTCCTGTTGATAACAAAACAAATATTCAATTTGATGTTCTGCTAAGGCAATGAAAACAAACTCGCGACACATATTTTAAAGAACAAATGTACAGCAAAATGAGAACACAATTTGTTATCAAATTTGTCAATTGCGTAAACTGAAATCAAATTATGATTTCAGTTTGATATTGATATCAATTTGCTGTCATTTTGATGCTGGACTTTGCTCGGGATACTCGTGCCTAGTTTTTACTCCATTCATCACATTCTGCATCGACCACCGTATTTTCTGTAGCCAATTTAAAAACAATGGATGAGTAGCAAAATACGATCTGTTTACGGTGTTCATGTATGTATTACGGAACGATGATTCACTGATCGCCGAAAGATCGAGATGTGCAAGCAACCCTATTAAGTCTAAATCTACAACTGCCAGGGAGAAAAGTTTTTCGGAGGAGATACTAGAGCTTAAAATACAAATGATCTCTATTTATCAATCGGAAGTTCAAGTTTCGCTGCGAGAGAATACACCATAGTTATTCCAAACCCACTAGCGTTTAACTTCTTACCCACCTTTACGTTAACGAGAGAGAAGATACATTTTTCCGAACTTCTTGCGAAATTTTCAGTGAATTCAAACATTGTTACATAAATTCTCCTTCAATCAAGACACTCCAAACCGAAAGCTCATACTAGAATGAATTAAATAAACAGAAAAAAAGAAAACAGAACTGATTTACGTCCGTCAACTGCAACCCAGCAAGAGGACATTAATGTTAGTAACAAATGTGAATATTACTTTTTTCCTTTAAGTAACTTAGGTCATAACACAAAATAAAAAAAAAATCAATAGCATTAAGTAAGAAGACAAATCCAAAATCCAACATTACCCCGTCTACCTTGTGTAAATATTTTCGTCCTTGCACTGATTTCATAATTTTTTTTTGTTCGATAATTAACACTTCTTCAGTTTTAGAATTTTCTTTAATTTACTTATTATTATTCGACATCCATTTTCCTTGCATCGTATTCCATTCTGGTAAATAAAAACTCCTAAAAAAAACTCATGAAAATGTCACACGATGAAAACCCCTACGACTATGATCGGAACTAGGAGGAAAATGAGTAAAAACACAGTCAACAAAAACATAAAAAAAAAACAAATGAATAATGATAAGTAATACCAATCACAAAGATCTCATTAATTTTTCGTCGGTACTAGTGTTAGTTCAATCTGCCCGATTTCCTTCAAGTATCAACCGCGGACCGTCGAGAAACATCTGCAAGTGGGTGGAAGCAAAACGAACTCTTATTCAGTTGTACGATTTTAAGTTCGGTTTCCCAAAAGCTTTTTTTTTAAACTAATAAACCCTATTCTCACACTGCTGGTGAACGCAGAAAGAACGATTATGCGCGCGATAAAGGAACGAAATGCACTTGGAAAAGCATAAAGGTAGGATAATTTGTATAGAATGTTGTAAAACAAACAAACAAACAAAACGGACGTAAATGTCGTGCAGCTAGAATTCTCCCGTCAGATGGGTTCATTTTTAAATTGGTCGATAACTTGCAGCAGAGGGCAGCTGTGCGTGCGCCTGATTGAGAAAAGTCCATTGAAACGAAAGCGACTAAACACAACCCAAAACAATAATGTCAACGAAGGCAAACATTGAACTGGTGTTATTCTACCTGGTAAAAGGAATTACTCCGTAAAAGTCTCTATAGATTATTACACAACCAGTCCGAAGTAGTATTTAGAGAAGCTCATTAAAATGCACACAACGCATATACGACATCATAGCGCATTAACAAAGCTATAGCTTTATACCGCGGGGAACGAGAAGTGGCTGCGTGCGTTCTCAGTCCAGACGCAAACCTCGCGTACTCGCGAGGAATTATACATTCGAGCAAAGTAGCGCTCCAATCGCTCGAAAGGAATCCGTAAAAAATGTATTCCCCTTTCGCTCTCCCCGCGAACGGAAAGAAACGAAAAACAAGACTTGATTTAACTATCTTCAATTTATGTGTTTTATGTGTAGCATATAATAGCCTCCTGTATTAAGTTTCGGAGACTTTCAGTCGCGCCTTTTACGATTATGATTTTTACTGTCCCTTCCAAATACCCTTTTACGGTACAACTGTGTAGCTCATTTATGATAATTTTGAAACCATCACTGCGCGCATGAAGGACTTGGCAATTTTTGCTTAGTTTAAGAACGTTAGATTTTTGTTTGCTTCGATTTATTCAAGCCTTAGGTTGAGTTGATCAATAGGAAACAATAGTAACAACAACAACAATCGGAAAAGAAGTAAGAATGGAAAATCTTAGCGCTTAGGAAAAGTGAGACAACAAAAATAGAATGTGTGTGTGTAACTAAGTGAAGAAATGTGTAATTAAAACTGTAAAAATCTTGTAAAAAAAAAATAGAAAATGAAAATGCACTTAAAACAGACAGAGAAATTATGCTTGCTTTTTATTTATGATCCCTTGGTTTGCCTTGTTCCTGGTTTGTTCTGGTTATTCTGAGTTTGCTTTATCTTCCATTTCCGTTGATTCACAACCTTTCAGTTGCTTGTTCATATCCTCCGTGATGCTTAAATCATTTTATTGGGAATCGTTATAATCTAGTTTTATTGTGTTTAGTTCTGCTACATGTTTTTCTATATCTTCGACATATGTACCGAGTAGTACCGTTGGATTGCTTTAATCTAATACCTCAAATGAGATACTAGAATAGGGGAGTACAACGGTATCACTGTAACACTTTTCCCCGAAAATCAGTTGCACGAAAGTTACTTTTTTGAATGCCCCAAATGTACCGTTTCCCAGGATAATGTATCACTTTACTATTTCGTTAATTGATATCAAAACATATATTATTTTCAAGATAATACTACAGTTTGTTTGGTTCTTGAGTAACATTTAACGTAATTCCACTTTGAAAAAAAAAATCAAATATATACTCCCCTATTCTATAGGCCTCCAATAGCTCATTCGATATGGTTGCTTCCACTCACTTGGTATAAAAAAATGATTTTCGGAATTATGAAATCATAAGATGTTACAAGAAGAAGTTGTAAAGTATGTGTTTGACTCATAAAATAAGTCAATTTCGATTTTATTATTCGTGTAAGTTCACTCAGAGTGAGCGCTCACGAATCATTAAATCGCTGATTGTGACGCAATATTGACAGGTTTTATAGGTCGAACATACACTTTATAACCTCTTCTTGTAACTTCCCTAATAAACAAATACCATAAACGAACTGTATCCCGGATGGGTAAACTATCCCACAAATGGTTTGGATGATACCCGGAACACGTCGTTAAGCTCTCTTTTATGGTTATTTTTATTAGGGTTATAAGCAGGGTTGCTTCCACTCACTTGCTATAAAAAATTGTTTTTCGGAATTATGAAATCATTGGATGTTATAATGGTTATTAGTACTTGAAGGTTAAAAGAAGGGGTCGTGAAGTATGTATTTGACACATAAAACCTGTCAATATTGCTTTCAGTGCGTCACAATCAGCGATTTTACGATTCGTGAGCGCTCACTCTGAGTGAACGCTCACGAATCATAAGATCGCTGATTGTGACGCTCTGAAAGCGAAATTGTCAGGTTTTATGAGTAAAACACACACTTTTTGCCCTCTTCTTGATACTGGCAAGTACAACATTTCATTATTTCATCCAATGATTTCATTATTCCGAAAAACAATTTTTTATAGCAAGTGAGTGGAAGCAACCCTGTCCGTCGATAAAGGCGCAGCTATAAAGCAAGACCATGCTGGAGGGGGCTGGGTTCGATTCCCGGTCCGGTTCGGGTTGAAAATTTCTCGACTTCCCTTCTTCTTCTTCTTCTTCGCATTTCAAGCTTTTTGCTTATCGCATATTAGCTTATTGCGTGCTCTCAACTTAGTGTTCTAGATGCATTTCCACAGTTATTAATTGAGAGCTTTCGATGCCTGTACCATTTTTGCATTAATATGATTGTGTGGCAAGTCCAATCATACTTCAATGCCCAGGGAAGTCGAGAAATTTTCCAACCCGAAAAATTCCTAGACCGGACCGGGAATCGAACCCAGCCGCCTCCAGCATGGTCTTACTTTGTAGCTGCGCCTTTACTGACTGAGCTAAGGGAAGCCCCCTCGACTTCCCTGGGCACTTGCAAAAATGGTACCGGCTTAGAAAGTACTCAATTAACAACTGTGGAAGTGCTCAAAGTATAATAAGTTGAGAGTCAGCGTACAGTCCCAGTAGGAACGTAATAATGCCAAAGAAGAAGAACCATAAAAGAGATCCTCCTATTATGCGAGTTGTGTGACTCTCTGTCACTAGTGTGGGGACTCCATTTGGTTTGCACGGAGAGTCAATTCCCTCGACGTGACTTTTGTCACCTCACTAGTGTCACTGTGTCACACTACTCGCAGGATAGGGGGAATATACTCAATGCAGCTTAAATTAGGGAGTTTTTTTAATTTTATCTGAGAGACTTTTAGCCATAGGCTGATTTGTCTCTTAGAGGCTCCGGAAGGGAGCCACCCTAACATCTGTTGATGAAAATAAATAAACTAAACTAATTTCAAACTTGAGAAGAGTAGAGGCTTCCCTAGTGACAGAGTTGTAGTTGGTGACTTTTAGCACGATGTAGTTTTTGAGCTACTCTTCTTTCTTCAAATTCGTGTCAGGTAGGAATCGCCTTTGTTATCTCCATATAGAACTTTTGACGTTTAATCGGCACACACTAATGCACCATTTAAATAGAAGGAGAGCGAGCAAGAGAATTAAAAACTAATTAGCAGATTAGTGGGAAAACAAACCATCCATTTATCCCTGTGTGCTAGATAGAGAAAGGCGATCAAACGTCTAAAAGGTCTATAGGAATCTCAGGTATTCTAACCCAATTTTCATCATTTTTTTCCTTGATTTGATTTCCGTCGATCTTATTTTCCGTGCTGAGCACCAAAGCTACCAACGCCAGGGAAGCAGTTCCTACACCTGGACCCTACCTACCGACCCATCAACTCATGAACCGGGGACCAACGGCTTTACTTCCCTCCCCGAAGGAAGGCGTGATCAGAGATGTTATGCCTCCGAACATCCTGGAGGCGCTGACTGGGACTAAGCTCAGGCCTTTTGGGGTGAGAGGCAATCACGATGTCAGATCGTGAATATACTGAACATACCAACTCCACAAGATGAGAAACACCGAATTTATTTCAGTTTGTAGCTTTACTTTAATTGATATTACTGAGCAGGGAGTATGGTGAGCAACCCCAAGCTCTGACTACACTTATAAGATTGAGCAATTGTTTTTGAATTATTCATCTGAACATATCAAATCGAGAAGATAAGAAACTCCGAAATTATTTCAGCTTGGAATCTGCCTTCAACTGGTGTGGCAGTGTTGGCAGAAAAAGTGATTTTCGAAATTTCATTCAAACCATAAATATTTGAACAGTTATAACTTTTTTTTTGGTAAAAAAATGTTTTTTTTACGTGGAACTTCACGACAGTTAAACTTATTTCTGGAAAAATAAAAGGAATTTAAAAGAAGTTCTGAAAAAATTAGGAAAGTCCATAAACAATAACAGATGTAGGAGCAAATTAAAGCAATTTTGAAAACTTTAGGGATGTTCCAAGTACTTGTGATTCCCTAAACATCTCGAAACATTAGGAGAAATTATAAAAACTTAAGGTAAGTTCCGAGAACTACAGAAAACTTCAGAACTTTGAGATATTTAAGGGTTAATTCTAAAAAGTACAGAGAAATTAAATGAACTTCAGGAAAATTCCGTGATCTAAGATTAAGAACACAGAACTTTGCGACAGTTATATGACCTTCAAGAAAATGTCAGGATCTTTAAATTGTGAAATTTTAGGGAAGTTCCGAAAACTTCAGATAAAAAATTGAGAACTCAAGGACCGTTCAATTTACTTTAGAAACATATGCTGGAACTTTACAATTTTTCCAAGATCAAAGTACAGAAAACTTTAAAGCATTTGGGCATGAGCGGCATAAAAAATGCGGGATTTTTTATGAAGTTCTCAGAAAATTTTGAAATGTTTATGTTAGTCCCATTAACATTATAAAGAAGTGCGGGAACTTGTAAGAATGAAAATTATCTATTAATCCCATCCTTAATTCTTTGGGAAGGAGCCGATCTAGTTGTAGTGGATGAAGATAAAATCCCGCGTCCTGACGTGTTACTCGCTTTCCTTCTTTGGAGTGTCAGGTATGGCAATGACATGATTCTATATCTGGTTGAAGGTCAGAATGAAAATCTGTTTACTGATGCATGGAGGATTCTTCACCGCCAGATAAAGGGTGATCACGTTGAACTTACTCTTACAGTGGATTCTTCTTTCTTGGAAAATTGGGGGACAGAAAGTTTGTACTGAATTACAGATATGGGCAGATTAAGATCAAAAAGAAACGCCCTGCTCAATCTGGTGAAAGTGCAGAACAAGGAAACCCTACTGATGTCCCAGACGAAGTGGCCATGGATGCCATTGAAGTCCAACAAGACCCAGAAGTACCAGGGACAAGTGGGTCCAATTTTGAAGTAGTTTCGGACAAAGCCACTAAGAAGGTTAGTTCCGAAAAAGTTATTGGTCAGGAGCAGTGGTTTAGACATCCTAAGGCAATCCTATGCCCATAGTGTTTCAAAACCACTATTAAATACTCCCAGCGAAAACAACAAAAAATCTACGGTTCAAGGCCATCTTCACCAGAAGTAATAAAACGCAGCTGGTAAAATAATAATAATAATCAGTCAGTCCAATCCAAGGACAGTAATTTTAGTAAATAGGAGACTGAAATTTGTCTCAATTACCGAATTTATTGGTAGAGATATCGTTGCGATCAAGATGGAGGTACCTACGACCCGAGGAAAAACGGAGGTATGCATTGCTTCAGCTTATTTCCAGGAGACGTTGATGAAGTCCCTCCTTCTTCGGTTGCGCAGTTTGTCAACTCCTGTGAAAAATAAACACCCAATTTATAATAGCAAATGTAGTTGAAGATGCTAATTTCAAATAACAGACTGAACTGGCAAAAAGAGATGATCACCGACCCGCTCATGTACCGACGATGTGTTTGAAACAGTTCTACCGATTTTCGTCGGTACATGAGCGGGTCGGTGATCATCTCTTTTTGCCAGTGGTGGCGGGGGGGGGGGCACTCCTCACCATCCCTCTCCAAAGGGGGAGTTTGGTAAAGAGAGATGATAAAACTGATTTGTACCTTCCTAAAAGTTGTCTGGCTCGCTTTCTACTTTCTATATGCAATTTTCACACAGCCGTACTCTAAACGGAACTATCAATTCTATACTTTCATCTCCTCATCTATCGTATAAAAATTACCACTTCAGTCTGTTATTTGAAATTAGCATCTTCAACTATGTAAATCGTTGACTTCACGCAGAAATAATACTAAAAACATATAGTCAAAGTAAATAGCAAATGGTCATCACACTATATGGGGTAGTGCTGATATCAACAAAAGAGGTGAGGATCTCCTGAATTACATATCGTCTAGCGATATTGACATATGTAATAGAGGAAATTCTCCAACATTTATCAATGTTATTCGACAAGCAGTGACATTTTAACAGAAAAGATTATGGTCTGGCATGTTTCTGATGAAGAATCGTTGTTGATTATAAAGCCGGACAAGTAATTTCAGAAAACTATAGGAACCCAACTGAAACCTCTATCGTTTCCGTTTACTGAATAACAATTCGATTAATGACGAACAGATTAGGACGCGCATTCAACTAGAAAGTGCGTTTGATGCGGTCATCAATAAAATAATCTCATCATATTATGCTAGCTACCCTATCCAACATAGATCATCCAGTAGGGATGTTTCTTGGTGGAACGATAATTGAGGAAGATGTCCAGACGGTTGTTCAATAGAGCAAAGGCTACTTCAGATTGGGACCAATACAAAAAGGCTCTAACTGAATACAACAGAGAATTGAGGCGAGCCTAACGGAAGGACTGGAGACGGGTATATGAAGGCATCAATAGTGCTCCAACAGCTACGAGGATGCATAAAGTTCTTTCAAAAGACCATTCAAATGGTCTTGGTAGCCTCAAAAAAGAAGCTGGGACATTTACTGCTGACTCTTCTGAAATATTGGAAGAAATGATAAGGACTCACTTCCCAGGGTCGACTCCTTTGGCGGCTGATGAAGAACAGGACTTTGACAAGGCAAGACATGCATGGTCTGAAGATGCCTATCTGAATGCTTGTGAAATTTTCAAACCATCTAGAGTTGAATGGGTGTTGAGTTCTTTTCAACCTTTCAACTCTGCCGGGAAAGATGAAATATTCCCAGCATTACTTCAATAGGGAAAAGAAGTACTCATTCTCCTCTTAACTGAACTATTTAAAGCCAGTGTTGCTTTGAGCCACGCACCAAAAACATGAAGAAAGGATCGAGTTGTCTTCATTCCAAAAGCTGGAAAAAGGGATAAAACGACTCCAAAAGCCTTCAGACCCATAAGTCTTTCCTTGTTCTGTTGAAGAAAAGGGAAAAAAATTGATAACTTCCATTATGGATAACTTCATTAAATCAACAAGTTTAGCAAGGTTACCTCTTAGCAACATTTCAATTCGCTTATCAATCAGGTAAATCTACGATAACGGCATTACAATCGCCGGTTAATAAAATCGAGAAATCGCTTGAAGCCAAGGAAATAGCAGTGGTTGCTTTTCTTGATATTTAAGGAGCATTCGATAATGCATCCTACAGCTCAATGCGTTAAGTTATGTAAGCAAGGGGCTTGGATAACTGCATTATCGAATGGATAATGGCGATGCTCACAGATCGAGAGATTTCTGCTGATCTTGGAGGTACGCAACTAACTATACGATCGATGAAGGGTTGTCCTCAAGGAGGGGTACCAGCACTCTTATTGTGATCTTTAGTAGTGGACGAACTCCTTAAAAGTTTAGCGGAGTAGGGTTTCGAGGTGATTGGTAACGCAGACGATGTGGTCATTATAGTACGGGGAAAGTTTGAGAACATGATTTCAAATCGGTTACAAACTGCCCTAAACATGACCTTCGATTGGTGTAGGAGAGATTAAATGTAAACCCTTCAAAAACTGTCATAGTTCCTTTCACCAAAAGAAGAAAAAAAATATGTTGACACAGCCTACTCTAGATGGAGCTCGAATTCAGTTCGTGGAAGAAGTTAAGCACCTAGGTGTTACTTTGGATAGGAAATTGAACTGGAACTCTCATCTTAACAAGGTTATCACTAAGGCTACAAATGCGCTATGGGTCTGTAGTAAAGCTGTGGGGACTACGACCGAATATGATACACTGGATATGTTCGGCCATAGTTCGACCAAAAATTACCTATGCTTCACTGATATGGTGACCCAAAACAAATGAAATAACCGCTCAAAAGAAGTTAAGAAAAATACAAAGACTTGCTTGTATGTCAATGACAGGAGCAATGAGAAGCACATCATCAGATGCTTTGGATGCCGTTCTCAATATTTTGCCCTTACACCAATTTGTTAAACTACAGGCAGCAAAAAGGGCTTTACAGTTTAACCGTCAAAATAAACTTTTAGATGGTGACTTGGTAGGACATCTAAAGATTCTTAAGGATTTCAAGTTAAAATTCAGCTGTAAAAACAATGGAAGATTGGATGGTAACAAAGACAAACTACGATGTTCCCTTCAAAGTGGTTAAATCAAGCCGTCATACATGGGAACCTGGTGGCCAAACATACGTCCAGGATATATTGTAGTTTACACCGACGGCTCGAAGATGGGTGAAGATACTGGAGCTGGGGTCTTTGGCCCTAGAGTCAGTAAAATTATACCAATGGGACATAGTCCCACAGTATTTCAAATTCAAGTAATCATAGAATGTGCAAACATCTGTCTAACAAGAAAATACAGTTTTGCCAAGATCTGTATATTCTCGGATAGCCAAGCTGCTCTTAATGCACTTAAGGCGTTCACATGTCGAGCGAAACTAGTGTGGGAATGTATTCTTTCCTTAAAACAATTAGCCGAAAGAAACGAAGTCATATTATACTGGGTGCCTGGTCATTCTTGAAGGAAATGAAAATGCCGACAGTCAAGCAAGACGAGCTTCTGCATCGAACTTCATCGGTCCGAAACCATTTTGTGGAGTCCCTGAGTGTACTATAAGGATGGAAAAAGTTGGGAAACGTCCATAGTAGAATCCAACTGGAACGCCACAGATGTATCCAGACAGGCGAAACGATTTATAAGACCAAGTGCAGCAAAATCCCGGATTTTGCTTAATCTTAGTGATAGAGATCTTCGGGTTATAACTGGTCTGATGACTGGTCACTGCTCTAGCAGATATCACTTATATAAAATAGGAAAACTTCCGTCTAGCGAATGTCGGTTTTGTCAATTTGAAAACGAAACTGCTGAACATATACTCTGGAGCTGTGGAGTACAGTTCAATCAAAGAATGTCAATATTTGGAAAAGGGACATTAGAACCCTTTGAAGTTTGGCAAAGCAATTCCAAAATGGTATTAGACTTTATAAGACGAGTTGTGCCTGATTGGGACAGCGTACAATGTCAACAAATGTCTATCACATCTTAATTGTGAGAGGATATGTGACTAGCACCAAAATCAAATTGGTCAGACAACAGTCCTAAGTAATGGACGCAGTTGTAAAAAGGCTCTACAGATAAGGAAAAAAAATTATGATTTTTTTTTTTTGAATTCCTAAGAATTTACATTAAGTTTTGAAAATTTTAGGGTAGTCCCGAAAACTTCAAGAACGTTCCGAACCACGGACAAGTTTAAGATCTTTCAGATTAGTTCCGATAGCTTCAGGGCAGTTCCATTAGCTTCAGGAAAGTTACAGAACTTAACAGGAGTTGCCTAAACTTCTTTTTCTTCTTCGCATTTCAAACCCATTGCTTATCGCATATTAGCTTATTGCGTGCTTTCAACTTATTGCTCTAGATGCACTTCTACAGCTGTTAATTGAGAGGTCTGTACCATTTTTGCATTAGTATAATTGTGTCGCAAATACAATCATACTCTATGCTCAGGAAAGTCGAGAAATTTTCCAACCCGAAAAATTCCTAGACCGGAATCAAACCCAGCAACCTCCAGCATGGTCTTGCTTTGCAGCTGCGCCTTTACCAACTGAGCTGAGGGAGACCCCTAAACTTAAGTTGAGTTATAAGATCTTTAAGAGAGCTACGTAGCTTCGAGCAGCTCTGAGAACTCAGACTATGATTATCAGAAAAAAATATGGGAATTTTAGGGAAGTTCCGAGACCTACAGGTAAACTTCGAGAACCTTAGGGCAGTTTAATTGAATTCAGAAAACTTTTGGGAACGTAGGAGCTTCAAAAATTACTGAGAGCACCAGAGAAGTTTCGAGAAGGTAAGTTGCGAGAAATTTTAGTTTAGAGATCTATAGGGCAGTTTTATTAACTTCAGCGCAATTCCAAGAACATCGTCAGAAGAGTAGCGAGAACTTAAAGTTATGAGGAATGAAAAAAATATCGAGGATTTCGGGAAAGTTGCATATGCAGCCTGTGGGATAATAAGGGAACCCCTGTAAAATTTTGGGTACATCAGTTTCAACTTCAAGGCGGAGCCATCAGGTTCAAGGAAACTGCAGTAACTTTTATGAAGTTGTACGACTTCAGAGATATCCAGAAAACTTCACTGATGTCAAAAAATCATCTGAGGAAAAGTCTGCGGAACTTTTGGAGATTTGTGGAATTGTGAAGCTCAGAGATCTCAAGATCATAAGTTCAGACTTTCGGGAAAGTTTATAGATATGTAGTTTATGGGAGAAGATACTAAGTAGTACTAAGATCTGTAAACGTAAAATTCATTAAATTCAGGACAGCACCATGAGCTTCAGGAAAATATTGAGAAACTGAAGGTTGAACTAGAAAAAACACGGACACGGATCAGTATTCCTTCTTACCATAGGCCATTGCTCGAACTTTTCTTTGTACACGGCCCATCATCTTTTGCACGAGCCCTGTTTCCACTTGTTTGCCTGACTAATTCCATTTCCGCTTGAAATCCTTCAGGTCAATCGCAGTTCCACCCGGTTGGAAACTAACGATTTAAAATTGTCTCACTACTTGACTAGCCTATTGGTGTCAAGTACATCTGTTAGCGTACCCCATTCTAGTCTAAATTCTAGTACTACACTATGTTAGTTTTGATTCGCTATGAAAGTTTAACAGATAAATTGATGGGTTCGTGGATTATCCTATGTTTCGAGGGGTGCATCGATTTGCTTGGAACCGAAGATAGTACCAGAGCTGAGCCAAAAAGTTGAGCACATTTCTTCGCGACCTTCTGGTCTTAGAGTTACCTCTATGGTTCCACCCTTTTTCTTCAGTATGTGCTTCACAATTGACCAGTATACCTCAATTGGCCTTAGTTCCGGTGTATTGGCCGGATTCATCTCCTTGGGAATCACTGTAACACCATTTTCGCTGGACCACTGTTTGGTGGACAGCTTGCCAAGTCCGGCCAGAATAGGCAATCCACCTCATGCTGCTCCAGGTAGGTAAATTTGCTGGTTTATGGTCTAAGAAGTAACAAAAGTTTGGCTTTTCAGCCCACAACTACAGATTACTTGCCAGACAAGAAACTTTTTGAGGAATTTTTACTTCTTTTAGGTATATCCGGAGTACTTTGAGATTTGGGCGTAATTGCTTTTGTAAACAAACACGGCAATCACCGATTTCTCGCGAATTAAAGCTCAATCTTGAAAACAAACTATTCCAAATGATAAAGGAGGCATTCCTCTACCTGTTTTTGTTTTTAGTTTTACAGATTGAGCTTTAATTCACGAGATATCGGTGATTGACGTGTTTGTTTACAAAAGCAATTACGCCCTAATCTCGAAGTTCTCCGGATATAATTCCTGTCCAGGAATTTGATCAAAAACTGCCATGCAGGATCGAATCGCGACGTGCTCCGGTAAAACCATGATTCTATACACTCTTAGCTTGATTAAGTGAAATTTTGAAAAATTTTACTCAAAAAATGCCTTAATGGCAGCGTTTTTGATATGTCCGGATTTTTTCGTGTTCATATTCATAAGAAATACCGGAAATTTCATGTAAGTCCAGAGAACTGCTGTTTTATTATATTTGGGGACGTTCCAAGTATTTCGAGTAGCTTCGTTGCAAGAGCTTTCAAGAAGTGCTGAAGAACTATAGTGTATTCCGAGAATTTCAGAAATGTTCCAAAAATTTCTGGAAAACTATTGGGTCTTCGGAGCAGTTCCTTGAACATCAGGAAAATTGTTGGAACGTAAGAGAAGTTTCGATAAATTCTTGAAAAATTGAGGAATTTCATGAAGCATGAGCATGAGCATGATTGACTGCACGCGGATGCTACTTTGTTATTGCCAGATCAGCTGTAATTACACAGAGAACCATTAGACGATACTTGGGACTAGCATTCATCCTCAATGTGTAAAAACTGGTGATCTCAAACTAGGAAATACCAGCGTCGGCGGCGCCCGAACGCAGGTCACGAAAGGAAAGGGTAGAAATGTGTTGGCGTGATACCTGCTGTGTTGAAAGCCGAAAAATCCTCTGCACTTCCACGAGGAATCACTGGGATGTTGGATAAAAGGGTTCGGTTTGCAGCAGGATTCGTTTTGGTAAACGATAAGCTGAGGTGATATCGTAACGATCCTAATGCGATGCTTGGGATTATCGGAGGATGATCCCATGGCCATACGGGCCCATTTTTATGTCAAGACCCAAAATTCTTTCTTATATCACAGTTCCACGTGTTTTCGAAAAAAAAATCACGGAGCTCTAGGATCAGTATCATGGATTGACCACTTTTAAAGATGTTTCGGATCTTCCTGAGCACACTCCCATGGCCATACGGGTCCGTGTTTATGTCATGAACCCAAATTCTTTCTTATATCACAGTTCCTAATGTTTTCAAAAAAAAAACCGCGGAACTCAGGATCAGTTTCGTGGATTGACCAATTTTACGGATGTTCCGAATTTTCCGGAGGACCGTTCCGTTGTCTCCAGGATCCATATATAGGAACCATGACTGTATTATGGCTAGTTATGAACATTTGAGCCCATTAATCTAATTTATGGACCTTAGGCAAAACCCATTAATACTACTTTAAAAAACCGTGTAACGACTATTTTTGTTTTTGAAAAAAGTAGACGACCCTATTTTTAAACTTTTTACAATAATCTACGGAACCTAGGAATTCTAGAAGTACCAGAAATTCATCAAGAAATGGCTAAGTTATGCCATTGTTTTTCGGAGGCATCGTATTCGGAATGTTAAAAGGGGTGCATTAATTTGAGATGGTCGGGCGAACATATGAAAGGTCAGTTAGTAACAAGCTCTTAATTTACATTTACTTTTGACCTTTATACGATGTATCAAATTTGCATCGTACAAGTGTAAAAATTAAATCGGATAAACTCGTAAGACTTAGCGGCGTCGGTGGTGTAGTGGTAAGCGTGATTACCTCTCACCCCAGCAGGCCTGGGTTCAATCCCAGTCGGCGCCGCCAGGATGTTCTGAGGCATAACATCTCTGATCACGCCTTCCTTCAGAAGGGAAGTAAAGCCGTTTGGTCCCTGGTTCATGAGTTAATGGATCGATAGGTAGGGTCCAGGTGTGGGAGCTGCCTTCCTGGCGTCGGTAGCATTGGTGCTCAGCACGGAAATCAAGATCGACGGAAAAGAAATCAAGGAAAAAAATGCATTCTTACTGTCTATAAATTCATTTTTATACAGCTTATGATTGTCTGAGAAGCTCCCATTGCAGACCATTGTATATGGTAAGAATTTAGAGCTGGCTTATGTCAAACGCCTATGATGACACGTGACGACAAGAAAAAATGTATTTACATACTCTTCTTGTTTCAGTTTCTTTTTGAAGACCATCTTAGGTTCATCTAAGAGCATTCGTCTCATATGTCATTTTTCTTTTTATTTAGTATAATTTCCAAATCAATCAGTATGAATAGTTTCCGCTTTGAGGGGAATACAAAATATGCGCAGCTGAAATCGCCACTGTTTGATCGTTATCATCATCATGCTTCATCAAAAACAAGTAGAACAATAAAATAAATCATGCACAAACTACAAAAATAAGTATGTGTACTCATTCAATGTGTACGTATTGCACTAAACATCTATGGTAACAACATGAACGTTCATACAATGTACCAATAACCACAGAAATAATAATATAAAAAAACTAGCAAGCCAATGTACCAATTCAAGTTAATGCAGGTCATTAACCGAGTTGTGCAGTTTGAATCAACCAACAATGCAATTAATGTTACAAGAAACTAACTTTGAAATATTGTAAAATCAAAACAGGCACAAGTAACGCAATAAGGCACATTTGAAATGAGAGTTTAGGTAAATGTTGATAGCCAGTGTGGGTATGATAAATTGAAACACAATAGCATGACTGATAATTTTTTGAACCTCAAGTAAACACGAAAACCAAATACAGCACAAGAACATTGCAATATAGCAATATAGGCTACGAAAAAGAGTAGCGTAAATTTTCATTTCAGATTTTTGCGAGACAACGGATAGCTTTGTACATATAAGGAGGAGAGCAGATGCGAGAAACCATTCGCCGAATACCAGAAACATGCATTTAGAACTAGTGTTTAGTGACGCAAAAGTTGAGACATTGCAACCATCAAACAATAATTATCTGTAAGATCCTAACAGTGTAAGAATTGCGTTTAGCAAACATTATTCCCGAGATTGACAACTTTGGACAAACCGCAATGTTTATATTTTTGTATATTAATCCCAATTAGAGTGTTGTTCTATTCGATCAAAACTGAAATATTGTGAAAATGAGGAAACAATTTCAATGAGTTTCAAAAGTTTGATCAAATCAGCAAATAATTCAATACAGTTATTGAAAATGATAAACCAACCAGTTACGAATCAAAATTAGAAGAACCTGTTATTTGAAATAAAAGAAGTAAAATTGGAACTTACACAGAATGTTGCAACAAAAAAGCTAAATATATAGTAACACAACAGTAAAATAGCTTTTGAATGTGATAACCTGAACAAAAGGTAAAATATTTAGTAACAAGCTATCTGTAAACTACAAAGAAAAAAAAAACAATTGTAACATGTCAGTCTGTACCCCCTATATGCTATCGAGTCGAAACCCATAGTATTTATCTCAAACTAATTGTTCACATAATGAAAACGACCCTCTACACAATCCTCAAGTTTTCCGGATCAAAAGTTTATTTTATTGCCTAACAAGCACACTAAAGACCACAACTTTTGACAGCCGCAGTAATGGTGTTAGTGAATAAATTATCAATAGTTGTTAATAGACATGAAATCCTCTGAACGCACGGTTTCAATCGAATGAAAGCAAAAAAGCAGTCGCATCTAAAACACAACAAGCAACCAAAACACAGAAGGATATGAATTACAGGAAGCGAATGAGCAAACAGACGATTGTACGCGATTGCCATGGAAACGAACCAAATTGATCCGTTGACAGGTGCTTCGTCGCAGCATTCCCTGTTTGCTTCAAAAATGATTATGGATCTGTTTTCTCTTCGGACTTTTTCGATGTTCAGTTTACACACATCCGATCAAATGTGGTTAGAAGAATATACTTTCTGAAGAATGATGGGTCATATTGAGAAAAATGTACATAGCAGCACCAAGATAAGCCTTTGAAAAAATGAAATTAAATATGTTTGAAAGTGACGTTGTCAAAGATAAATAAAAAAAACAAACAATTACAATATTTGGATCCCATGTAAACATTAGAGCAAAAACTCTTAATTTGGAAATTGAAAAACAAAAAAACAAAACTGTGGAACTTGTACTTCAAACCTTTTGAGCAAGTCATGAGGATGGTAGCAACATATAATTAAAACCGCACGTGTAACATTTTTCGTGGATGTGAGTATATTGACCGCTAGTAGTAGATTGCAGTTTGAGGATCCAAAATATAAAGAAATAAATTGTCGAAAGCTATCTATATTATTAGCGAGAAGAAGAGTTGTTGAAATTCACACCGTAGTATTTAAACACAAATTCAGGAACTAACAAAACGACTTCAGACGCAAAAATGGCAATGAACAATGGAGAACATTGATTGTGAAAGTGAAATTGATTGTAAATATCTGTACATTTGTAGTGATTGTGGAATACAAACCAAAAATGACAACACAAATAAAGGTCATTGTATAAATTGTACAACATTGTTTCTGTTAAACAAAATATTGAGAACATTTGCTTCCTTGTTGGAGTCATATGGTGTCCAAATGGAGTAATTTAAGCTTAGTTAGTATAAGTGACGAACCAGTCACTGACTGAAAGTCACTCTAATAAAAAAAACAAAAAGGCTTAGTTAGCATTGCATTGCCAGTAGACTATTTTAAAATGCGCCTATTTCTGATGGATTTAGGGATTTCAAACAACTATTAATTGAAATGATGATGATTAATGGATGAGACTACCACCGTGAGGAACTTGCACTCACAGTTGCTTTCCGTTTTTGGCAACATCATCAGCATCTTATCAGCTAATTGTTTCCTAGTGCTTTCAAGAAAATTTTTCTTGAAAAAGCGAGTAGAAATGATCCCCGTAGTGGTCTAGTGAAATTTAGAAATTAAATAAAGCCTTTCAATCCGCATCGTGCTCTCTTGCCGTGCGGATCTATTTGCTTTTGCTGAAGGAAGTGTTACTACTACCTAATGCTACAACAAATTTAAACTGCACTTTTCAGTGCTCAACCTGTAAAATTTCTACCTTGTTCAACTCTTATTCCTCTTCGATCCTTGTTTGGACCCTACCCGAGGTAATCCTTCTTGGATATCGATTTGGAAAATTCCTCTTCAATCCTTCAGATTCTTATAGTAATCTGCTTGGAAGTCGATTTGGATAAAAATTTTACTGCCGCCATGGAGCCTACGCGCAAAAGAAAAGGGCAACCTCTTGATCCCCCTTCTGATGAAATTAATTTGAGAAACCAATTTGATTTGCTCACGGATGATGAGAATGATCCATCATCCAGGAAAAAAATCTAGTAAACATTCCCGGCTTAATGTCAAGAAGGAAAAGATTTTCCCTATTGTGATAACCACTTCCGATTTCCATGCTCTTCGCACGGAACTTTTGAACATCGTGAAACTTAAGTTTTCACTACAAATTGGACGTCGGGGTGAATGCCGTGTATTGGCTAAAACCTTGGACGGATTCAAATGTCTTCTCAAGTATCTTACTGAGAAGCAGCATACATTTTTTACTTACGACACCAAAACTGAACGTGTGTTCAAGGTTGACATGAAAAGAATGCCCAGTGGTGAATCCCTGGATCAGATCAAAAATGAACTGGCAAAATTACTTGGAGTTGTGCCACTCCAAGTAATCAAAATGAAAATGAAATCCCGTCCTGGTGATTCCCGCAACGGGATTTCTAATGATTTTTATTTAGCTCACTTCAAGTCTAGTGAACTAAACAACCTTAAGGCCTTAGAAAAAGCTAGCCTTATGCTCCATCCCAAGTAGCAATTTGCGTTTTATGAGAACACTTTAAAACCACGATAAAACTTGAAATGTTACTTGCGATGTCCGAGTGAAGTGGGAACACTTCAGGAAGACTGGAGGAAATTTCCAAAACCTCACCCAGTGCAAACAAAAAATTGCTACATGCCAGCTAAATGCATTAATTGTGGTGATTCTTTCCACGCAAAGGACGACTTCCTGTGCGAGGTCCTGTGAAGAAAGATCTTAAGAAATTTTAATGTTCCATTTTTTTGGGAATGTAAGACTCGCAAAGTGATCCTACAATCTCATTCCACGCGACAGGTAGGAAATGATCCACGTTTCCGGAAAGGTACAAATTCCTCTGCTGTTAACAACGGTCAGCGAGGAACAAATTCCTGTACCCTTAGGTACAAATATCACCCCTGCCTCAAATTTTTCATCTAAACCTGCTACCCTCGCTGCTAACAATGTTCAGCGAGTTAATGGAGCTATGCTGCTACCCGAGTAACAATGTTGGTTTTATGAGGGTTCTGTAGACCATGAATTGGACTTGTAGAACGCTTTAAAACCTTGATAAAACTTGCAATGTTACTTGGGTATTGCAACGGGTAGAAATCAAAATACTAACCAACGTAATTCTAACGGAAATTTTGAAAATTTTGACTTAGGAAGCATTACTGCCCTTCAAATGGAATTTTAACAGAAATCATTAATTGAAATGATTACTGATATGCTTAAATCTAACTCCATGTTTGATGCTATTCAAACTGGAGTAAAATTTGCTAATAATATTGTCATGACTTTGAAATTCAGTAATGGATTTTAAATCATTAAATATTTTAAATTGGAATGCTCGATCTCTTAAAGATAATGAAGACGAGCGATTTAACTATTTGAGAGTCCATAACGTGCATATTGCCGTTATAACTGAAACGTTCCTTAAACCTGACCATAAGGTTAAGAGGGACGCAAATTATTTTATTTATAGAAATGATCGTCTCGATGGCGTTGCCATCATTGTTCATAGACGAATCAAACATAGAATTCTTTCTTCATTTTAATCCAAAGTTTTTGAAACTTTGGGAGTTTCTGTTGAAACAAAATTTGGACAACTTACGTTTATAGCTGCCTATTTGCCATTCCAATGCGTAGGCCAGCAAAAGAATTGGCTCAACGGTGACCTACAGAAACATACCCGTCATAGGTCTAAATTCTTAATTATTGGTGATTTTAATGCAAAACACCGCTCATAGAATAATTCTCAAAGCAATTCCAATGGTAATATGCTGTTTGATGATTGTTCTGCAGGTTATTACAGTATTCAATATCCAAACAGCCCAAAATGCATTTCTTCAGCAAGAAATCCCTCAACTATTGATTTGGTCTCAATTTATAAAATAACGAACATTTGGAATGGCTCGAGTGACACTAGCCTTTGATAAAAAAAACACGTCTACTGAGGATTCATATTTATGAAAAAATCATATATCAATGAAACAGTCATCGGTCGTCATTGAAAAGCAATGCAACTATGTTCTGTCAATCTAATTGACTTTTATTGGTTCTGTTGTCTTGTGAATTTTAGCTAAACGGCCTCTTTTCTGATTTTTATCTCTCAATCTATGAAATATACACGAAAACTATGTTGGAACGAAACTTTTAGAACAATATGAGGAACATTATGCCGTACACTACACATTTTTATATCATATGGGTGGAAAATTCGTAGAACAAATACTTTAAAATTCTTCACTTTTTAAGATATCTTCGAGCATGAAACTAAGTCAAACTTCAATAAAATCACTTCGAATAGTCAACCTTTGGTTACAAAGTTGATACATGAAACATTAAACTTTGCTATGAAAGTTGTTACAGCAGCTTTCGTTGTTTCAGTCTCGAGATACAAATATTATAAGCCGTAAATTACCTTGAAAACATAAAAATAACTAGAAGCACCTCTAAATCAACACCGATTTTGCTGAAAATTTGCACAAAAGTTTAAATTAACATGACGAACAGTAATCACGGTTGACCCGTTACATTCCAAACATTTCGTTTAAAATGAACAGGTCTATTCTTTATATTTGCAACGATGATGATTTCCTATAGTGACATATATCACCTTCTTAATGCTTCAGTATACCTCAAACGATTAATTCTTGGTTGTTAATAGAACTTCCATGATGCAATCGGCTGCATTATGCAGACTGAGCAATTCTGATTATAGGATCAGATTTGTTCTGTATACAGAGGAACTGGGAGGGCTTATTAAAAACTTCTCACCAATAAAGTAATGATCTTCTTGTAAATTTTGCATATAATTTTATTAATATTTTATTTTATTTAAGCATATTATTTTTGTTACAGTCAATTTGCATCAGCATATGATATGATATGAGATTTAATATTACTTGCTCGTTTTCGCGTAAAATAATCAATATTTATCTTACTTGTAATTACCTTTGAAAGTTTTTTTTTTCAAGTTTTTTTTTTGTGATCTGAAAGTTTACCCAGTTTGGTTAGAAGTATCGAAGCTAACGCATGTCCACAGGCCTAATAGAAAGATAAGCAGAACAAGTGTATCATTAAGAATGGTTGCATGCAGGGTTGCTTCCACTCACTTGCTATAGATGAGTGATTTTCGGAGTTTTGATTTCGTTAGATGTTGTAATGGAGATTTGTGCTGTTGGATGCGGGTGGAGATTGGAGGGCGGGTGTTTGACTCATAGAGCCTGTCAATTTCGCTTTCAGAGTGTCGCAGTCAGCGGTTTTATGATTCGTGAGCGCTCGCGATTCGTAGAATCGTTGATTGTGACTGCAAGTGGATTTGACGGGTTTTGTGTGTCGGACGCTTGCTTTTTGGCCTCTTCTTGTGTCTAATATGTGCAGAGTATCATTATAACGTCTAATGGTTTTGAGATTCCTGGTGGCGTGAAATATATTTGTGAGAATATCTTTTTGAGATTTTAGCAGTCACGTTTTGTTTGTAGTTTAAATTTTATTTATTTCATGTAATTATCGTAAATAATAGTTATTCAAAGCGCTGTGGATTATAAGATGCTCGATGACCCTCGAGGGATCGATTTTGCTTACTGAGCAGAAAATCATGGATTTAACCCCAAGCTCTTCCACAGCACAATAAATCGCCACCATCATTTGTATATTTGATATTGAACATTAACCTCGGAAACTATTTGCATATCAAGCGAAAACGTAGTCCTGTATTGTCGCGAAGCGTTATGGTTCTGAGATGCTCGATGACCCTGGAGGGATCGTTTTTGTTTAATGAGCAGAAAATCATGGGTTTAATCCCAAGCTCTCCATCATGACTCTTAAAATTCATTATCACTAAACAAAATTAATATGTTCTTTCGATAGCCGGCTATCGAGAGATTAAATAAACAACAAATAAACAATACATACTTTTGGTTGCATCGCCAACTTGAGGTGAATCCTAACCGAATACCCTACCCAACCCTCCAACTCCGTAGCACTTATGAGGGTGTCGCTAAGTCGGTGGCCTCTCGTTAAGTAAGTACTACATCAACATTTCCTTCCCTATCCCTAGTTATGGTAAAGATGGGCGTGGCCGGGAATAGCAACAGTCATGCTTCTGTTACTCTTGTTTAGATTGGAACCAATGTTTACTCCTCAGCATTATTCCTGAAAGTAGTCTAACTGAGAATTTCAGAAGAGACGTGAGTGTCGCTAGTATCCAATCTACGAAGTATATCATAACAACGCTAACGTTAACGCTAACGCTAGATAGAAAAAAAAATTACATGTAATTTTTGACAAAAATCTAAGGAACAAACTGATTTTCTTTGATTTTTGATATTTTTTCCCAATATTTTTAAAGAAATAAAAATGTACCGAAAATATTTTTTTTATTTTCGGGCCGGCAAGCTTTCCCTTAAAGAAGGTCGTAAAATTTTAATCACAAATTTGGAAAAAGCTCAGAAACTTGCTAAGCAATTCGAGAGTTCCCATAGTTTCAGTTTGGGTCTTACTAGTCCTATTGAGAATCAGGTTGCTCGGGATTATCTGAATATTTTCTCTCGGGAAAATATTTTTGATGATTCCTGGGGGACTGATTTGGACGAAGTAAGGTATATAACTAAAAAGTTTCATAATATGAAAGGTCCAGGTGATGATGGAATTTTCTATATCCTCATCAAAAAACTCCCAGAGAGTACCTTGCCTTTCTTGGTAAAATTATTTAACAGATGTTTCCATTTGGCATACTTTCCTGATACATGGAAAAATACAAAAATTGTTCCAATTTTGAAGCCAGATAAAAATCCAGCTGAAGCTTCTAGCTACCGTCCAATAAGTTTGCTTTCTTCAATACGTAAACTTTTTGAAAAGATAGTTCCAAATAGAATATGAAGCATTCATATCAATACGAACTCAGTTTTTGCAGATGAGCAGTTTGAATTTTGCCATGGGCATTCAACTTCTCATCAACTCTTAAGAGTTACCAATTTAATTCGGTCAAACAAATCTGAAGGCTGCTCAACTATAGTTGCTCTTCTAGACATAGAAAAAGCATTCGACAGTGATTGGCATAAAGGTTTGATTGCTAAATTGAAAAAGTTTAATTTTACATTCTATATTATGAAATTAGTTCAAAATTATTTAACTGACAGAACTCTGCAGGTAAATTATCAAAATTACAAATCTGATCGACTACCTGGTAGAGCAGGAGTTCCTCGGGGTAGCATTCTTGGGCCTATATTGTATAACATTTTCACTTCGGACCTCCCTGATTTGCCTCAGGGTTGCCACAAATCTTTGTTCGCTGATGACACAGGCATTTTCGCTAAAGGAAGAAGTCTTCGTGTTATTTGCAGCAGACTGCAGAAAAGTTTAGATATTTTCTCTTCTTATTTAAAATAATGGAAGATTTCTCCCAACGCTTCCAAAACTCAACTTATAATATTTCCACATAAGCCTAGAGCTTCGTTTTTGAAACCTAGTAGTAGTCACATGGTCACTATGAACGGAGTTCCAATTTTCTGGTCAAACCAAGTGAAATATCTTGGATTAGTACTTGACCAAAAATTAACTTTTAAAGATCACATTGAGGGCATTCAAGCCAAATGTAACAAATATATAAAATGTTTGTATCCTCTTATAAACAGGAAATCCATACTTTGCCTGACGAGTAAACTTCTAATATTTAAACAAGTTTTTAGACCGGCCATGCTTTACGCTGTGCCAATATGCACTACCAGGAAAAAAGCACTTCAAAGGATTCAGAACAAAGTTCTGAAGATGATTTTGAAGTTGCCTCCCTGGTACAGTACTACCGAAGTACATAGAATTTCGAATGTTGAGACTTTAGAACAAATGTTCAACACAATAATTAATAATTTCGGCCAAAAATCGTTGCAATCCTTAATTGCAACGATTAATTCCCTTTGTACTTAGATAAGATTTAGTTTTAGTTTTTAGTTTTAAGATTTCAATTGTTATACTGACATGCAGGTTAAAAAAACCTGTTTAATATACTGAATTGCCAAGTAGGAGCAATGTAAAAACCCTTAGATATATATAATAACAATTAAGGCTGGTAAGTTACTGTAGTAACTGGAGCACCTAGGTTAAAATGAAATGTAATTTATTTTGAATTTGGAACAAATAAAGAGTTAAAAAAAATAGCTGAGCCAAAAAGTTGAGCACGTTTCTTCGGGACCTTCTTGTCTTAGAGTTACCTATATTATACTATTATGAAGAATCAGTAAAAAAAACTGTTTTGATTAAATAGTTCTTTCATGGACAACGCCAACCTTCTGACATATTATCGAAAAAAAAAAACAGAATGCAAGTTTAACATGGCTATGCTTGGTTGATAAATCTACGCCATACTCTAAATCTGTTCCGATTGGTGACCATGGTTGTAGTTTGAGTCATATTTCGTCTAGTAGATGTGATTTGATATGTCACATGATAAGGTAAAAAGAGATAACAAATTGTATCATGTGGAACCATAATCCGGAATATTTCATTACTTCATTACTTCATCCGGAACCGGTTAAACTATGACCATATGGCTCTATTATTGTCGTTTTAAGACCCGTTGGTCATACTTCGTCGAGTAGATGTAATTTGATATGTCGCTTGATATGGTGTTTGACCATCTGGAACCATAATCCGGAATATCCAGAACCGGTTCTATGGTGGCCATATGGCTCTATGGTTTTCGTCTTGAGTGCCATTGGTTATGTTCCATCGAGTAGATGTGATTTGATATGTCGCTTGATATGGTAATGATAGATAATAAATTTGACCATAATCCGCAACATCCGGAACCATGGGGTCTTATGATTGTTCTCTATTATTTTCTGGAATTCCAAGAAAAAAATCAATACGTTGTCGCAATGATATGTAAAATATATGATGAAGAAAGAAAAAACACCCCCGTGCCAACACATTCTTGAATATATAATAACGAGGGAGGGGCCTGAGGAGGAGTACAACCTAACACATCAATTTAATCGGCCATAGCATCTCTGAGATACAAATTTAGAAATAAAAAGTTTATCCCGGGCTTTTGGTCCCGGTTAAATGTAAAAAATCACCGTTCCTGCCAACACTGCCGGTGTACCAATGAAAGTCAGATTCCAAACAAAAATAATTTCGGAGTTTCTTATCTTATCGATTTGGTATGTTCAGATGATTTATTCAAAAATTAGCTCTGTCTCATATACGAAGTTGGATAAAAAGAGGGGGACTATTTACACACTCCCCCGCCCCCTCACTCATATCAATGGGAGTATAGTTTCAAACTGAATTTACTTCGGAGTTTCGTATCTTATCGATTTGGTATGTTTAGATTAATTATTCAGAAACAAATATTCAATCTCATAAGCGTAGTTATAGAGGAAGGGCATACTTTTCCCCTCAGTCCCCTTACTCATATTTATTAAAGTAAACATCAAACTGAAAAAATTTCGTTGTTTCTCATCTTGTCAAGTTGGAATGTGTTATTCAAAAATATTTGCTCAATCTAGCTGTTTTTTTTATTTCATCAAAGAGGTGCAATCGTTTTATGTTAATTTTTAATACAGAAGTTGAAGGAAATGCTCTGCCCTTTTGAACTACGCCACCCTCAAATACGATATTATAACTGTTCTGTAAAACGGGTAATAACAATTATTATAATATTGTACAAATTTCTGCACCGGGCTACAGTAACTCCATTACTCTCAATCAGTAGAATGGACGGTCAGTAGTAGCTCAAAGTGTCACACATAAAACATTGTTCTCATGTTAAACGCCTCCTTGGGCAGTAAAACGAATTACACTACACACTCGATCATTATAGCTACCCACGAGCAACCCTGTCGGCCAATGAACAAGTGTTAAAAGATGCCTTGCAAGTAATAAACAAGCAAAATACAAAGCAATACTTACATGATTTTTGCTTAGGGGTCATGCAATAATTACGTAACCATTTTTTTTTATTTCCAAACCCCTAATATTTATCAAAGAATGCAATATCATCGAATATTTGAATTGTCTGTATTAGAGAGGGTCTAAGATAAGAGAGGAGCGGATTCAAAACAAACTGCCTTGGCAACCTACAAAGGACTCATAACGAATATACGTTCGATCCGGGGGAACATGAACTTATCTAATTTTGCATCGCGAATGCTATGTTTAATTAGACGAGGTATACAGATATACAGACAGCATATTTGTTATGAATCAGTAGGCGATTTCTAGCAACAGTTCCAATGCAATCAAGATAGACGCTGCTCGATTGGCTCTGGCTTTGACAGTTCATTTGGCTCAAAAGAGATAAGGATAACCTAGACCCTCTTTAGTCTGTATATGACTTGTTCATGCTTACGTAAGATATTTCTGAAGCCCCCTCCCTCCCATGTAAGACCAAGTAAGAACATTTCTAACACCATCTTTGTGCCCCCCCTCCCCTTAGGGCTTACGTTATCACTGAATGACCCCTTATGCAGTCGCGCAAAACATCAAAGCGCGGTTTGTCGGGAAGACTTTGTGCGTTCCGTTTTTTTCCTTTTCTCATTCATCGAATGAAAAACCAGGCGTAACGCATGTCGTTCACGCTTTTGATACAATGAACGGTATCTTCGTTGAAGTTTGGTACATTATTGCACTGTACGTACCCATTTGCATTTAAATTGATATTTGCTCCATTAATTTATGGATTTGTAACACTTGCAACAGTTGAAACAAACCGTTGACATTTTTGTAATTGCTATTAATGGCAATCTATTTATTTTTGCAGAAACCGGAGCAATCGCTCGAACAGTTCGATGTGAAGGACATCGCAGAAAATTGAAAACAAATCATTAAAAAATTTAGTTCCAAAATGAATAATACTGGACGCAGGTGTTGATTTGTTACTCAAACAAAACCTGCACAACTTATCAAAATTAATGAATTACATTATATATATCGTAACTGTTTATCGATAAAAAAAAATGGAACAGTCCAAAATGCACCACTGTGGTAAAATTACTCGAATTTGTCCTCAAATGCTTTCCTATTACTAATTACGGGACAAAAATACATACATGCTAGTTTAAGTACTGAACTAGCAATGCTGCTAATCAAATTCACGAATTAAGAATGGGAAAAACCCCATCGGGGTGCGTTTTGCACTGCCTTCCCCTATTACCCTAGGTTGAATCGAAAAAAAAACATCGTTCTATTGCGAATTACAATCGGCAGACTGACCGAGGATCGTTGTGTAATATTTGTTTACATCCGTAGTGATCCAATTTTCGGGCGTCAATTATAACTGTTGGCGAGTTGGTTTATTTTTCCGCGTTTAAAGTCAATGTTACGTTGGTAAATAATGAGACTGACTGAGAAGCTCGCGACTTGTGCTTCCTTATTGATGTTTTGAGCTACGTAGTAAGCATGTATGTAGGTGAGAGAAAATGGTGTTATATTTTTACGAGTCAGTGGGTAATTGGGGAATTAATGTTAGCCTCCGTGGAGAATAGAAGAACAATGAAAGTGATGGTGATTTCAAAATTTTACACGGTGATGTATAGTAGTGAAATATTAATATACTTTTATTTTGCGAATTGAGTATTTTTCTAAAATCTGATTTCTGCTACGGTGGTAGAAAAGTTAAAATCTATGTTTACAACTAGAAGTCAGAAAAGATTTTTATATACGATAACGTAGTATTAACTAGATCGTCAAATAAATGCATTTTAATAATGCACTCAATACCTCCCATCATCACTTTGATAGCTCTTCTATTCTCCACGGGAGCTAAATTTGATTCACCAATAATTAGCTGCAATCCTCCATACCAATTTGCGCGGCTATGGATTCTTCGCTGGGAATTGCTAGCTACCTACTTTGCATGAGAGGGTAGTATGTATTGAAATATCTGCGTTCCAAATAGATTGAATGATCCTGTGTTTTTTGTTCACGACTTTTTTTGTGGTACACCCATCCGGGAAACGTAAGATCTTTTACAGATTTGTATAAAAAAGTAAGATTGTATCCAAGACACGGCCGTAGATTTGAGGTATCAAGTTTCGGCGACTGTGTTAGGGAAACCACTTTTACCCATCAGGGAAACGCCGCGTTTTCTGATGACAAAATGACGCATTTTTGCTTATTCAATAAATAATAAAAAAAAAGGCGAAAAATTAATGGAGGAATTTCTTGCTAAAATTTTCCAATCACGAGATATTCGCGATCAATCATATAAATTCGATATTTTTTTGATTTTTTTTATAGCGTCCTGGAGAAAACCTTAACTTTATTCGAAGTGTTTCTGATTAATTGACAAGGTCATGTGGTATTCAGTCATTGCGAGAATTTCCATGTACCACTTCAATACTCTCACGCATTTGACCACAATTGTTTGGTTGCTGGATACATTATCAAACAGCTTTGGGGATGATGTGGCTGGCAGCAAGGCGAGCGAACGTTCAATGAAAATTAACTCTTGAACAACAGTAATTTATGGTGGTCCTGAAAAGAACCGTTTTGTCGTGATGGTTGAGTAATGCTGAGCCATAAGGGTGTTCAACACGGATGAGGCTCGCCAGCTGTATGTTGTTTGGAACCAGGGTA
Organism: Ochlerotatus camptorhynchus; assembly: GCF_037179485.1. Taxonomy (NCBI): domain Eukaryota; kingdom Metazoa; phylum Arthropoda; class Insecta; order Diptera; family Culicidae; genus Ochlerotatus; species Ochlerotatus camptorhynchus. The sequence continues at coordinate 674,509 of NW_027041110.1, forward strand.
ACGCACTTGGCATAGATGACCCACAGCGGCTCACGACGGGCAACTGAATCTGATCAGTAGCGGTGCGGCTTCTTCCTCCTTATTTTTTGAATCGAGGGCTCTTGAGGGCAGCCTAGATAGCTAGCTGCTTGCGGGGAACCTTTCGTTGTGTACTGGAGAAAAATGTACAATGCAACGCGCCGAAAGCACTGCTGCTGCTGATGATGACGACCGGACACCACCTCTCACCACACGCGGTGATTGAATAAACACCGTTCGACGAGACCAAATGGAAATCGATTTTGAAATCTATGTTAGGGAAAGCGCTTCTTGCAGGCAATCGGCGATAATTGTAATGATCACAGCAACAGTTGCACATTTGTGCAATTTTAAATAGTGATCTTTTGAAAATTGATAGTCCTAATTTTAACAGAATCGTAGAAAAAATTCCTATCGATTGGCGTATTAAGAATTAAAACATATCATCCCTGGATCAAAATCAGACCACTTTCATGCCGCGACTGACTTCACTTTTTTTGGAAAATGCACCCGCAATGTTGCCTTAAACATTATAAAATCCACGAACCCCTCATTTTATCTGTCAAACTTTCATGGCGAATCAAAACAAACATAGTGTATTACTAGAATTTCGACTAGAATGCGGTACGTTAATCGATTTGCTTGGTACCAATACGCTAGTCAAGTAGTGAGGCCAATTTAAAATCGTTGGCTTCCACCGGTTGGCAATACTACGTTGTGAGATTATACTTTCTGAAATAATAAATATAAAGAAAATAATTCCAAATAAAGAAATAGTTCCTCCTAATCCGATTGATGACCTCGGAGATAAACTAGCCATAGGCTAAAAATCTCCTTAATAAATAATAAATAAAAAAAAAGATTGATGACCTTGACAAATGTCCAGAAAATTCTCGCTCCTGAAAAGGACCGTTTTGTCGTGATGGTTGAGTAATATTGAGCCATAAGGGTGTTCAACACGCTGGCGAGTTGTGTGTTGTTTAAAACGAGGGTGACGCGCTTGGCATAGATGGCCCACAGCGACTCACGAAGAGTTACTGTATCCGATCAGTAGCGGTGCAGCTTCTTTCTACTTCTTCGGTGAATGGACGTACATGTGGGATGCAGCTCGGTGCTTGCGGGCAGCCTTTCGTTGTGTACTGAAGAACAATATTCAACGAACCGCGCCGAAAACACTGTTGCTGCTGCTGCTGCTGATGACTGCCGACCGGACACTACCGGATGGACTTCGATTTTGAAATCTGTGTAAGGGAAAGCGTTTTTTGCAGGTAATCGGTGATAATTTTCATTACCATTGCAACAGTTGGACATTTGTGTAATTTTCAATAGTGACCTATTGAAAATTGATAAAGTGTTTATTCAAGCAGATTTGTAGAAAAAATTCCAAACGATTGGCTTATTAAGAATTAAAATAAATCCGCAATTGACATCCTGACCAAAATCTGACCACTTTACGTAACGCGGTGGATTTTGGTTTTTTGAAATTGCACCGCAATATGTTTCCGAAAGACGTAATCCTACGTCAAAATGGAAAGAAGATGTGGTAATGTGGCTGTGGGAAGTTTTTTTTTTTATAAATTAGTTTGTTTTCTCCCTTGAGATTTCCCTTAGCTCAGTCGGTAAAGACTTGGCACAAAACCTCCAAATTACATGGAAATTCTTATGAGATATCCAAACTTTTTGTTCATTTTCTTCTAGCCATTAAGGGAAATGTATCCAGCTACAACTTTGCAGAAGACCGTTTTTCAGCCAAACGTCAATTTAAATAGTTATTAATTGTTTGAGAGAATCTTATGGCATGATCAAGCAGCTGTTTTGTGGACAACACTGTATTCTGCAGTGTTGTCCAAGTAGCCGTGATTTTTGTGCTCTAGAAATACCAGAAATATCAATATTGCCTTCTGAACAGTTGATTGAGCATTAGACTGATGCAAAATTTGAAATTTTCACTCCACAGTGTTCAAACGGTTCAAACATTTAGCAAGAAACTGACTGGGCACAAACCATTTGAAGTTTATATGGAAATCACTATGGGAAAACCAAATTTTGTTTTTATATCGATCTAATAAATAACCCTATTATTCTGATGTAAAAATCGATAGCTGTATTTGTAGTAAATTTTCACAGCTACAACTTTGTTCTAGACCATTTTTCGATAAAATGTAAGGATCAAAAGTTATTAATGATTCAAGCTGGGATTCAAGTCACTATTGTCTAATGATTACGCTCAATCAACTGCTCAGTAGGCAATATTGGTGTTTCTGGCGCGTAGAATAGAGCTTAAGCATCATGATGGCTACTATGTCACTGCAGAATACAGTGTTGCCCACAAAACAGTTGCTTGATCATGCCTTAAGGTTATCAATCTCTTAAACAATTAATAACTATTGTTGTAGCTGAGAAAATTTTCCATAAGAATAGCTATAGAAATTTTCAACGGTGCAATATGGAAGAAGGATAGAAGACTACGAAGAAAACGTTTGGTTTCCTCATAGTAATTCCCATATAAACTTCTAATCGTTTGTGCCCAGCCAGTTTCTTACCAAATCAGCTCAAACCTTGGGAGGCTAATTACGACCCAATTTGGAGCCGTTTGAGCATTGTGGAGCGGAAATTTCAAATTTTGCATCAGTCTATTGAGCATAGTCATAAAACATCAGTGACTTGAATCATTTGTAAGATTTGTTCTTCAAATTTTATCGAAAAGTGGTCTGCAACAACGTTATAGCTGAAGAAATTTACTACGAGCACAGTTTAATTTTTCAAAGCAGAGTGAATCGGAGAAATGTTACATATATATGAACAAAAAATGTGTTGTTCTTATAGTAATTTCTATATAAACTTCAAATGATTTGTGTCAAGACAGTTTCTTACTAAATAAGTTCAAATTTTCGAAACCTAATTACGACCCAATTTGGAGCCGTTTGAGCACTGTGGAGCGAAAATTTCAAATTTTGCATCAGTCTAATAGTCATGTTGAATATGCGTTGAACCTTATAGCACGTTCAGACTATAACTGATATCACGTAGGCTGTCTTACGATGAACCGTATGACAAATTTTCACCGGAAATCATAGGTACCGTAATCCGGGGGTAAATTGAGCACTTAATAATTTAAAAATAGAAATAAATTTCTACATTAAACACTATTTTCCCACAGTTCCCTGAATCCCAATCAGATACTAAAATTCAGCAGAAATCACAATAAAAAATTCTTTGAGTGCATAGTTGTATGTATGCATGTATGTAAGGTAGCCACCATCCCTTCGAAGATCTTGTCTTGTATGCAGCTCCACTTAATAGCAAGATCAATTTTAGCTACCGATCTGAATTCACAATATCGCTGTATGAAGGGCCAAAAACGGAGGGGTGGACCCGTAAGCAGAGGCACTTACGCGAAATCCACGGGAATTTAAGAATCTCCTTCCAACAATACGATCCAACAAATCGAATAACGCAATTCGCAATACTTATTAAGCTTCCTACAGGATGGTTTGTTAAGAAGGGCGCGTCAATCTCCCTGAAACTGTTGGAATAGAATTCACACCATCACAATCGAATCGGTAGGATAAAGAAAATGATAGTATTTATTTATTCAATCCTAGACTCCGGTTGTCATACCACTCCAATCGTCCAGTTCTAGGTCAAATGATACCCTGATGCTCCCTCCCAACCCAGTATTTATTTATATATAGTAAATATATGTAATGGATAAATGAAATATATCAGAACATTAATATACGTAATAATGAAAATACATTTTTATGGATAAAAAAAACTGGTATTCTGCAATGAAAATAATAATTATTTTACATACAATATGATGCAGCTCTATGTCTCCTCGGCTCCCAATATAAGGAAGATGTAACCCTGAAATTTCCAGGTTATATTATGCAAATACATATTTTTAGCTCGAATGATACTTGATATTTTTGTGTTGTGTTATGTTGTGGGAGAGCTTGGGATTAAACCCATGATATTCCGCTCATTAAGCAAAACCGATCCCTCTAGGGTTATCGAGCATCTCAAAACCACAACACTCTACGGCAAAACATGATTAAGCCCTCTCTTGGTATGTAATGAACAAAAGAATGTTGTAGCTTACCATTTGTCTAGGATACAACACCTATGCCCGGCACCTCTATTTGAGCTTCATGTCTGCTATCTGTCACTGTTTGCAAAAACAGCTAGGAGGTCTCCATACACAACAATAGGCTTCTAACGCTGCTAACGTACCGCAACAATAGGGCTGTTTCCCCTAACAGCAATTACCTTTGTTGTAATACTTCCTTCAACGAAAACAACCCCTCTTGCATTGCCATGGTCACCCGGGAGGAGGCTTGCGTCTAGTGCTATCCCCAGGTTCCTTTCACGGCCACCAGCCACCGCCCGTCCAGTCTTGGGCGTATCCAGTGAGGCATCCTTCAGTCTGCTCACAATCTCCGACACTGGCGAGAGACCAGCAGAAGAGCACTTTTGCAAGTCGTAAACTTGCTGATCCACGGCAACGTCGGCCACCGAATCACCATCAAAACTCGCACAGACACATTATCAGCACTTCGATCGAAAACACTTATTTTTTTTTCCAAAAGTAGTTGCGAGCGAGCACGTTTTCTTTTTCGATTCTAAAACTTCCCGGAAAGCGAGAAAACCACCAATCACACACGAAAACCGTCCGGGAGCAGCCGAAAACTATGAACGCGAACGCACGCCCAACGCAAACTTTAAACACAACCGTATCCGAAGGGGTTTGAAACTGCACCCCCTAAAAAAATCTTTGAATGCATAGTTGCACCTAAATGTAGGCAATTTCTTTTAAAATCACTATGAATTTCACAGAAAACCATTCATTTCTCAATATTGAAAACACTTTTTATATTATTTCAATTTATTGACATTTAGTTTAATGTAAATTACCAGTTTTAAATTAATGACACCAATCCAACAAACAATTCAAAGTTACAAATAAGCAATCATATTGAATAAATGCTGTATAACAGTGTACAATGCTGAATAAAACAGGATGGCGAATGATGGCTGAAAAAAAGCTCATTGAGATCGATAGATGCGCCTTTATTCCGCTGTTTGCTCTGATATGATTAATTTACTTATTAAAAGCATTATAATCGTTGACTGTCTTTTGGTTCAGAACCACAAGTTTTATCTAATGACAAACCGAATAAGTGTAATTTGCACATACCGTGACGCTTTAATTCGACTGTTTTCAATTGATTTAATAAAACGCTTTTATTTGATTTCATGGCATTGCTTTACAATAATGCAGTAGAGCAATTCTCTACAGATTGACGATTTTTTTTTTTTATTTGTCGGCTCCGATTTTGATGAAAATTTGCACAGTTGTTCTTTTTTAGTAAAGATGCCTATTTGTGTTATCAGTTCTTCAAATTGAATCACGACTACTTTTCTAACAGGGCCTGTGTAAAAATAGTACTAATGAGTTTAAAAATATATATTGCTGAAACGGTTTGTTGGATTGATTTGGTGTCTTGAGCAAAGTTGAAGATATTATTTTGGCAATTATGTTAAAAATATACACTGTAAAAAATTGCGTTTGTTTCAATGAAAAAATATATTTGTTATTTAAAAAGTTAATTTCTCAAAAAGTGCCTCATTGAAGCTCATAATGTGTGCTACAAACTGGCTAAGTTTGGTGATGGTAAACTCAAAAGGTACGATTTTTTTTGTTTACCCCCCTGACGACAATAGGTTAAGGTATTGCCGAAGCCAACATTTCCCCTGTGTGATTTTTTTTATTTCTAGATGCGATTCATTTCAAGATATAGTTCAAAACTATGCTGAGTTTTCATTGCCAAATTACTTAACCGCTATTGCTACTAATCTTGGATCTAAGTGCGTCACTTATGATATGATAAATAATGGATTCCAAACTGCGCTTATTAAATAAATTATGTTTGTATAACTTGTATAATCTTTTATTCAACGCTAAGCCTAATTTAAGCATTGTTTACCATGCTCGAAACAGGTTTCTAGAGTTGCACAGCAGCAAGGTATTTATGCCTAACGTCCATTATGCCTAACGTATATTATGCCTAACGTCCATTATGCCTAATTAATTTATACCTAACGTACATTATGCCTAACTTCCGTATGCCTAACATCCGTATACCTAACGTATTTATGCCTAATGGGGTACACTCACCAACAACATCACCGGATAGGGGAAGCTTTTCCCTTCCCGATGGTGTTATTAGTTTGCGTGGGCGACCCGCGGTTGGCGAGAAGAGGGCCTACAAAGGTTTGTTTACAAAAAGCTTGTATGCCCTTTTCACACGTGGCTCTTGATATTATGTATTCTAGGATAGCGCAGATGGCAAGGCAAGTGGTGATCGGAATACATGGTTCGAAACCAATGCAACGGACATGTATATATATGTATTAAATTTTCTAGTATCTGTGTGATGGCGTGCTTTGTCAGAAACATTGAAAACAATCACTAAAGAAAAGTCTGTCTGTCTTTACCGTTCTTTATTTTTCGGGTTAATATTCATGTAGTTGACTAATCGTTTACGTATACATTTAATAGTGCCTAATTTGAACGGTACTTCACATGATAATCAAGCGTTTTACGACGTTATCGCAGTTTTAAGAAAGCGAAGATGTCCAATAAACGCTGAATAATAATAAATTGATGGAATAAGCTTTGTTACAACTCATGGAAGTCGAATAAAAGCTTCTCGGCATACCTTAACCAATACCATGTTGTGGTTGAATAAATTCTCCAGATTTGTGTGAACAAAGCCTGAGTAGTAGTTATTATAAAAAAATGTACAAGTATTATTAATCAAGCAGTTGCCTCGTAACGTGGGTAGATCACCTTTTCGTGATACGCTACGGCATGTAAGATCTACCACCGATTCCTAGTCTTGACTACTTCAAACTATGGGAACAGAATTTTTCAGTAATCAAGGGAACACATCTTAAATCTGGAATTACTAGAAGCAAGACGCAACGTGGCAAAAGCGTGCTTTGTTGGGGATCTTCTGCAAGGCAACATTGACAGTCCGCTTCTTAGTTTCTTGGACATCAACACACGTCGTCGCAATCTTCGGTCGCACTCGTTTATCACCATCCCTCCGGCAAGAACTAATTATGGCTTTCACGAACCTTTGCGAAGCATGTCCCTTTGTATTCAACCGGTGTTATTATGTGTACGATTTCAACGTGTCACGAGAAACAAATAAGCGTAGTTTAAACGAGTTTTATGTTAATTTATGTTATTCGTTAGTTTTGTATTTAGTTGTAGAACAAGTGTCATTGGGGTAAACATTTTACCTGTTGACTGATAAACAATAAATAAATCAAATAAATAAATAAACGCCACCCGAGTACAGCAAGCCTCAGACAAACATTGACCCGTACCTGGACAGAAATGGATCCAGACTACATTCCCTAATAAAAATAACCATAAAATAGAGCTTAACGACGTGTTTGGGGTATCATCCAAACCATTTGGGGGATAGTTTACCCATCCGGGATACAGTTCGTTTATGGTATTTGTTTATTAGGGTTATTAGAACCTGCCGTGCATTCCGGAAGCGTGTGAAGACCGTAATTGCAGCAAGTGGAAACTCGATCGATGATTAACATAGTTTAAGACTCGAGAAACATCCCCCCTTTGTATAAATAAAAAAAAAAAACTCAAAAACGAAATTTTTGAGATTTTTTTTTATTTTTGGCCTTGCTCAATGGTGCAAACATTATCACGCATACGGTAGGTTAAAATGAAATGTAATTTATTTTCAATTTGGAATTATGTGATTGATGTTTTTGATTCAAGCGATCATAATTTGAATTTCATTCAGCTTTAGCTTTTCTACAGATCAATTTTCAATAGTTAACCCTTTAATAAACAGCTATCATCTTTATACCCAACAAATCTTACATTCAATCTGAATGGTGTAATTGAGATTTTTTTTTTCCTTTGGTTTGTTTTTTCCGTCGATCTTGTTTTCCGTGCTGAGCAGCAATGCTACCGACGTGCCAGGAAGGCAGCTCCCACACCTGGACCCTACCTATCGACCCATCAACTCATGAACCGGGGACCAACGGCTTTCCTTCCCATCCGAAGATTGAATTTGAAAAGTTGACACTATTTCGTCACACATTTTTTGTATTGCACCCCCAGTATAGTCCACAAAGACGTAATCCTACGTCAATATCAGCCCAGTTAACGAAAGACTGTAATATGGTATCTGCTTTTTGCTATTACATCACTATTTCATACATCAGTTTGCATTACGTTGATCGCTATCACTTTTTTTTGCTGGGTAGCCCAAGCCCAAGCAGAGGTTTAAAGGAGTTGGGGTGAGTAATTCATTTATCATACAAATATTGGTCAAAAGTTTATATTAAAAAAAATACAGTCAATAACATAAACTTTTATATGACTTGTAGTATTAACATATAATATCAATTTCACATTATAATCTTTAATGACACTATATTCAATTACAATGGGGAAGGGGGAATAAAGGGTATCAGACAAATTGTAGGCTGGAGGAGGGAGTCGTGGTTGCCAGGCCCAAATCATGGGAAATAGTTATGCCTTCTTTGATGGAAATCCTTGGATCGATATTATCGAGGGTATAGTTATCTTCTAACAGTCTACAGTGAGTCTGATGCACCCTATTTCGAACAAACCACCAGACGGAAATCTTAATGTGTATTGCATTCTATGTATGTCCTGTAATAAGAGTGATCCGTTGGAAGGAGATTCTCTATCCCTACAGTGGATATCGTGTAAGTGCATCAGCTTACAGGTTCACACCTCCGTTTTTGGCCCATCACACAACGGAACAGTAAATATTGCAGGGTTGCATAGTCTGATCTTGCCATTAAGAGGAACCGTACGTTATGGCAAGTCTTGCACTGGTGGTGGCTTCTAATCACATCACATCAATCAAGGGAACACATCTTAGTCCTTGTTACTTTTTATGCCTTGTTGATAGTGATAAGTCCTCAGGTTGCCTGGACCGAGGATGATCTTGAAACAAGGAAAAAATGAGTTAGTTAGTCTTCACCTATGTGATTCCTAATCTTCTATTCGTTGTTCCCTAGTTTGAAGTGGTTAAGACTAGGGTTCTGATGCATGGTGATTATGGGCGTCATTGCTTAATTTTGTTGCTAAGGACTCCAATTTAGACTGACAAAGGGGTGCGCCTTTGTATGGTGTTCCAACACTCCGAAGGGCATAAATAGTGGGACCTTTCAATTAGAATCGATTCCCTGCGATGAAGGCAAGAATGACAACTGTATCAAAACCGAATAAAGGGTGTCCACGATGAAATTGCCACACACAAAATTGATTCGCAAAATTCGAGTTTTCATCCGATTGCCATCAAATTTTCAGGGATTGAGAAATAACTATTAAACTTGATTTTACCATTTTACTCGTATTTTATTTACAGTCCATACGCAAATGCCCGCACCTTGGCCTTAACCCCGGCCATAAGATTCTGCACAACCTGTGAATCAACCGTTTTTTGCATGTAAACCCATACTTTCTTCAGTTCCTCGACTGTCTTCACTACCTTAGGTCGTTTAAGAAGGTGCTGCTTCATAATCGCCCAGTAAATACTTTTCGATGGGGCGGAGCTCCGGAGTGTTGGGAGGGTTGAACATTTTCGGCACGAAATTGACCTTATTGTCCGCATACCACTTCAGCACGTCCTTGGAGTAGTGGTATGAGGCCAAATCCGGCCAGAAGATTGTTGGGACGTTGTGGGCCTTCAGGAGAGGAAGCAGCTGCTTCTGGAGGCACTCTTTTATGTACACCTGTCCGTTCATCGTGTCCTGGGTCACGAAAGGTGCACTCCGCTTCCCGCACGTGCAGATGGCTTACCAAACCAGGAATTTCTTCGCAAATTTGGACATCTTCTGAGTGCGGACATGCTCCGGAACGCTGAATTTATCCTTGGCCGTGAAAAACAGGTTGCCGGGGATCTGTTTGAAGTCGGCCTTCACATATGTTTCGTCGTCCATGATGCAGCATTCAACTTTCGTCAGCATGTTGAGGTACAACTTCCTGGCACGGGTTTTGGCGGACTTGTTCTGCTTCTCGTCGCGATTAGGGGCCTTTTGTACCTTGAACGTTCGAAGCCCAGCCTTAGTTTTGGCCTTCTGGACAAAACTTCGGCTTAGGTGCAGCTTCTTAGCCACATCCCTAACGGAGGCGTTCGGATTTCGGTTGAAGGCCCCAACTACGCGGTTGTGATTTTTGGTGTTGTACGGAATACTTTTTCCTTCACTTCTGGGCTTCCGATCGGTGGTCAACCGTTCCTCGAACCGCTTAATCACTCGCGACACCGTGGAATTCGCGATTCCCAACGTTTTAGCGATGGAACGATGCGAGAGATCCTTGTTCTCGTGATGAATGCGCAAGATTTTATCACGCACGAGCTGTTCTTTCGACTCCATTTCCGCGAGTTTTGATCACATGACTTTAAAACTTGCAGGATGTAAATAATGCACTATGAACTAAATCCACCCAAATTTTCATTAAATTCTACCCAACGGTTAAAAAGTTAGAGCAATTTCATAGTGTGGCAATTTCATCGTGGACACCCTTTACTTCATCATTTCTCAATAGTGATGAAGTAATACGACATGCACTAAACTAAGGACACGGGATATACTACAATAGATCAAATTACTGGTCGCAGTGATGTTATGTCACGAACAGAGAGAAAAAAAAGCATGCAGTTGAATAAAATCGTAAAGAAGTTGTTTCTTCAATGGGCGATTGTTTTTTGGGAATCATAGTAACCTTAGGACCATTTGTTAGAAAGCTGATATTGAATGCTTTTGAACGTCAGCAATAAAATTGAAATTTATGCAGTAAAATCTACTTTTTTTGTTATGAGAAACTCGTCGACCGTCGAAGCCATCACTGAAGTCTCATGATAAAATACTGTCAAGATTTCTCATCAATCACCGAAAATTTAATACGTGATAACAAAAATCGCAACCCTGTTGAACGTACTATTGCACTATTTTGCTACTTTTTTAATCTGCAAATTTTTAATTTGCACCTCAGTACATTCCTATGCTTCTTTTATTCTTATTGTAAACACGTTGATGTCGAAAGCTTCCAAAATAGACCACTAGATTGTTTTTTTGTGATGTGAGAATTCGTCAGATCATAGAGTTTATGCAATAGTTCACCGCATTGAAACATACTGCATTGACATTTGAGACTGTGTAATAACATTTACTACGCTTAATGAATCAAATGGAGATCGTCGCATAGCATTCATATTTTTTTTTTTTCATAAATAACGTCAAACATTTCCGTTCCTTCCCACTCCTTACCATAACAAATTTCAAGATTTCTGAATCGAACAAAGATGGCTTAGAGCTTGCAACCCACGTGTCCGGTACAGTAGCTCCCTTTGCTTGTCAGCCATAAGAAACATGTTTTACAGCTCAGCCATTCGAGCCGGCACTACTAGCTATGGGCTGGTTTCGCGATCGGCTGCGTTTGTTTATTGTCATTTTTTTTTGATTTAGCTCGCGCTTGGATTGCATTCCGCTCGGAGAACCGTTTTTATGAACATACACACGAGTCTCCATCACCAACCAACATCATCGGCATCAACATCGGCGGCCAGGTTTTTCGAGAAGGCGCACGATCGCAATACTAACCAACCAACCAACCAACCTACCATCTTCATGGTGATGATGTGCTGGACATGGCACCAGTTCTACTCGAACGCGACATGCAAGCGGTTCGCGAGAAACCTGACGCGCGCAAGTAGTGATCAACCCTTTTTGTGAAACGCGTACGAACGGCAATCGGAGTTATTTATCGATATCGGGCTGATTTAGTAATTAAACACCGCTTTCCGTTTCGTTCGAAATAAATGGCAATCATGTGGCCCTCGACGGTGATGCTGATGCGAGATCGATGAACGATAGGTTCGTGAACATCCGGACGCGCTGGGTAGTTTGTGTGTTTATCTTGGCGTGCACACGGGGTTTATTGCAACGTTTTAAGCGTCCATTACATTTCGCACTTTCGTCTCCAAGCATCGGTTTCGTTTCATTCGTCGAAAGGATCAACGCCACGAAACTGCTGCCAACAACGAGATGAAGTGAGAATGGTGTCATGTCACGTGCTCAACGCGGCAATGTCTGAAATGCGCAAAGTACGGCACGAAAGAATGCGCGAGTGCAAATTGACGAGGCTGTGAATATTGTGTGCGTGTTAAGTGAATCCGGTTTCAGAATTTTCGGTACGGTGCTTCCGCTTGAGACGATCCGGAATGCGAGGATCGGTTTACATTCCATTTGATCGTTGATACGATCAAATGCAAGTGTAAATACGTGACCTATATACGCAGTGCACACCGGACACGATTAAGATGTCAACGATTTATTCAAAAAATATCTAATCGATTTTTGAGATGTGAAAATAGTGGTGATATGCTCTCTCCTCGAAAAATTGATATCATAAATCTAATAATTGTAAATTAAAGTGCACACTATCAAATTAAATTTTCAATTAAATTTAAGATGATATAAAGTAAGATAATAGTGGATTAAGACACTGTTAACCCCTTACTAATTCAAAATAAAAAAATATACATAAGAACTTTAAGTTAATAACTCTCCGAGTCCCAAACTTAAAATTTAGTCAATTTTTTTTAATAATGTTTCTCGGAATCTATTGATCCGTAACAACGTTGATCTGTAGTAAAACCGATTTTTAACAAGATCTTCTGGAGGCGAGCAGAAGTTTGACAATGGTGCAACGAAAAAGTTGACTATGGAGCACAATATCAGATATTTTAATAAGCTTTCATGGAAAAATTTTATGGCGAATCGATCAGATCTTGCTTGCTAAAATGGTTGGTATAGTAGGAAGCATCATTTTGAAAAAAAAAATATATTTGCATTAAGGGCAGTTTGGTCATAACCCCACAATATAAGTCTGTGTAAAAAATGGTGAAAAATTGATGAAAGTTTAGAGGTTGTGCAAATGGTTTGAAGTTTGTATGGCGGTTACTACACACTCAGAATTTGTTTTCGAGTTCGGTAATTTTTAACAGCAGAACGTTCGGTAAAATAATGACCTTATTTTAAAGCCTATTTTGCTCAAACATATTTTCAAAACACCTTCAATCTTGTTCAAATGATCCAATCTTGTAATTGTAGTGGAGCTTTCGTTTTAAAGTAGCTTTAAAACAATTTAATTGAATTGCCCAAATTTCACCGAACAGTTCAGTTGTTGATATTTCGGCCAAAATTACTAAGTGTGTAATGGAAGCAGCTCAAGTTTAACAAATATCGCTCTAACTATGGATCAAGCGATTGTTGGATGCTGTGAAAATTCAGTACGGAATGACATTAATCATAAATGTGAAAAAATTGTGAAATAGGGTATGTGCTTAATAACAACAAACTAGCGTGTGAATGCAGCAAACAAAATTCACGCTTGAGATTCTCATGCATATTCACGCACTCACACCACCGACAAACCGACATGAAACTTAAGCTCAACTCTTGATCGAGAATCCATTACGGCGGATTGAAATGTGCAGCGATCCCATCTGTCAAAACCATAGAAATTTGTTATCCAGATAAAAATAATTTGCCAGGAATAGATTAGACACGAGCCAACTCATACATTTTGTATGCGTGTTCGTGGCTTGGATACACATTGTTCGCGAACACGGCGGCAGATGTCACTTTTGTGCTTTGAGCAGATATTTGATGGTACTTTGTATGGTCATTCATGTCGGTTTGTCGGTGCTTACACTCTCAACACCGAAAAATCATTTCAGCTTTAAACTCATAAAAACCACTCAAATGGCAACTGATAGTATTCTTATACATGTTGTGCTAGTTTTTCAACCCCTGATGCACATACAATAGTAATAACATTTAATAACGCCAAACTATAATGTGGTGATTTTTACGACGCTGAATTTTGCAAGACCCAAATCATAGATGTATCCATGCATGAGATTTGAGTTTTTGGTGTTAACAACAGAAGTGTGCATGACCTCTTTTTCATGTAGTTCTTCATCGCGACTTTTCAACTTAATTTATTACTTCTGTGTTGTTATTACTTTACATTGAGGTTTACTTTAGAAAAAGCATGAAAAACAATGTCAAAATGGTCTGAGTAATATCAACACATTTTCAAAACAAAGTTAAAGTAAAAAAAAAATCGCTATTTTCGGGTCGCGTTGTCACGTCACGAAATGTTATACTTCTAATAGCATTCAGTGACTTTATTCATAACTAAAGGCTGTACTCGAAAAAAGTGAGACACAAAATGGTCGCCAAAAATTAATTTTTAGTCAAACTTCAAACTTTCAGGGAATAAACTACAACATTATGGTTGGGCTTCTATGTACTTCATTGCTTTAGTGGATCTCCGCTCCATAACCGACTGCCCGCACCTTGCCCTTGACACCACTCATAAAGTTTTGGACAATGGTGGGGCCGACTTCTTTTATTACTTTTACCCACTGTTTCTTCAAAGCCAGCTCCAACACGTTAGGTGCTTTACGAAGTCTGGTAACCTCTCACACCTTCCTGGCCTTCACCGGGTCTTTTGTTTTACACCGTAACCTGCCCGCCGCTGGATCGTCTGGGTATCCTTAAATGACTTCATCACCCGAGAAATCGTCGAACGATGAGTTCCCAGGTGTTTCCCGATCCATCTGTGGGAAGCAGTCGGATTTTCTACGACGGCACACAAGATGTTTTGGCCGGTCTGCTCTTGCTCCGATGCCATCTCGATGACATTTTTCCAGCGTAAACACACTGGACTCTTAGCTAGTTTCATTAAAAGTTTAATCAATTTTTACTCACACGCTAAAAAGTTACAATCTAATTAATGTGTCTCACTTTTTTTTGCCAATCAAATCACATATACCATTTGGACGGCATTCTGACAACTTGAACCAAAGATAGAGCGATAGTAGTGAAATTCAAGAATGTCCCATAGTAATTCACCTTAATCTCCATACAAACTTCAAACCATTTGCACGACCTCTAAACCTTCATAGATCTTTTGCAGGCTCATATTTTGTGGTTATGAATCAAACTGGAGTGTGGCCTTAATTATTGCAAATACATTTATAAACACTGCACTAATAAAATTTCAAAGATTGATGTGTCCCACACATGATTTTTTGCAATGTGATCAACAAATGATATTATGTGTCGGACAAATAGTTAATATGTGTACACATAAAATCCATGTGTAACCAAACATACTGCTTATTTTACACATAAATTTCATGTGTGCTTCTGGGTAGATTCTGTTTATGTGTGGTGACATGAAAATGATACAAAATTTCAGATAGAAATTCGTCAATCAAAATGTGTGGAATTGTATTAGTGTACTGACCTACCGATTCGACAGAAAATGAAAAATTTAATAAACCATCGAACCCATCACTATGTGACATGACCAATGAAACCAAAACAAAACGGAAAATTAATACCTTTTTCAACAATATAAAAACATCGGAAATAGTAAATCTTGGGTTTTTTGAGAAAAATTGTTTTGAAGTATATTTAGCCGATTATGAAGGCGTAAGGGAAATGGCTCTAATGTTGGCATATGGATCTATTGAAAATTTAGTCGATTGCTGAATTTATGTATGGGCCCAAATTAGGTGCATTTAGGCCGATATTATATCCATTTTCCCTATATGGACTAAATATTGACGATACAAAACTGTTACGAACCGAAACAAATTCAGCTGATAATGATTCAAAAGGGGATTAAAGTAGTCAAAATACTTAGTTTCAATGGTACAGTAAGATTCTCTCTTGGGTGCCGTAAGATATCGTAGCTTTGTCATGATCTCATAATGTATAAATTTATTAATAAAATAATTAAACAATTTTTCAGTCTCTAAATTTATTATTATTCAGCCATTCGATATAGTGGTTCTCAGAATATGGTAAAAAATTGTAGTTTTGTTCCTTATCGCAACATATTTTTTTTATTTTGTCATTAGAGTGACCATTTCAACGTTAGGGTGGTCCGAATAATAGTTTTTTTGAATTTTTTTTTCAAAAATGACCTTTTTCAAAAATTTTTAACTTTTGAACCACTGCGCCGATTTCAAAGATCGAAATATCAATTGACAGGTAATAAGAAACACTTTTATTAAAAAATATAATACTACCGCAAAAAAAAATTTGTATTAAAAAAGTGAGAGATTGAATCCAAGATACGCCCGTAGATTACGTGTCCGGTATCAATATTCGATGACTGTGTTAGGGAAACCACTTTTTCCCATCACGTAAACGCCTCGTTTTCTGATGAAAAAATCAAGCATTTTCGTGCACGAAATTTTTGGTTTATTTCATAGATAATAAAAAAAAACAAAAATTGATTCGAGGAACTAAATCCTAAAATTTTTCCAATCGCGAGATATTCGTGATCAATCATTGCTTTTTTCTAGCCTCCTGGAGAAAACCTTACCTTTATTCTAAGTGTTTCTGGTCAATTGACAAGGTCATGTGGTTTTCGGTCATTTAAAAAAAAATATGAACCACTTCATTACTCTCACGCATTTGACTACAATTGTTTGGTTGCCGGATACATTATCAAACAGCTTTGAGGGTGATGTGGCTGGCAGCAAGGCGAGCGAAAGTTAAATGAAGATTTACTCTTAAACAACAATAATTTATGGTGGTCCTGAAAAGAACCGTTTTGTCGTGATGGTTGACTAATGCTGAGCTATTAGGGTATTCCTCCTTCGGTGAAAGGACGCTCATTTGGGCTGCAGCTCGCTGCTTGCGGGCAGCCTTTCGTTGTGTACTGGAGAACAATGTTCAACGCCACGCGCCGATAACACTGCTGCTACTGCTGATGGAGACCGACTGGACACCACCACACACGGTTATTTAATAAACACCGTTTGGCGAGATCGGATGGAATTTGATTTTGAAATCTGTGCTAGGGGAAGCGCTTTTTTTCAGGCAATTGGTGATAATTTTGATCACCATTGCAACAGTTGGACATTTGTGTAATTTTCAACAGTGACCTATTGAAAATTGATAAAGTGTTCATTTTAACAGAATTGTAGAAAAATTTCCAATCGATTGGCTTGTTTGGAGTTAAAATCCATACACTATTGACAGAGTTATAAGTGGTCGAAATCTGACCACTTTTCGTAACGCGGTCGATTTTGATTTTTTTTTTTTTAAGTTCACCACCAATATGTTGCCGAAAGACATAATCCTACGTCAAAACATTGATTGTATTTCTTATGCATTCGATCACATTTCACAAGGGAAGCGTAAAAGAGAAAGAGGTATCGCAAGAAATTATCTCTATTATACCTGTTTTCTAAGCCATTGAGTGGCAGTTGTTCCACCAACGACCCGATGAGATAGCTTAAAGAAGTAACATTCAAATTCAAATACCTGTTCATACGTTTTTCCTTGATTTCGTTGATCTTTGATGAAATTCTTCAAACGTTCCTGATGTTCTTTGAAAGTCTCTGAGTTTAGCATTTTTTTCTTGAAATTCTCAGATATTTCTTAAAGTTCACAGTACTTTCCTAATATTATTAAATTTTACCTGTGGTTCCCTATAGTTCGCAGAATTTCCTAGAAAATCACTGAACCTTCCTGAAAGTTTCCTTAGACAAAATATGGGAACTGCAATGAAGCTCTAGCAATTCTGTAGTAATTCAAGGTGAGGGCTACCTAAACTCACTGAGCAAGAATCAGAGTTATTCTGCGTGGCGAATGAGGTGAGACGACAATTGTCACCTCGCAGTCACATGACTCTTCTCACTCTATTCCGACAGTCGACTCGGGTGACGTGAGAGGTTCATTCTTAGGTGAGTTGCAAAGTGACTCGGTGTTCATTCGCCGAAATGTCAGTTTGCTTTGTTTTTCGTAAAGGGCTTACGCAGTTTTTGTAGGTTCATTTATCAGTTTAATCGCAGGTTTTATTTTTTTTCTATGAACATGCATTTAGAGTCGTATTTCATGTCAAACAAGGTAGATTAAAATATATCATTTTTTCTTAAACATAATCCGCGTTCACATGTTCGAAATCATGCATAAAAACATCATTAAAATGGATTGAAAATATTCGGCCTGTGCTAGACCCTTTCAGTTTCCGCTGTTTGTTGTTTTCGATTGCGAGCGAAGATTTTTTTTTCCAATCGTGGTTTTTTTTTAATTAGGTTCCAGTGTATTCCTCCATTTACGAACCACACCGGCGGTTCGTAAATCGAAACAGACGTAAAAAAACATTTGGGATTTACTTCATAAAAAAGTTTTCGAAAAATTTTGTCGAATACCCCACATTATGGGTATTTTTGGAATCCGGGTGACGTGTAGGGACCAGAAAACCATGTCTGAGGGCCTTCTGAAGCTCAATATGGCGGCTTCCGGTTAGTGATAAACTGGGAAATACTGCCAAATTACCGACAATTTAGTTATTTTTGGATATCGGATATCGATTTCTGATGGCATTTTGACATTCAATATGGCGGCTTCTGGTTGTAAAAATAAACTTAGAAATTCTGTGAAACACCCCACAATATTGGTATTTTTGGAGGGACCGGATATCGATGTCTGAGGCCGTTTCGAAATTTAAGATGGTGGCTTCCGGTTAGGGAAAAACTGGGAAATAATGCCAAATTACCCACAACGTGGGTATTTTTGCCGTCTTGCATTTTTGGTCCCTGCACACCGGAAATCGATGTCTGAGGCCGTTTTGAGATTCAATATGGCAACTTTCGGTTAGAGTAAAACTTGGAAATACTTCCAAATTACCCACAATATGGGTATTTCTGGAATCGGGGTGACGTGTAGGGACCTGACATCGATGTCTGAGGTTGTTTTGAAATTCAAGATGGTGGCTTCCGGTTAGAGAAAAACTTGGGAATTCTGTCAAATTCCTCTCAATATTGGTATTTTTGGAATCATGGTAACGTATAGAGAGTTGAAACCCATGTCTGACACCTTTTTGAAATCAATATGGTGGCTTCCAGTTGGAGAAAAACTGGGATATACTGAAAAATTAGCCACAATAAGGGTATTTTTGGAATCTTGGTGACGTGTAGGAACTGACACATAGATGTCTAAGGCCGTTTTGAATTCAAGATGGCAGCTTCTGGTTAGAGGAAAACTTGGAAATTCTGTAAAATACCCCTTACTATGGGTATTTTTGGAATCGGAGTGACGTGTATGGACGGAAAATCTGCCTGTATTTTTCTGTTTTTCTGTAACCGGAAGCCACCATGTTGAATTTCAAAATAGCATCAGACATGGATTTCCGGACCCTACATGTCACCCCGATTCCAAAATTACTCATATTGTGGTGTATTTGGCAGTGTTTCCAAGTTTTTCTCTAACCGTTAGCCGCCATCTTGAATATCAAAATGGCCTCAGACATCGATTTCCGGACCCATCACGTCACCCCAATTCAAAAAATACAAATGTTGAGGAGTATTTGACAGCATTTTCAAGTTTTTCTCCAACCGGAAGTCGCCACATGTTATTAAAAATGGCGTCAAACATGGGTTTCCGGTCCCTACACGTCACCCCGACTCCAAAAATACCCATATTGAGGAAACCGAAGCAATTATTGGCTGGAAACAATAAAAAATTGATTGAAACAAATTTAGAAGTAATAAATTACCGAAAACCGCAACCATCGCTTATATAACTCCAATGTTTTCCATCCAGTCGACTGCAGCGGAGGTCACTTAAAATCGTCACTTCAGTACAAGTTTTGTCACGGAAATACGACTGTGAGAATAAGGTGAGAGTTCATCGGGTTCAACCCAAGTGACTTTTCTCACCTCACTCGCCAGCTGGAATCGGGTGACACGAGTGACTCGAGTCACCTCACCTCGTTTGCCACGCAGAATAACCCTGAGTAACTAATCTCATGTGGGTTTCATTCCTGTATGATCGACATTATCGGATAAACGATTTTCAAACAATTTCGTCATGGTTGCCAGCAGGGTTGCTTCCACTCACTTGCTATAAAAAAATATTTTTCGGAATTATGCAATCATTAGATGTTATAATGATATGTTGTACTAGTAAGTAACAAGAAGAGGGTGTAAAGTATGTGTTTGACTCATAAAACCTGTCAATTTCGCTTTCAGAACGTCACAATCAGCGATCTTATGATTCGTGAGCGTTCACTCAGAGTGAGCGCTCACGAGTTGTAAAATCGCTGATTGTGACGTACTGAAAGCAATATTGACAGATTTTATGTGTCAAACATATACTGCATGACCTCTTCTTGTAACTTACAAGTACTAATTAGCATTATACTAATTCATGATTTCATAATTCCGAAAAACATTTTTTTATAGCAAGTGAGTAGAAGTAACCCTGGTTGCCAGCAAGGTTGCAAAGACTCATTTCAGCTAAAACAATGTTTTTCTAAATTATGAAATAATTAGATGCCATGATCAAATTTTGAATTGGTAGGATACAAGAAGAGGTTGCAAAGAATGTGTTTGACATATTAAACCTGTTTATTTCACTTCATGAGAGTCACAATCAGCGATTTTTCACAAACTCACTCACTCACTCACTCACTCACTCAGCGATCAGCAAATCGCTGATTGTGACTCATAGAAAGCAAAATTTACAGGTTTTATGTTTCCAACGCATACTTTGTAACCTCTTCTTGTAAGTTACAAGTAAAACATGCCATCATACCATCTTTTGGTTTTATTATTCCGAAAAACATTATTTTAGCTGAAATGAGTCTTTGCAACCTTGGTTGCCAGAATTTATTTTCAATCTCGCCGTTGAGTCATCTCTATTTATTTTTAAAAATCCAAGCCAATTTTCCACCCCTCAGGATGTGTTGGTGTCAAATGCCACCTTCGCCACCTGCTGAGTATGGGACACAAAACTTTCGGATAACTACCATCTCCTTTATTGAACTCCGGTAAAAATCTTTCAATGATTGTCGCTACTAAAGTGGCATGATTTTTTTTACTGAGCCGCTTTTTCGAAACACATCAAGCGAACTATCTATTTTCTTTGTGAGGTTTTTTTTTAATTTTTCAAGATTTTCTACACGATATATCTATAAAAAAAACACTCCAAACAGGACGAAAATCAATGCCTTCTATGATTACGTAGGTGTAATGAATACCTGCTCGTTTTTTTTACGCTTATGAGGGAAGAGAAATTAAATAAGATGTTGTGCTACCAACAAATATTAATTGATTTTGAGCAAAGTCGACACAATCAATATGCATCTTACTTACAAAGAAAACTTCTTTAATGCCATTTGGATAATTTCAATCAATTTTTGAACCTTATTTAACTACATTTGTTCAATTCGTAATAGTTTTGTACCAATCGTAGTCCTTATTTCGTCGCATGGGTCTTTGCCAATTGTTAAAAGCCGTATTTACTCCTATGTTATTTGAAACATTTCGGGATGTGCAGCGTTATTTACAGTGTTCGAGACTGCCTCAACCAAAGCACCATCGTGCAAGGCTCTGTTTAGAGTCCCACGCTGGCTCGAGGACGATGATTAGCCGCCCCAAACATAGAGAACTCACCATGTGAAGAGAGTAAACCCCCGTTCTTTGTCAGTATAGGCACAAGGTCCCATCCGGTCTTTCCTTTGTTTACCCGATCTTTTCTACGGTTGCTCGTACCTCAGCCGACACCACGGGTTGGTTGGTTTTATTTATTCAAGAGACTGTCAGCCGTAGGCGACACCACGGGGAGGTAGGGATAGGAGTTATTGGAAAAGATGTTAAGGACCAATTATAGGGGTCTATTTAACACCTGCAGTTACGCGTAGTACCAGTTAACTGTCAATTGTAGACAGGGCAGTTAATGCAGCTTTAATGGATTTCCGTGCATTCATTATTTGACTTCTATTCAGTTAAATAAATAAAAAAAAAACATTTCGTATTAACCCACATGTGCATTATACCTTATACCCAATCTCTGACTGACATTGATATTGCCAAGTAGCAACGGGAAATTTGGCTTAACCTTAAACACCCTCACACTTCCTTCGTGGTGTCAGCAATGTAAGATCAAGTTCAACCAACGAACACCATCGATGGCAACCTTTTGCTCACCGAAGAAGGTCGCCTCTATGTGCAGCTCAGTATTCAACGCATTCAAAAACCTTGCCCCCGATCGCGGGTGTGTACGGGTTAAGCTTGCAGCCAAAATAGAACGTTCTATTTTAGTTCGAGAGTTGAAAAAAGTGTGGAAGCCTCTTGAAGTTTTCCACATTCGGCGTTGTTGGATACAAGCTTCCTTTGCCTTCTTTCCGGTGAGCGTGGCTGGAATGTATTTCAATATTCCGGAAAAAGTTGATTCAAATATTTGTTGCTTTTTGCTATTGCTACAAAAATGAGTGATAAATAACACCGTGCAGATTGTCTGAAAAGCTGGTTATAGAATTGAGTAGAATGTGTTGCTTGTTGGTATTTACTTTTCCATGCATAAATATACAGTACGATGAAATACGTTAGGTACCGTACCACGGAAGTTCCACATTCAATGAAATGAACCGGAAAGCGGAAAGCGGATAGTGAAGAAAGCATGTTGTCTGCCAGTGCAAAATTTAAAAACACAAGCAACTGGAAATGCGCAGTTCGGAATAAGAATGTTGGATTATTATCGGACAACACATCACAATTACTTGAACCTAAAAGTGACGCAACATACTAAAGAAAACAAAACGTTGTCAACAGTATGCTTTGTTTTAAGTGGAATATTTATATTTTTTCTGATAAATTACTCACCATACTTTTCATTTAGGTAACGAATAGACATTGCTAACTAAGTCGAATGAAACGAATAGTATCAAAGTTTGACAGTGCAATTAAATCGACATTTACGTGGGAGATACGAAATCACAAATATATGCCGATAATGTAAACAGCCTCCAACGAAAACGAAACAACGTTGAACTTTGGTTGTGAGAACCACGCGAGTAAAATTCCACGAATGTACACAAAAACAACATCGATACGAAAAAGAAAAAAAGTGCTAAAATATCGAGTAAACAGTGATCACAGTGAATTCGCACCACGCGGAAAGAAATGGCGGACAGCAACAGCAGGCGCAATACAACAACGATCGGAAAGATGCCTCTCAATCATAACGAAAACATCTCACCTCTGGGGCCCGGAATTCCACAGAGGAACAGTATGAGTGCACCAGCCAAACGCATGCCGTTGAAGCTGTCGATTCCGCGCACAAAGTATCAGTTTACGGAGACGCGCGAGCCCAGTACGGCGCCGGTGCATTCAATGTCCAAACCGTACAGCGGAACTAAGTTCAATCATACGCCGGAGTTCGTGGCCGGTAGTCCCCTGTCCAACGGAAGCCGGTTCGGAACGTTGTCGCAGAGGTTGGGCGAATTTGATGAAATGGATGATGGTTTCATGCTGGCTTCGCCGTTGATCTCCGGCTTCGATAGCAATGGATCCCTGCAGATGAACAGCTTGACAGCGAGTCCAGGTAATGGCTTATTTACTAGTTTAGTATGCACAAAATTAATCCACTAGAGCAAACTGTGATAATAAATAGCTTATTACGCGAGTTACGTTGACTTGATAACTGATATATTTAGTGCCAAGTGCCTTTAGATTTATTGGATGCATCTAGGCATGGAAAATCATTTGCATTCATTTACATTCATTTGCCTCTAACTTTTTTCTCTAACTTTGTTATTAACTACAACTTTTGTCAACAAGTCAAATCCGTATCTCTGATGCATGACGAACCAGAGCGAACAGAAGCCACTACTGTTTTTCAGTGAATGTATTTCACATTCACTGAAAAACAGTAATATGTTCTGCAGTAACAAGCAAAAGCTAATAACAAAACCTACAAAATCTACACATCATTTTGCAGAATGCTGTTGATGAAAAAAAGTTAGAGGCAAATGAATGTAAATGAATGTATGAAATGAATGTAATTGATTTTCCATGCCTGGATGTATCTATGATCTATTATCCTCTTTTCGAAAAAAGAAACCAAAGTCTTTCGAATCCAGAAAAATTCAAACTTTTTGTCCTTTATCATGATATTTCTATTACCCAAAAAGACAATAAATTAATTTCAATGAAACTCAGTTTGCGTCATATTACATATTTTTCGGTCAATGTCCATATCAGACTTAATATAAATAAAGCTTTAGTTGGGAATGTGCTCGCATTAGCCATGATGGCGCCTCTGAAGTGTTAAGCATGCCACCATATTTCAAACTTATCAGTGATGCCAGTTCTTTTTCAGGTTACTATAATTTAGTAGATGTAAGCCCTTTAAAAAGATAAGGAGGCCAGGCATCCCACTGGAGATAAATACCACATAGGGGAAATGGATGTAATATCAGCCTAAACGCCCCTAATTTGGGCCCATACATAAATTCAGCAATCGACTAAATTTTCAATAGTGACCAAAAATATCCATTAGTACCCCCAATGACGCGTTTATCTAGATAAATAGCAGATTTTTAGCGATGGGCCCAATCTTAGATCCATAGGCCAACATTAGAGCCATTTCCACTACCAATGTAACGAAAACAGAAAACGCTGTTCGATGTACACATAATTTGAGACCGAATTATTTTGATGAGTGTAATATTGTATCAACTTATACCAAATATTCTATACATCATCATGAATAACATTGATTGCTGTATAAACATCAAAGTGATGAGTGGTGGTAGAAATGTCACTCTTTAGTGATGCATTACCACAATTAAAACCTTGTTTCCAATAAAGAAAAATCACACTAAACAAACAACCAATCGGACATTTTCGCATAACCGATTTCTTCTTTTTTCCTTTATTTAACGTCGGTCTCTGTTCCGCAATCTAGTGCCAATCACCGACGAACATCGATTGCCATCCATTGACGGCAATCGAATGTGCAGGAAGGCAGCTTCCACACCTGCGAAGGATATCGCACCCATTCAAACACACATGGGTCGGGACCAATGGCTTTACTTCCCTTCCGAAAGCAGTCACGGCTTACTACCAGGGCTCTACATTTTCGAAGCTCTAAAATGAACTCGTGTTTTGTTTCTCTCATACATACGTGTTCGACGCTTCATTTCTATAACGCCTAGCTAGACTATCAGCAAAATACGAAAAAAAACAGGACGCTTAGAAGAAAAGGCTGGCTGTGGAACTTCTCATCGTTGCTTTGTTCATCGCTTTCAATGTAACTAACGTCGATTTTCTAGTTAAACGAAACCTCATCATGGCTTTCAATCCCCTTTCACGAACACTCTATTACCGCTCTTTCAATTTGTTTAAAATGCGTTATGTCCCGTTTTTGATCATTTTTTTTAGATAAATATATGGATGGAAGATAAATTAAAAATATTACGTGTAATCTTCACGTGTTTTCACGTGAGAAATGGTTAAAATGTGTTATTTCATTTTCCGTCGTATACGTTATGAAACGATGAAACCTCTGTTGATGTGTTTCATGAAAGAGAAAACTATCAAAGTCGAGCGCTCTTTCGCTCATCCGTTTCACCGAAGCTTGAAAGGAAGACCAATGGAGCGACGGGAGAAAGAGAGACAAGCGATTGAACATTTGTTTGTGCACGCCGATTGAGGTTCTAGAATGCTGCTAAGCTGTTCAACTTTAACAGAAAAAGAAAGCAAGCAGTCTCTTCGTCACATCGATTTGGTTGATTGAAGCTGATATTGACGCCCTGCTTACTACTACACCACCGGCGCCGCACACTGGGGCAGATCAGTGATTTTCTCGGAAAAAATTAATAACTTTTGAACAAAGCATCCAATCAGAATACTGTCTTCGGTAAAGTTGTTTGTATTAGTTAAGCGCTTCTTTTGAATAAATTAATTTGTTCGTAACTTGGTCGTAGAGATGGCGCGCGAATCTAACTTTTGAATAAAGCATCCTAGACGTATGGTGTTTTCAACAAAGTTTTTTTATCTATTAAAATGAAGGAAAGTTGCAGAAGACTTAAAACTTCCATAACCTTTAGTTTGGGAGATATAGGGTATATTGAAAAATATGATGTCAAAATTCGTATTTGTTAACTTTTTTGTATATTTTCATATGTTTGCGCTGGTTTCTGCATTTATTCCAACGGAAACAAACTAGGTGCGAATTTTCATTGAACTGTTTGTGGAATTTATAGTGGTTTTAGTGAAATATTCTCGAAAAACAGGATATTTTGCCTCTATTTTAGGTGGGTGGGATTCTCGAAAGGGCAGCTAAGGGCAGCTGGACTTTGTCTCTTTTGCTAGCTCATGTCATTGTCTAACATATACCAGAAAACTGAAGACATGATAGTCGATGATTTTTTTAAATTTCACTTTATATATACCGATAAAAACATCCTTTACATTGAAATAAACTGTTTCACATAATGAAAAACATTATATAAATTTTTGACATGTCACCATTTTTAAATGCTGTGCAGAATTTTGAGATTGTTTACTTATTATGAGCTGCCAGCGAACCAGCCTGGCTGGCGGCCATGTTTTTGATGCTATCATCTATTTTTGACTCTCTGCTTACTACAGAGCTGCCAGGTGGTTTTATAAAAAATCTGTATCCACTCTATTAAAAAATCTGTATTTTCTGTATTGACGATTTTTTCTTAATTAATCATGTTTTGTTGTTTTACAAATACAGTGCATACAAAATAACCATAAAAAGTGCTTAACTACCTATTCGGGCTATCGTACTAACCATACGGGATATAATTGTGCCATTTGTGATGTCGTCCGTACTTATTTATAAGAGTGATATGAAGCCGTTTGAAAATGTATGGAGATTTTAGTTTCTATTCATTATCTTCCTGATAAGCAGTTTTAAATGCAAAAAAGTGCACGAGTTCATTACTATTTGATATTTTTAATATAGATGAATACAATTAATTACATCATTTGTGTGGTAGTTGCACCGAAAAGTCGAGAGATGTCGCCCCGCCAGTGCTGGTAAAATCATTTTTGCAGTATGGAGAATATCAGAAAATCCACAATTTCTTACGAAATACATTTTCAATGCAAGTAAAATGTTTACGAGTACTTGTATTTGTACCATTAATGTGCTCGGGCACTTTTCTTGTATTTAACATACATGCTTATATTGGAAATATTCAATGAATACTGTAAATCCCCATACAATCTCAAATCGTTTCCTACCAGCTCCATATGCATCCGAAAGCGGTTGGTCCTCTGGTTGTGAATGCTATCAAAAACACCATAACATGATTAATTGTCGATGGAAATTTGATAGGTTCCCGAGCAGAGGGTGAGAACAAAATGAAAACAAGAATTATGTTGTTTTCATTATTCCTGATAACTCAAATTGATTTCATTTTGATGGAGTTGATGGCTAACAGAACAAAAATGAGAGCTAAAAGATATGCGAAGAATATCAAAATTATAACATATATTGAGAGTTGGTTGGAAATGCTAACATGAAGCTTTAGTGTGATGATTTATTAGCTAGAGAATGATCTTTAGAAGAGGGTAGGTGGATAGTTCCGTTAGAGTACGGCAGTATGAAAATTGAATAGAAGTTGAAAATGAGCGAAGGGCCATTAATGCGTCAGTTTTTCAAGATAGACGCACATTTTTGCCTAACCCGTACGATGTACGCGGGGACTTGAAGTATGTCTCCAAGTCCACCGGCAAAAATGTGCGTCCCTCTTTTTGCTCATAAACTGACTGCGGCTGTGGAATAGTTCTAGCGACGTTTTCATCATTACCTAAAGCCCCACGTTGCGAGAGCATTTCCAGTCGATGGTGTGTTATAATGCAGTTCTTCTTTACCCAACTATTGTGTTGTTCCTCTCGTCATGACCAACGTGATTATTAGTGAATAAATTTTGATTTTTTTTTTCTTTCTTATAAAAATCTGTATAAATCTGTATTGTAATTTAAAAATCTGTGATAAATCTGTATTCTGTATCGGGTCTGTATTAAGATTAAAAAATCTGTATAATACAGATAAATCTGTATAAATGGCAGCGCTGGCTTACTACACGATTATCCGTCCCTTTCCACCATGTATACGTCAGCTCAATCAGCTGCATTACCCAGGTAAAGTTGTATATGTGACATCATCGTACAAGCTGTGTGCTGCCGTGCCAACGTGATCGTGTACAACGTACAATCAGGGTGCCTTCCATTCATTTTGGCGAAAAACATGTTTTATGAAATTATGGAATAATAAGTTATTATGCTATTATTTTGTATGTGTAAGTAACAAGAAAATATTGTCAAGTTTATGTTTGACACACAACACATGCAAATTTAGCTTTAACAGAGTCACAATGAGCGATTTTCTGATCGCCTCTTCGCGAAGAGTGGGTGAGATAAATGACAAAATCGCTTATTGCGACGCTAATATAGCAAAATTGGTCGGTTTTAAGCGTCAGACCTGAACTTCACAATATTTTCTTGTTGCTTACACAAATAAAATATTATCATATAATCTTATTATTCCATAATTCCATAAGACATTTTCTTAACCAAAATGAATGGAAGGCACCCTGCGTACAATTATCGATTACTTTTTCGAAGAGACGTATCCGCTTTTGTAAACAATGCATTTGATCGTCGGTTTGGTGTAACTGGTAGCTCATCCACGCATACGAACACCACTATCATGCAGGAGAAAATTTCCCCTATCTGATATACTGGTATACGTGAGCGAGCTACCAGTTACGCCAAACTGACGATCAAATGCATTGTTTACAAAGCTGATACATCTCTTCGAAAAAGTAATCGAGAATTATTAATGTGCGTCAATGTTTCAGTAGTTGGTATCCATAAGCGTGAATTTTTTTCTCGTCTCAGTTCAGTGATCAATTCCCGGTGTTGAGCAATAATCCACAAAGTTGCTATAATGGATTCACCTTCAATGTAAATTTTCAACAGTTGTTTATTCTATGCCATATGCTCAACATGCATTTCGTTTAGTGGTGTCTCAAAATTCATTTTAGTAAAGATAATAGATCACACAAGCACATCAAACTATTTTTACAACCAGATCCATTAATTACAAGTCTGCGAAAAAGACCGAAGAAAAATTCAGCCCAATTAATAAAAAAATAACGAGGTATTGGCATTATTACAACCACCGGATTCATTTGACAAATAGTGACAATTAAGGACATTACTGCTTCTGCAATTTAAAAAGTTTAACGAATAAAAATTATACATAACTGACAGGTTTCCTTATTAGTAGAGATACTTGTAACGGTTTACAAAAGGTGAAATTAAAAAATATCATCGAATATCATGTCCTCAGTTTTCTTGTATATGTTAGACAATGACATGAGCTAGCAAAAGAGACAAAGTCCAGCTGCACACTTAGATTTTTTCGCCGAGATGGGCACCACCGAGCAGCTCGGCATTTTATTTTGCTTGGATGTTAGTGAAAAACTTGCCGAGATTCAGCTAACAAACGGGAATTTTGCCGAGATCTCAGCCAACAAAAAAATTTTTTGCTGAATTTCCAGCAAAATAAAATGCCGAGCTGCTCGGTGGTGCCCATCTCGGCAAAAAAATCTAAGTGTGTGCCCTTAGCTGCCCCTACGAGAATCCCACCCACCTAAAATAGAGGCAAAATATCATGTTTTTCGAGAATATTTCACTAAAACCACTATAAATTCCACAAATAGTGTAATGAAAATTTGCACCTAGTTTGTTTTCGTTGGAATAAATGCAGAAACCAGAGCAAACATATGAAAATATACAAAAAAAAATACAAATAAGAAGTTTGGCATCATATTTTTCAATACACCCTATATCTCCGAAACTAAAGGTTATGGAAGTTTTAAGTCTTCTGCAACTTTCCTTGATTTTAATAGATAAAAAACTTTGTTGAAAACACCATACGTCTAGGATGCTTTATTCAAAAGTTAGATTCGCGCGCCATCTCTACGACCAAGTTGCGAACTAATTAATTTATTCAAAAGAAGCGCTTAACTAATACAAACAACTTTACCGAAGACAGTATTCTGATTGGATGCTTTGTTCAAAAGTTATTAATTTTTTCCGAGAAAATCACTGATCTGCCCCAGTGTGCGCCGGCACAGAACCGACATCACTTACAGGCATCTGTTTTGTTTTTAATCAACACTAGCTGTGTGTGCCCGGCCTTGCTCGGGATTCAATATTTGCTTGAGTTTATGCGCCAATTAAAAAAAAAGCATGCTATATTGTACGTAGCTATGCAGAAATTTTCAGTTTAATTTGTATGGGAGCCCCCCTTACAGATGTGGGAGGGGTCTCGAACCCTCATAAGAACCTTTCCCTGCCCCAAAAACCCCTGCATACAAATTTTCACGCCGATTGGTTCAGAAGTTTCCGAGTCTATAAAGGTCAGACAAACAGACAGACAGACAGACAGACAGACAGACAGACAGACAGACAGACAGACAGACAGACAGACAGACAGACAGACAGACAGACAGACAGACAGACAGACAGACAGACAGACAGACAGACAGACAGACAGACAGACAGACAGACAGACAGACAGACAGACAGACAGACAGACAGACAGACAGACAGACAGACAGACAGACAGACAGACAGACAGACAGACAGACAGACAGACAGACAGACAGACAGACAGACAGACAGACAGACAGACAGACAGACAGACAGACAGACAGACAGACAGACAGACAGACAGACAGACAGACAGACAGACAGACAGACAGACAGACAGACAGACAGACAGACAGACAGACAGACAGACAGACAGACAGACAGACAGACAGACAGACAGACAGACAGACAGACAGACAGACAGACAGACAGACAGACAGACAGACAGACAGACAGACAGACAGACAGACAGACAGACAGACAGACAGACAGACAGACAGACAGACAGACAGACAGACAGACAGACAGACAGACAGACAGACAGACAGACAGACAGACAGACAGACAGACAGACAGACAGACAGACAGACAGACAGACAGACAGACAGACAGACAGACAGACAGACAGACAGACAGACAGACAGACAGACAGACAGACAGACAGACAGACAGACAGACAGACAGACAGACAGACAGACAGACAGACAGACAGACAGACAGACAGACAGACAGACAGACAGACAGACAGACAGACAGACAGACAGACAGACAGACAGACAGACAGACAGACAGACAGACAGACAGACAGACAGACAGACAGACAGACAGACAGACAGACAGACAGACAGACAGACAGACAGACAGACAGACAGACAGACAGACAGACAGACAGACAGACAGACAGACAGACAGACAGACAGACAGACAGACAGACAGACAGACAGACAGACAGACAGACAGACAGACAGACAGACAGACAGACAGACAGACAGACAGACAGACAGACAGACAGACAGACAGACAGACAGACAGACAGACAGACAGACAGACAGACAGACAGACAGACAGACAGACAGACAGACAGACAGACAGACAGACAGACAGACAGACAGACAGACAGACAGACAGACAGACAGACAGACAGACAGACAGACAGACAGACAGACAGACAGACAGACAGACAGACAGACAGACAGACAGACAGACAGACAGACAGACAGACAGACAGACAGACAGACAGACAGACAGACAGACAGACAGACAGACAGACAGACAGACAGACAGACAGACAGACAGACAGACAGACAGACAGACAGACAGACAGACAGACAGACAGACAGACAGACAGACAGACAGACAGACAGACAGACAGACAGACAGACAGACAGACAGACAGACAGACAGACAGACAGACAGACAGACAGACAGACAGACAGACAGACAGACAGACAGACAGACAGACAGACAGACAGACAGACAGACAGACAGACAGACAGACAGACAGACAGACAGACAGACAGACAGACAGACAGACAGACAGACAGACAGACAGACAGACAGACAGACAGACAGACAGACAGACAGACAGACAGACAGACAGACAGACAGACAGACAGACAGACAGACAGACAGACAGACAGACAGACAGACAGACAGACAGACAGACAGACAGACAGACAGACAGACAGACAGACAGACAGACAGACAGACAGACAGACAGACAGACAGACAGACAGACAGACAGACAGACAGACAGACAGACAGACAGAAATTCATTTTTATATTATACACACTTAGAAATTATTATTTTTACAAGAGACGTAATTCAGCTTTGACGTAAATCATGGAACGTAAACAAACATGGCATGTAAAATTAAGTGTCCTGAAACTGAAACATATGCAACTCGACGAAAAGTGCGTTCGATTGAATTGATTTTCTCGTCCTTTTCAACTGATTCTTATGTCAAAAGGGCCGCTTGCATGTGTCGGTCTCAGGGCACTGACATTTACATGTCTTTTTCGTAGTGTGTAGATAGCTGACGTGTTGACAGAACGAGGAAAAAGCAACTAAAAAAAAAGCATGAACGAGGGATGCTCCGGCTGCAAATCAATGCTTGGGAATGTCCAAGTGTGCATTAGACTGATGCAAAATTTGAAATTTTCGCTCCACAGTGCTCGAGCGGTTTCAAATCAGGTCCTGATTAGCCTCGCAAAATTTAAACTCATTTGGCAAGAAACTGACTTGGCACAAACTATTCGTAGTTTATATGGAAATGACTATGGGAAAACAAAACTTTTTGTTCATTGTCTTCTTCCCATTTTCCATATTGCTTTTTCGAAAATTTCTAAAACTACTCTTACGGGAAATTTTCTAAGCTACAACTTTGCAGAATATCGTTTTTCAGCCAAATGTCAAATTAAATTGTTATTAATTGTTTAAGAGATTGATAATCTTATGGCATGATCAAGCAGCTGTTCTGTGGGCAACACTGTATTCTGCAGTGTGACATAGTAGCCATGATATTTGTGCTCTATTCTTCGCACCAGAAATACCAATGTTGCCTGCTGAACAGTTGAATGAGCATAATCATAAGACATCCGTGACATGAATCATTAATAACTTTTGTTCCTTACATTTGATTAAAAAGTGGTTTCAACAAAGTTGTAGCTGACAAAATTTACCACTGTTATCATTTTTAAAAGCATAGTGATGTGGTGAATCATTAGATAGATATGAACAACAACCTAAGTTTTCCCATAGTAATTCCCATATAAACTTAAAATGGTTTGTGCCAACGCCAAGTCAGTTTCTTACTAAAGTAGTTCAAATTTTGGGAGGCTAAGCAGGACCCAATTTGCAACCGTTTAAGCACTGTGGAGCGAAATTTTCAAATTTTGCATCAGTCTAGTGTGCATGCAAAATACGCTTGACGATATTTTTGAAGAATTTTCTTCTAAGAGTTATGTCTGTTTGTCTGTGATATAGAATTTATAGTTCCGTTAGAGTACGGCATTGTGAAAACTGCATATAGAAATTATAATGAGCAGAAGGAAATTTTTACTAGCGGTACGAGCATTTCTTTTGCCCATTGTCCCAGAATAAACCATTTTTTTCAAGTCCATCAACTGAAAAATTCGCCTATCTGGCATAGAGTATGATTGTAATGTAATTGCCACACAATTATACTAATGCACAAATGGTACAGGCATCGAAAGCTCTCAATTATTAACTTTGGAAGTGCATCTAGAACACCAAGTTGAGAGCACGCAATAAGCTAAAATGCCATAAGCAATAAGCTTGAAATGCGAGTATGAAGAAGAATAACACGGTAAACAACATTTAAGCCATTTCCTGTGAGATTAACAAAAAAAAACTTACTAACAAAAAGTTTAAAAAAATTTCATCAACTATTTTTGCTTTTCGAGTATCGATAGTATCCATATCAATTTTCAAATATTTTTTTTATTCGAAAATTGAACAATATTTGAGTTTTTAACACTGTCTTTAAAATATAACTAAAAATGACTAATGCCATTTAAAAATAAATGAAAAGATCCAAAATGGTTGGATTTTCCCAAAAATGTTAATGATTGCCCGTAACAAACAATTATGCAATGTTTCATGCAAATAGGAGATGACCGCTTCAAGTTGTTTTTTTTTGCTATAAAGACATAGAACTGTTCAAAAATAAACTAAGTATGCAAAATAAATTAACACGTTGCAGTAGAATGGGTAAACCAGTAATGGAGGAAACTATTATCAGGAAACATAAGAAATGACTCTTGAAGACAACGTCTTTGACATGCTAAGTGGCTCTACTGAGCTTGAACGATGATTAAATATGAAGCTTCCCGATGCTTGTGGAAGGCTGAGAACCGCTGAGCTAGGATAGCCCGTAACAAAGTTAATTACATTCTAGAAACTTATTTAACTAAAAATGATTTTATGATTCTACATTCACCTATTTTCAGAGCATTCCCCTCTTATACTGCAACTAATGGAAGCAAACTCGCCGGGGACCACATCCAGCCAAGGCACCGGAAGCACTTCCTCAATAACGCGTCTAATGCGGCTCAGCCCGGCTCACCTGCACAGCTGCTATCAGCAGCAACCGTACGACGAGGTAGGTGTCCATCACTATATCATAATGACAAAAATCCACCTCGCTGCGATATTAGTAAAACCTATATTTTACGCGAAATTACCCTCACTTTGCTTTGATCAATATTTACCCTAGAGTCGTGCTAACATACAGTTGGGGTCCTGAGTATCTACAGCGGGAGCAAACTGACACTAATTTGAAATTAATTACTATTTACATAATTATTCAATTAAACCGTACTAAGAGTGGTTGTAATTACAAGATCCCGCGCGGTCTTGACAATATGAAAAAAGGTGCAATTGAGCAAATCGTGCATGGTGACGGTGGCAGCGACGTACAATATGGTTTGTGCATGCGACTGTCTCGCAAATCGCAAGCTGCCTTCGATCAAATCTGGTACACTGACGACGCCACACAAGACGAACTTCAGCTGAATGAATTATTATAAAGAAACACGCCAGGGAGAGCAGCATAGGTTCACGAGAAGGAAATTACACTAAATGCATCGTCGGTTGTTAGTTTTTCTGAACGATTATATCGCCTGAGAGTAATACCCACTTCTCGACAATATATATATGACAGCCGATGAACGACAGACGCTGGGCAAACGCCAGACTCCGGCAAGGATTTTTCTTACCAATCAACCGATAGTTTGAAGGGAATAGAGAGGATGATTATAGGTGGGTTTTCTGTGTCAAGGTTCGGCTCGAACACTTGGAACCTGTGTAGCAGAGGAATTGATAAGTCACAGGCCGCCCGCCCCTGCGACACTTCAGGGCAAATCAACGCGTAAAGCTCGCTACACTCAGTCCGTCAGTGTCGGTAGTTGCGCGATCGGCAAGTTATAAAGACTCAATATAAAGCTGGAGGCAAAACGAAAAAATAAACGCCTACGCTTGAAGTGGAAGCTAAAAAATATATAAGTACGGGCAGACCTATTGTAATCGAAGGGCAAGTGCATAACAAATATGGTGTGCCTGGAGAATAAATTAAATGTGTGATGAAGAGGGAATTTCAAGCTGGTGTTGTAGAGCATCAAAATGGATAATGTAATGCTAGAGCCTATTTTGAGCAGCTTCTAGAATTGTTATAGGGGAAATTACGTATTCTCGGCAACCTAAGCAGCGACGTTCTTTCTATAGCCGTTTTCTCTAAGAAACGCACACATATGCAGTATTGGTTTGTTTACAATCTTTTGCTGCCAGCTGCTCTAACAATTTCAGTCGAAAGAATTGTCAAAAACTGTTTTGAAACGCTTTTACAAAGCTCCAATCTTCTCTAGTGAGAGCGAGTATTGTCGGCAACCAGTTTTTCTTCGGCAACCGTTCCATTTGGACTGCATGTAAATCTGCTGTTCTATTATCGGCAACTCGAAATCAGCTACAATTTGTAGTGCGTGTGTTACATTTCAAGAAAACCTTGCTAGATTGCTTTGTCTAAGTGGTAAAAATATAGTCAAATTGAAGCTGAAAGCATAAAGAATCGTTTGCATGCATTCAGCGAAGTGTTTTCTTAAGAAAATCCAGTGAAAATAGTGTTTCAATTTGGGTTGCCGAAAATAGTCTGTCATGCCGAAGCCGTCATTTCCCCTATATGTCCTAGTATAAACAAAGTAATGCAGTAAGGAAGCTCACAATACAATTTACAACAGGACGTTGACTCTACTCACTGAAAATATTTTCATGAAGTGGTAATAGTAGCGCAAAAGAGTTAAAACACGGAGTTTGTGCTATTCATCACTACGCGGCAGCAAATTCGTTTGTATTCATTTCAACCATAGGCGTCACTCTCGGTTACTTCCTACTTTCCAAGCTGTCGATAAAGTGGTAGAAAATATCGAAAGGAATGTATGGAAATGTGTTGTTTTCTTGTTGAAAACGCAATTTTTATACTAAAAGTAATGAACAGGAAAGGGGGCGACCCCGGCGTAGTGGTTCGCATCCATACCTCTCACGCCAAAGTCACGAGTTCAAATCTCACCCTCGGACAAGTCACAAATGACCCAAGAGCGTTAAAGTGACTATAATAAAAAAAAAATTAACAGGAAATTTTAAGTACACGTAAAGTGACATTAGCAGGGCTGGTAGTGAGTATGTGATTGAATAGTAGTGACTTTAGTGACTAAAATAACGAAAATAGTGACCAAATAGTGACTTTTAAACAATAAAAAAGTAACCAATAGTGACATTTATTAATTGGAAAGATATGATTTCAATCTTCCGTTGATTGCGATTGCCCCTTCGAGAAATTTTATAAACTCACAAACCCATCATGCGCATTTTTCATGTTTCTAAAAAAATAAAACAAACAATTTTAGGATCCCATTGTCCTCAAAAAAATAAGTATGAATTGAATAAGCTATTTTTTCAAACAAACTATCTACTAAGTTGATATTAGATCCAAATCACACTTTGATGATTAGATCACAAAATTGAGGCACAGACAAAATTGTTCAAATTCAAAGATTAAGACAGATTTTGACAATTTTAGGACAGTCAATTTTAAATATCTAGAATATAGAATAAGCGATGCGATTAGCGATTTGTATTTTAATTTAAAAAAATCGTTCTCCGCTTTGTAGCCGCTATAGCGCACTGGTCGTCTCTATTCCTTCTAAGAAGAGAATCTTCTGTAACACATAGAAATAAATTCATAACTGTGGGACCTAGACTTGGACCTAGACAACTTTTCTAGATCGCAAAAATATCTCATTTGTATGGAACGAAGAAAATTATCCCAGATGGAAAGATCACGGACATAAAGCAACATTTGAATGCGTCTAGGACTAAAAATCTCGATCGTGAAAAAATAGGGATTTAGGGATGCATTTTAGAGTTTTAGACAAGGGGTAAGTCACTCAACACATTATGCCGAAATTAAATTCGGCACAACTTGGGCACATCCATCTGCACATCTTCGGTATAATTTCGTAAGTATTGGTACATTTTAAATAAAATGGGAGCACTGCTGGACAACTGTCATTACGTGCTGTTTGACTGTATATTCAGTAACATCCTCTAATTGAATATACCAGAGGAACTCAGACGAGCAGTTAACTTATAGATCTAAATACGAAATGTCCCCGTAACGTGGGTAGATCACCTTTTCGTGGTACGTTACGGGATGTAAGATCTACCACCGATTCCTAGTCCTGACTACTTCAAACTAGGGGAACAGGATTTTTCAGTAATCCAAGGAACACATCTTAGTCGTTGTTATATTTTTATGCCTTGTTGATAGTGACAAGACTCGGCTTTGTCTACCGAGGATGATCTTGAAACAAGGAAAAAAAAATGAGTTCGTTGTCTTCATCTATGTGATTCCTAATCTTCTATTCGTTGTTCCCTAGTTTGAAGTGGTTAAGACTAGGGTTCTGATGCATGGTCATTATCGGTGTCATACCTTAATTTTGTTGCTAAGGAATCAAATTTTGACTGACAAAGGGGCGCGCCTTTGGAGGGTGTTTCAACACTCCGAAGGGTATAAATAGCGGGACCTTTCAATTAGAGTCGGATCCTTGCGATTTCTCAATAGTGATGGAGTAATACGACATGCACTAAACTAAGGACACGGGATAGACTACAATAGATCAATTTACTGGTCGCAGTAGTGTTTGGTGCCGAACAGAGGAAAAAAAAAACGAAATGTAGGTTCTAGAGTGGGCTCAAAAGACAGAGGCAGTTGATCAGACCTCATTAATACCCTTAATTCGAATAATGCTGCAACTCACACCAAACAAACTACAGAAGTCTATTCATCATCATCTATAGTCGATCTTGAATTATGTTCCCAACCGGTTTCAAATCTTTCCGGCCGCCAATAGACCGTTGCTTTTCACATCACGAAAGGCTAGGTTTCTGATCTGCCTTTGAGGGCATTATAAAACCCTAAAACACAGGATTTTTATTGTCCTATGAACACAAAACATCATAATTTCGCACACCCGCCACTTCCCGCGTCATCCTCAATCCGATTTATCCCTGCGATTTCAAACCAAAACATTCAAGGTGTCAGAAATACCCGGTTGCCGGGATGGGTATTTTACAAACAATGGCAGCTTGCTCTATGACCGGCACAATCGGCACACCTGTGGTACACTGACAAATAAGATGACCCAAGATTGTTGTGCGGAGTGACCTATCCCTTGGTTTTGGACATTTTTTTTTTGGCTTCAAAATTCGAGATCACCGAATTGAGAAAATTGCAATGCCTGACATAATTTTCCAATTTTTTTACATGTAAAATGTTAGTTAACAGTCCTTGAACAATTTAAATGCTTCTGAAACATATAAAATAATATATTATTGCCATGGACATATTTTGTTTTTCTAAAACCTGGACCTGGGAATTTGTTTTCGTAGTTCCGGATTATTCGTACGAAAAAATGCAATACAATTTAATGGACTTAAAAAGGAACTCCTGATTCTGTGACATGATATTTTCGGTGTTTGGACAAATGCTAAAGCTACCGGGTGTCAGAGATTATTCAAATTCTGACCTTTGAAAAAATGTCGAGAGCACTTTCCTAGAATACTTTTTGACATTTTAGGCTTGGAAAACATGCAAGATCTCGAAGGAAAATAGCCAGACTACTGGGTCTAGAATTTTTTCGGAACCTCTGACAATTTGTGATAGGTCTAAAACCAATTCGAGATCAAACAAATAATCTTTCTAACACACATTTGTTACCAAATAAATCTGTGATTTGATGTAAGTTTTTAAAGTTTGTTTTTACCCTCAACATGGTAGTAAGAAAGTGACTTTAGTGACTAAATTTTAAGGAATAGTGACTTTAGTGACCTTTTGATGAAAAAAGAGACTTTTTAGTGACTGGCTTGAAAATAGTGACCAAGTCACTAAAAAGTGACCTGCTACCAGCCCTGCATTAGGCTAAAAAATCATAATTTTTCGTTTAAGCATGTGAATATATTCATCAATGATATATTTACGACTGTCATGGAAATGGTTGTTTGAAATTGATATATCATTTTACTAAAATTAAATAAAAATAGACCAATGCACATTGACGTAGCAAGAAAATTTTACTGGAGGGGGCCTAGGTGGGGAGGGTGGCTGTGGATTTTTTTGTTTTGTTAAACTAAGGTTAAATAGAAGCTCTGGAACTGCCATTCAATCAAAAGGTGTCAAGGCTATTAGTTATTTTATTTTCCTGCTGGATATATTTCCACTTCGTCTAATAATACGACCTTTTATGGTGAAGCTTACACTTATTTTGAACATTAAATTTTATTGTATTTATTTCGCTTTGGGGAGCCTTATAAGCATATTGATTTTGAACAGGAGCAGCAATGATCGTTTGCTCAAGATTTTTGTAATTAAATTACATATTAGCCGGATCTCATAAGGATATTAAGGATCTCAAACTTAAGAAAATTATCGTATGAATATTTAAAAAAAAATAATTAGGATTTTCAATAATTATACTCTAAACACAGACAAACAGAAATAACACTCGCAAGTTGTTCATCGAACAAACATTCAACGGTCAATTTAAAAGTATCGTAGTTGTTAGTACCGCCACCTGTGGTGCGCATAGTCGATTCTCTTGCGTTTGACGTTTACACACCACCGCTATCTGTTCAGCGTACTGCCCACCACAGTGTACTCAGCAGATGGCGGTAATGTTTATGCGACGATGTTTTACAGTGAGAAATATTCAAAGTGTTATGTCAGTTGGTCGGTGCTATAAATATGCCAGAAAAATAGTTGACCAAATTTGTTTCAATATAGACAAACATCAAATAATCAAAAGTTTCAAACTCATGGATCAGCTTTGGATCTCCCGGACTTCAAAATAAATTCGTAATTAAAGATGTTGGAAAACTTACCTAGATTCTGAGACTTACATCATTTTTCGAGAGAAATTCTTCGGGATAAGAATAACATCAAAATTAAGATTTTAAATCTTCGAAAAATCTAGAATCTCAGTTATATACGCACCGGATTTCAAATGTCCATATTCTAATGTTTGATGAAAAAAGAAAATTATAAAGCATTTATCTAGTTTTTTTTGTCGACACCTCGGACTAACTAACTTTCAATATCACAGAGTTAGATTTAAATCAAGAATCAAGTCCCAAATTTAACTTTAATTCTAATCGATAGGAATGAACTCCAAACTTGTATTATTGTGTCCCTGTTTGAAACTAGATACTAATTGAATTTCTTCCTACAAATAATAAGGGGTCGTCCATTAATTATGTCACACATTCAGGGGGAAGGGGGGGGGGGGTCGTTTGAAAACTGTGACGAGCCATACAAAAAAAAATAAGGTTCATACAAAAAATGTGACAAAGGGAGGAGGGGGGGGTTGAAAATGGGCCAAATTTGCGTGACATAATTAAATAACCCTCCCAGCAGGGTTATTTTATTTTTTTAATTCAAATAGAATTGGTTTTGGTTGAACCTATTCGGTGCCAATTTATTATTTACTCGTACTTTATACGGTTAAGAGCTTGTTTATTTATTTTTATTTTATCCATGTTCAATGTTCTAAACCATCCACACTATCCTGGAGTGTTAATTTTTGACAAAATATCTAAATCACCAGTCTTCCTTATGCATTCTTGAAAGAATATATCAGAGACTTCATTTGTATTTTCTAACATTTGATCAGATCTTGATCAACCAGAAGTCTTGAAAAATTATCCAAAGAACTTTACTAATATCTTCGACTATCTGGAGATCTTTTGAATATTACCTGCTGTTTAGGAAGGATGTCTGAAAGAATATCCTGTAATCCATGCAACGTTCCCTCAACATATCTTCAAAACTCCCTTAAGTTTTACAAATTTCCTCAAATTTTACGAAGTTCCCTGAATTTATTCCAAACTCTATATTTTTTAATATAGTCTTTTAATTCTACGATTACTTCTGGAAAGACCACCATCATCTACAAATATTCTTGAACGTCTAGAAAGTTCCTTGAAATTTAACGAAGTTCCCAAAGCTTGCAGGAAGTTCATTTAGATTTTTTGAAGTAAGAGGTCTGACAAACTGCAACGAAGTTCCCTAAGCTGGAGCGAGGATCCCTGAAGATCTTAGAAGTATGCTGAACTATTTTGAGATCTTCTACAAAGTTCCCCGCACTTATATGAAGAGTTGGTTGGAAATGCTATCTAACATGAAGCTTTAGTGTGATAATGTATTAGCTGGTGAATGATCTTAGAAGAGGGTAGGTGGATAGTTCCGTTAGAGTACGACAGTATGAAAATTGAATAGAAGTTGAAAATGAGCGAAGGACCATTAATGCGACAGTACAAAGTCAAACGCACACCTTTTGCCTAGATCATTCTATAGCTAATAAATTATTTCGTTTTTATGGCTTTCTCAGTCTAGGGTAATTCAAACTGCCTTACAGGGCAATGCACAACTAACTGTTTGAATTACCCTAGACTGAGAAAGCCATAAAAACGAAATCTCCATACAACCAGTCGAACAACCAAATCAAGCTAATAAATTATCACACTAAATCTTCATGTTAGGTAGCATTTCCACCCAACTCTGAAAATCGCAAACTTCGCGTATGAAGTAACATAAAAAACACTTTGAACTTATATGACGTTTTATGCAGCTTCTCAAAATGCTACGAAATTCCCAAAACTTCTACAAAGTTTGCTGCAGTTCTACGTTTCTCGTAAATTTTACGCAAAATTCCACGTATTTAATTTCTTGAACTTGTACGTAATTCTCTGAACTATTCCAAGCTCACAAGGCTTCAAAAAAGTATCCTGAAATTATATGGAGATCCCGGATAATGTAGCTATAAGGAGTTCACTTGGTTGTGATCACAATTTACTTCGTATATATGGCTAAAGATCGTTTGTAGGGGGCTACGGGGGGTCTATCCACATACAAATGTGTTCAAACTATTGTTTGCCTGTCGACATGTTTAAAAACGTGCTTTTGCTACTATTTATGACACACTAAAGACTGTTCAATGTTGGACCTATGTTACCCCGTCTTACGGTAGTAAAACTATTAATTTCTATGTATAAATATAATAATGTATGTATAAGTTGGAATGCTTTATTTGCTCCGAAAAATTGATTTCACTACCACTGAAAAACTGCTATCTGCTGCAATATAACACTTTGGAACATGTCCTATTGAAGAAATAATTTAAAAGAATGCCAAATCGAGAATATGCATAGTAGACTGATGCAAAATTTGACTTTTTCGCTCCACAGTGCTTAAATGGCTTCAAATCGGGTCCTGATTAGCCTCCCAAAGTTACAACTCATTTGGTTAGAAACAGACTTCGCACAAGCCAATTGAAGTTTACATGTAAATTACTATGAGAAATCTCAACGTTTTGTTCATTGCCTTCTAGTCTTTTTCCATATTGAGCTGGGAAACAGTTCGATAGCCATTCTTATAGAAAATTTTCTCAGCTACAACTTTGCTGAAGATCGTTTCTATGTAAAACGAGACATGAAAAAGTTATTAATTATTTAAGAGATTGGTAAACTTATGACATGATCAAGCAGAGCTGCTCTGTAGGCAACACTGTATTTTGCAGTGTGACATAGTAGACATGATTTTTGTGTCCTATTCAACGCCCCAGAAACACCAATGTT
This sequence comes from Ochlerotatus camptorhynchus, assembly GCF_037179485.1. NCBI lineage: Eukaryota > Metazoa > Arthropoda > Insecta > Diptera > Culicidae > Ochlerotatus > Ochlerotatus camptorhynchus. The sequence goes on from NW_027041110.1 coordinate 717,619, forward strand.
GCCTGCTGATCAGTTGATTGAGCATGATCATAAGACATCAGCGTATTGAACCATTGATAACTTTCGATCCTTGCATTTAATCAAAAAGTGGTCTTCAGTAAAGTTGTAGCTGGGAAAATTTCCTACAAGTACAATTGAAAGCTTTTGAAGCAAACCGATATGGTGAATTACTAGATAGACATGAACAAAAATCTTGGTTTTACCATAGTTATTCCTATACAAACTTCAAATGGTTTGTGCCATCTCAGTTTCTCACCAAATGGGTTCAAATTTTGAGAGATCAGTCAGGATACGATTTGGAATCGTTTAAGTATTGGGGAGCGAAAATTTCAAATTTTGCATCACTCTAATGCATAGTTTCCAGTAGGAGTGTAATAAGTCAAAAAGAAGAATGACCACTTCCTACTAAACATTTATAGCAAAAAGCAATCGAAAGAATGATTAATTTGTTGATTGTACTATTTAGTGAAACCACTTCATAACTCAGCAAAAAAGTACTCTTGAAATGATAAATGATTAATCGCGAACATCCATCATGCATTTATCGCTACAGTGATGTTAATTCACACTACCAATCTGTCGCATATGTACGAGAATAGACGTCGTAAAAATGTTCGTCTAATGCACTCCGGGTGTTTAGTATGTACTTCTATGCAACGCATCCAACTAGTGGCCGCATCAGGAACATCACAGCGAAAAACCGCCACACACGATCTGTGCCAACAGAGTTTGGTCTTCCATCTCGATCATTAAAATCAACTTATGAATATTTATATTAATAAAATTTTCAAGTGTTCGAAGTCATTTTGCTTGGCCTTTTGATGCGAGCACACATGTCGTGGCTTTGCAGAAAAAAAGAGGGAGCAACGCAGGGCCACCAGCCACGGTTCGCTTTCTAGCATGTCTTCTCATAAACTAATTTTGATGAATGTCGAATGCGATCGAAGAAGAAAACATTGCACAGAGCTAAAACACGCGACCCTGTCTAGCACGCGGTACGCCGATTCCGACAAAGTAAATCGTTTGATTTATTGCCAATAGTGTCGATTTTCACCCCGGCGGTGTCGTAAATAGGAGACGGCCTCCGGCTCTTTGACACGGAACGACGGACGCGGTGGCTTTACTCTTAACTAAGGTTATGAAATAACTATCGGAGATCTCCTTCCTCACTAACCAACTAAACCAGACCAGTATATAGATGATTAAAATCGCGATTGTGACAATGTTGTAGAATTGTAATTGCATTGTATTGCAGAAGCTATCCGACAAAGAGAAGATTGCTATCATTTACGACCTCTTGTTAACAGCGCACTGAAATTATCAGTAGCGAACGATGATTGAGAAAGCAACCTATGTAAATCAAGGGTGGAACAACCATTTTAATCAAATGACACGTTGTAAATTGAAGGAGTACCAACTTTGTTGATTCAAGGCAAAGGAATTTTCACCGCTCCGCAACGAAGGTACCTTCTCGAACGGTTAGCTTCGTGAAAATCGCCCACCTGCAAGACGAACGAGGTTAAACAGCAGTTACGACGTTTTCACTTCCCATACAGACCATATCCATCGTTGTGTACATGACCAGTGAAACACAGTCGACGGAAATTAATTCAAAAAAGAAGTGTTAAAATCGGAAAGGATTTTCGAGTTGGAAATAAAAGTAAAAAGTTAAAGAACCCACTACAGCCGATGACCCTGTGTGGTAAACAAAGCGTCTGGATTTGTTTGCTGTTACCATTTTTACAGGTGACTTGAAAGTGTTGTATTCGGGTTCTGAATTGAAAAACGAACTTGGCAAATTGTCCTCTGTTGGTAACTCTAAAATATTTTAATCCAGAATTTTCTACAAATAATGGATTCTTCGACGCCGAACAGCATCATCATAAATGAACATCAAGCTATGGATGCAACGCCTGCAAATCCAGTTGTTGCGGATGCCAAGAATACAAAACTGGAAAAATTCGATACCATGAATGATGTTGGCACGTATGTAGACGCACATAATCAAATCGATTTAGATTTAACAAATGAAAACCTTTTCAGTGCTTCTGGGTATGAGCAGGAAGAGACGATCGCTAAAGTGGAAAACACCTACCAATGGATTTAACAGCATTCCAGAGCCCGTTTGTTGAAGAAATGGAGAATGTTTGTGAAAACGGTTTATTGATCAATGGACACTAAACTACCATAACTATTGGATGTATCGTATACGATTCACCGGCTAGAGCCATTGTAAAGGGTAGGTAATGTTACCCTTACAGTAGAATTTTTGACAGACTGGTAGCGGTAGTGGAAGTCAATGTTTTTGTTTTGTTTTGTATCTATACGTAATATGTATAACCAGCAAGCAATCTATACAATCAACATAAAACTTGACGCTCACAAAACAGACTAAGAAATGCTAAGAGATAACCGCTAGTTTAATGTTATGTGTGTGTGTATTGTGTGTATTCAATCTAACCCCCACTGGAAGAACTCTCTCTACAATGTCGCATTTATGGTCATTTTAGACAGCTTTAGTCCGGGAGTTAGAAGGTGATAGCTCTACTGCAGATCCAGCAACCCATTTCAGAATGTCTGGAGAGTCGCGCCCATTCCGAGGTTACTTTCACTTACAATAAACCCCGCATGTATGCATCACCGTTATCAAATGGATATTGGTATTACATACACGCTTCCAGGTTCGAAAATATATTTTTTCGAACCTGGCATGTATTTAGTTTAATTTTGATATATATTTTTTTTTAATAAAGGCTCACGTCCAAAGTCGCTGTTGCACCGAGCGCTCCGTGTGCGAAAAGAGAATGAAAGAAATACGAAAGGGATCAGTTTCAAGAAGTGACAGTTTCATCAGATTCCACAAGCAAAGTAAGAATATACAATAGACTGCCAATGAATGTATGGGAAAAAAATTGACCAGCAAATTTCGCTAACAAACCAAAAAAAAAGTCCCAGAAAGTCGATTTTTGAAGAAAAAAAAATTCGAGATAACACCAAATCTCGACGTTTTATGCATTTTTAAGACATTTGGCATCAAAAAATTTTTTGATCTCCCCCTTGGGAGATTTTCGAGAGTAAAAAAAGTCAAACTATGACGCGTTTGCGCCACCCCTAAATCATGTCCGATTGAGCTCAAATTTTGCATGGGGTCATTTTTCGAGGCAATATACATTTTGTATATGATTTGTTAGCGAAATTAAAAATTACCATTTTCGCTGGCAGTCTAATATACAAGCTATATTGCGACTATATGGTTACTTGGGTACTCATATGACCGTCAGAATGGTTCATCGGCTGCGAAGTGAAATATTTCTGAAAGTGATGCGTTATATTTCTCAATGTTTTGATTTTATCCTAACGTTACCTCCATGTTATTTCACAGACAAGCAGACACAACACATTGAACATTTATCATTGTAAACCCTACCTATGTTTTAAAATTTCAATTAGCCATGACATGGCTATAAAGCGGTCATCAGGTTATAGGTTGTTAAAACAATGTGGTCGTCAGTGAAAGTTTTATCATTTTGCTTTATCAACTGCTATAAAACTTTTATAAAACAAAAATTGTTCCTTGGGATGTAATTGTTTTAGTTCATCTAACAAACTTTGCCAACTATCTAGACAAGCTGCCAAGGAAACCAAAAAAAATTCGAAACAACGTGAAGTATATACGAACTGATGAGTGGATTCTAAGCTAACTATTTACCAATAGGTCTAGTATATCTAAACAACTTTGCCTAAGACGGGAGCCTTCTATCTAGTTAAGTTAGAGCAAACAATTCAAAATTCACGAGCGCCACCTGGTGAGTGAATTCTATGCTGAACTGTATGCCACAAAATAGGTCTTGTCCATACGAATAACTTTGTTGAAGACGGAAACCGTCTATCTAGTCAATCTGAGGATAAACAATTCAAAATGAATGTCACACTAGCGCTGTCTGGTGAGTTAATTCTAAGCTGAACTCTTTACCATAAAAAAGATCTTGTTCATCTGAAGAACTTTGCCGAAGATGGGAAATTTTTATCCAGCCCATATGTTAAGCTAGGGAATCAATTCAAAATAAATGTCACACTAGCGCTGCCAGGTGAGTGAATTCTGAACAAAACTTTTTTTCTTTAAGCTATGTCTTGTCCATCTGAACAACTTTGCTGCAGACGATAACCATCCATATAAGCAGGGTCTGTAGATAGCGTTATATTTATAATGTGTATTAAAGATGGAACGAACTTGATCCGTTTTAGCGCTATCTAGTGAGTAAATTATGTCTTACACTATACATAGTTTTGAAGACCTTGTATTTGAACTTTGCCGAAAGAAGTAACATCCGATATGGTTGAGATCTCGTGATAAAACATCTTGATAGCGCACGATAGGACCCTATTGCGTTGATATCAGTATAAGATTAAATTAAAAGACGACCGAATATTCTACCGACAAGCCGCGGTGGTGGTTTCGAAACGATTGAATATATTTCACACACGACACAATAAACGTACAAACACAATACGGTATAGCAAGCATTACAATGTTAACAATAGTACGAATAGGGAAGTGGCGCGTTGCCCAAACATATCGGCCCGCCAAAACCAATGGTTTTGTATTACATTCATGCAAACTAGTGCAAGTAATTATTAAATTATGTTTATTGCACAGCAAAAAAATAATTTTGATATCACGTCAAAGTGGATGCACTACAATCATGTCGAAAATATGGTGTAATATTACTTGCTAAAAAGGACAAAATTATCATTAATACAATGCATGAACTGACATTACGCTGCTTTTACTGCATTTGTTTATTTATGTGGTCATAAAAATTACATAAAATTTTCGACATGATTGTAGTGCATCCACTTTGATGTGATATCAAAATTATTTTTTTGCTGTGTGTATCACTAACGATGAATACCAAAATCAGTCGGTAAAATCATTCAGTCGGTTGAGACAGCGAACCGATTTCGGCTGTGATTAACTCGTTGTTTATTCGTCGTATTACCCTTCTGCATTGCAAACGGATGATATTGTAGCGAACACGAACGAACAAACTGCACAAATATCCCAAAGTACACTCGCCGCTGTTTGAGTATGTTTCCTAACCAAGACTGCTGGAGCCCAAATGGAGTCAGGAACGGTACACTCTCTGCTAGATGGCTACCTAGCAAGCCACACCATCGTAGCTGGGAGTGGTTGAAGTGTGATCTTTGGAGCCTCATGATGTTGCACACAACACTGTATCTTCAGTAAATAAAACACATCCCCAAAGGGATATTCTGTAAACTAGTTGAAAAACGCAAATATTAAATTAGAATATCAAATTAAACAAAGATGAAGAGCCAGGTAGGCTAATCAATTAAAATGATAAATCAATGTACTACCATAATCAATAGAAATAAACATAATTTTACTACTACTACTGTATCTTCAGTAAAGCAGCTGCATCCGGAAACGAAAGTCACAACGAAATTCAATCAAAACGTCTGCATCATCCTGGTCACGGCACCATATGATCGCGCACGATAGGACCCTACTGCGTTGAGATCAGTATAAGATTAAATTAAAAGACGACCGAATATTCTACCGACCAGCCGCGGTGGTGGTTTCGAAACGATTGAATATATTTCACACACGATACAATAAACGTACAAACACAATACGGTATAGCAGGCATTACAATGGTAACAATAGTACGAATAGGGATGTGGCGCGTTGCCCAAACACATCTCTAACATCAAAATATGTCAATTCATGGGTATATTTTTTCACAGTCCCCCCCCCCCCCTCTCGAGAGATCCACCCTTCAAAAATATAGTCTGATAATTCTAACTGAAATTCCACTAAATTAACTTTTCAAAACATTTAAAATGTCAGAAACCCACTGAAACTTCATTAAGATCCTGCAATTTGAATTTGGGCTCAAATTGACCTCAAGGTACAGACATAGACAATTGAACTTTTGACATCCATGTAAAACACATATGCATGTAAAATTCAATGCATGTATTATTAAATACTTTCATGTAAAATTAATGTTTTTTGCAGCATGTTTCAACTATACACAAAAATACATGAATGTGCAAATATAAATTTACAAAGTTTTTGCTATGTAACTCGATATTGCTTCATTATCGACTTGTGGGAAGTTAACTGTAACCACGAATTGATGTAAATCCCACACTACGAAAAACTTATGCAAATTTCGGTGATCTGAGGCGGCATAGATGACATAAGTTCAGGGTGGCCAGTAGACTGATGCAAAATATGAAATTTTCGCTCCACAGTGCTCAAACGGTTACAAATTGGATCCAGATTAGGCTCCCAAAATTTGAACTTATTTAGTAAGAAACTGATTTGGCACAAACCAATTGAAGGTTTTATAGAAATTACTAGGCCAAATGCTATCTGGGTGAATAGGTTATAAGACAGGATTGTAAAAAATAAGAGATTTAATTTTTTTTAAATGTTTCAGAAAAAATGAATTTGATACAAATGAGAATTAGAGAAAATTGTTATTAATATCAGATAAAGAAAATGTGTCTTCACTCCGTTGTCTATACTTACTAACATAAATATTAAACTTTCAGTACTCGCTGTCTGCTGTCCGAAGAAGTCGTCTCCACTCTACTCGATCCATGGCCACATTTCACCAGCCTCGTAGTCTGCAAAGGGTCCGCAGGTCGCTTTCTACTTGGTCGATCCACCTTGCCCGCTGCGCGCCTCTTCTTCTTGTTCCTGTTGGGTAGCTTTCTAGAACCATTTTCACTGGGTCGTCGTGCGGCATTCTTACGACGTGCCCAGCCCACCGTAGTCACCCATTTTTTGCAATCTGAACGATGGATGGTTCTCCCAGCAGCTGGTGCAATTCGTGGTTCATTCGCCTCCTCCACGTTCCGTCATCCATCTACACTCCACCGTACATGGTACGCAACACCTTCCGTTCGAAAACACCAAGGGCGCGTTGGTCCTCCACGAGCATAGCCCGGTCTCGTGGCCGTAGACAGTCAACTTCGTGCAGCGACGAGTTTTGCCATAATGCGTCTTTGAATTCCTCTGCTGGTATCATTTTCGGCGGTCACCAGTGAGCCCAAATACGCGAACTCATCGACCACCTCTCAGTACTCACGCTGATGTACAAAATTAAACACAAACAAATGTAATGTATAGGACGAATCAGCCCAAGGCTAAAAGTCTCTTTAATAAAAAGAAAAAAAGAAAACAAATATGTAAAACCTTTTGACGTTGAAACTCACTCAACGTGAAACTAAACCAATAGACCAATACTTGAAAAATACTAGTGAAAGGTTATTTACTGAAAGGAATTTACTGGATGGATAAAAAATGTGATTTAAGAAGATTCTCAAGATTCTGGGACTTTGAAATTTGTGTACAGTCTGAAACTAGAACTTTTCTTCAAAATTTGTGATTAATAACAATCTTCGTGATACAAGATTTGGAAAAAAAATATTTAAATTGCTTACTCTTTCACGCTTGCATCGCTAGAAAGAGTAGTCTGTTGTAGTCATCCAAACCCCTATTATTATCACATTGATGTGAGCTACGACGAAATTCTTGATTGCTGTCCCCGTAGGTTGGTATCAATATTCGGTGACTGTGTTAGGGAAACCACTTTTTGCAGGCAATCTGTGATAATTTTGATCGCCATGGCAACTGTTGGACGTTTGTGTAATTTTCAATATTGACTTATTGAAAACTGATAAAGTGTTGAGTTCAGATTTGTAGATAAGTTTCCAATCGATTGGCTTGTTTAGAATTAAAAACCATCCTCTATTGACATAGTTATAAGTGGTCAAAGCCTAACCACTTTTCGTAACGTGGTCGATTTTGATATTTTGAAATTGCACCTCCAATATGTTGCCGAAAGACGTAATCCTACGTCAAAATATCATACTTATGAGTCGTGGAGTCATAATTGTCAAGGGTCTGAGACTTGCAAGCATTTTAAGGGTTATAACCCATTACAGAACAATCGATAGAATCTTGCGGACAAACCCTGGAATATTTAGTAAGATTTAAAAGTATTCAAAATGTTGATTTCAAACAAATATTAAGGAGCATTCCCACATAATTTTCGAAAGAGAAGTTCTGAGCAGAATTCCAGAATTATATTAAATTTCTGAATTAGAAATTGTAAGATGAATTTGGAGAGATTTCTGTGGAGAAGAATGCAAGTTCTAAATTAAATTCCTAGGTAATTTATGAAGATTTCAAAAGGAGTTGTGAAAATTCCTACGTTATTCTGAGGAGATTTGTATGAGGATCGTGAGGAAACTGACAGATGAATTTTAAGAAGAATTTCAAGATAATTAAGATGAAAATTCAACAATACACAAAGTTCTAAGAGTGTTCTGGTGCTAATTTCAATCCTAGTGCGAAAGATTCATCACAGATCTCCAACAAAATGTATTGCAAAAAAAATTGCTAATAACACTAGTTTACAGCATATTTGAACTTTGTACACCGATGGCCATTTCTCATTAAAACTATCTTACTGAGATTTATTCTGACTACATTTTTGGATTCAGTGTACGATTTTACAGAAGAATCATAGATCAAACATTGAAATTCAATCTTTTAAATTTGTCGAACCTCTTAACGGAATCCCTTTGGCTTCTAAAATTAACAAGAAAACACTCTGTTAAATAATTACCGTTGAATTCGTTTTGGAATTTCCTTGAAAACCCTTCTAAGAACTTGATTGGAATCTTTCATAGAATTCCCATGAACGGAGACTTCAAAATTTTATTTTCACTCTATTCAAAACAGCATAAATCTTTCGAAATTCTATTTAGAACCCCTTGGAGTATTTTGAAGAAATTCTGTCTAATTACACTAAATAAATAAACAAAATGAATTTCAAAGTGAAGAGCTTTGACTGTGTTGGTTTATTTTCTTTAAATTCCTTTATAATTCCTTATCTTTTGACATTACTTAATAAAGATCAAGGAAACGGATACTCGAGACTCTTTAGCATGCTACCTAAAACCACACATCGTAGCATGCCTCTACGTTGGAGACTAAATTTAGGTACCTGGTTAGGTAAATTGGGACATGGCAGTGGATACCGGCAGTACTTATTGATTAGTATTTAACTCGTAGACAAAAGATGGATTCTTCAGTGGTGTTGAGTACTTGGCACTGATTAAGTCTGCAAGTAGTAGACGATATACGCGTATCTGTCAAAAGATAAGCTATTATAACGGAATTTAAAGGAAATAAACCAACACTCTCAAAGCTCTTCACTTTGAAATTCATTTGGTTTACTTTTATTTGTAATTTAGTGTAATTAGATTGAATTTCTTCAAAATACTTCAAGGGGTTCTAAATCGAATTTCGAAAGATTTATGCTGTTTTGAATAGAGTTAAAATAAAATTTTGAAAAGAATTTCAAAGAAATCAAAGTCTCCGTTTATGGGAATTCTAAGAATGATTCCATTCAAGTTTTTAGAAGGGGTTTCAAAGAAATTAAAAAAAAAAAATCAACGGTAAATATTGAGCGTAGTGTTTTCTTGTTAATTTCAGAAGAATTCCATGATAATTCAGAGAAGAATTTCAAGTAAATTCTGGAATTCATGCCATGAAAATATTGAATAAAGAAAAATTGAAACCAAGGAAAGAATAGTTCAGTTTCGGTCTTTACTAATATTTGTTTTCAAAGTCCAGCATCTTCAATATTTTATTTTAAGGCCCATGCACTTTACATCTGAAATTGAAACGACAAAAAACAAATCAAATTGTAATTTTGCCGAATGATTTAATTCTTAAAACAATAAGACGGGAAACTGAAGTAAATAAGGCAGCAAAAAGAGCAAGACATTCATTTGGTAAAGAATCTAATGGTTAATTCTAAAATTCTGGTGTAAAAAATTGTTCCTATGGTATGGTTAATTTATTTTCCCCGGTTCTTCCATCAAATTCCTGGGTTTTCCCGGTATTCTCAGTTTTCCTGGTTCGCTGGCCGCCCTGCACAAGGTTCCGCCTCAAAAGATAATATATTGGACGCATGTTTTCCGGTCTCGGGACCTTTAATTTTACATGAATGTTTTGGTAAAATACACTTCATGTAAAATTCATTTTTCTAAGTGTGAAGTTAATATTGATAGTTGACAGACCATTTTATGCGCATACCGATATATTGGAATTTCAAATACACACTGACATCCAAGCACCGGCTTAACGAAAAATTTAAAATAAAATCCCACATTTTACCCATGGCACAACTGGTAAATTACCTACCTATCTTAATGGCTGACCAAACGAAAATAAGATCTTTGCCAATCGGAAGATCTTAACCGCATGTCTTTGCCATTTAGCGGTAAGTAAAAATAAAATTCACATCAAGCTTGTTCCAACCCCCGTCGGTGATTTACTCCCGCAAATGTCTTAAAAGGAACGATACACACACGGACACGTTTCTCACACTTCCCTATTAGCAGCCGGTGCGGCTTGTACAATAACTATACATCCCATGCCGGTCGATTCACCTTTGTGTAACCAGACCCACGCGTACTTGCACTCAGCCTCGGATTGGATCTCGCCGGTCCATTATTACGACTGGGCAGCCGTATGTTATAATCTTCCCAAATAAAAACAAAAATTTCGGTAAGAATACGTAAGATACTTTATACGTTCGCACGATGCCTGAGGAAAAAAAAGCGGTCGCAAGGTTCGCAATACTTGGCGGCTACCGCGGATTCAGTTCCGACACGACCTGCACTTGAATGAGATGTTCCGCGATATATCTCTATGAGAACGGTTAGAAAAATGGGAAGCTTCTGACTCCCATTGGTTAAGTGATAATTAGTAGAAAATCGTCGTAAAACATATCATGCATAGAACGAACAAGCCCTATTCCTCCTGAATTTGGGTCATGAAACAGTGACCAAGAAAAACGATCACCCATAAATCAAGTGTCAAGTGTTACAATTTGTATGTTGTTCAGCGAGCAATGTAAAAAGAGAATAAATAATGCAGTTTGCTCCACATTGGCCTTATTTGAACATCGGCCAACATTCGTTTCGTCGCAAAGATCGGATTACAGTGAAACAATCTCTTTGTCTCCTTAAGCATATGCATTCCATCATGTTGCTGTAACTGTGCGATCGTTGGTAGTTATACTAAATTTTGTTTTGATCTGCACCAGTGCGAGCGGCAACAGTCTGCGTATTGTGTTTCAGAAATGTGGTTATTATGTTTACAACTACCATAAGTGATTGACTAGTAAATGTATCGTCTTGAATTGCATGTTGCTATAATATATGGTAATGAAATTTTTGTTACGACACCAGCACTCCAGTATGTTGAATTGGCTACAGTTTTCGAATGGTAACTCAACAATGCATTCATTTTCGAATAGTATACTTTGAATAGATTGTTACTATTTGAATACAATATGGAAGGCCATATACAGATAGCTCCTGCTCGGTACAAATCGAGAAGAGCGTCAGAAGGAGCAAACCGAGAGTTTCGAAGACTCCCTCGAATGGTAAGTGCGATGGATTAACGTGGGAGTGTTGATGTTTTAATTTATATCAGTGTCATTGACATCTCATGCATTCACCAACCTGCCGACCGTTCACCAACTCACGAGCATCACATCGGGTTATAACTTCATTTCATACTAATCCTCTTCTCTAGCACAAAACCACGATCACCCGAGTGATAAATGTATGGTCATTAATTAAATTTGTCACCTGGCTACAATTTGTATGCCAGCCGGGGGCAGGCAGTCCAAAAGAAGCAAAAAAGCGTATTATACATTCGGGATGGTATGATTATGGTTGAACTGATTTTGAATGGACTCCCTGTAGGCCATTGTTGTGGTCGTGGTAGGTATCCATCGTGAACAGCGTATGCAAATAATATCAATTTTTGCGCCTCTCCTCTATTTGAGCTTCGCGCAAACGGTTGGATACTCATCGCTACGAAGACCATCTAATGTAAGTCAGTCAGTCAGACCAACAACAACAATATCAACTTTATTGAAACAGAGCACGACCGAACGTAGTGCGGGGTAAATGTAAATAAACCCGGTCGGGAATTCCAACCACTACCACCGCGAGACGAGCCCAATGGATGATTCATAAATTTGCTGGCGACGAACCTGCCTGCGTGTAGCTGCTATGTGACGTGAGCGCATTTCACTCTGCGGTCAGAGTGAATGCTTGAATGAAAGTCTCAGTTTACGGTGTGTCGTAATACGAGAGAAACGGGAAGTGCTCAATTAAGATTGTTGTCCAATTTCAAGATTTTAGCAAGATACAATGCATGCACATTTTGACGTTATTGCTGAGTAATGCACCTTCATCCAAACGATCTTCGTGCTTTTCTTTATAGGATCTACACCGGAAAGTAAACTTTTTAAAATGCAAGAAACACTGCTCTCAATACAGCGATAAATTCGGATTAGGTCCAACAAATTCAATTGCAATCAGATCTGGGCTTAATCGCAAAGGGAGGGTTCGATTCTTGCTCTAGTTGGAATCTCTTTTTGTAGGGAACGCTTCCTCCTGGGGGAAGAGGGGTAATTTTACCAAAGGGGCATCTCTGACAAGTTTAATGCGTGAAGTCTACTTGAACTACCAATTTCATGTTGGTATTAAAATTTACTTTTCTCAGGTGCGAATATTCGAAAAGTGTTAGACTGTCAACAATATTATAGGATATCTGAATCGGAAAATAAGGTTTTTCAGTAGTTTTTATAATTTATCGATATTCTTTCAGCCACTACATAAATGGCCATTTTTTCTAATATGACACGAAGTTTTTCTAGTTTTCAATAAACATAAAATTTTCTCTTGACAAAATATTGTGGTTATCATATACGCAATTTGGATTTCGGAAAGGCAAAGGAACGAGCGACTGTCTTACGTTGCTTTCAACTGAAATTCAACTGGCCTATGCGCAAAAACAGCAAATGGGTTCAGTTTTCTTGGACATTAAGGGGGCTTTTGATTCTGTTTGTATCGATGTCAACTATGAACAACTATTTGAGCAAATTTTTGTCTGAGAAATATATGAGCTTTTCGCATGGAAACTCGACAACTTCACGAATAAGTTACATGGGTCTCCCCCAGGGCTCATGTTTAAGCCCCCCCCCCCCCCCTTCTTCATATATTTTATGTAAAAGACATTGATAGTTGTCTTGATGAAAACTGCTCGCTAAGGCAGCTTGCAGATGACGGGGTTGTGTGCACCGGACCTGCAAGGACCATTGCAAGATACCTTAGACAATTTGTCTACTTGGGCTATGAAGCTAGGTATCGAATTCTCTCCGGAGAAAACTGAGTTGGATGTTTTTTTCTAGGAAGCATCATCCTGCACAGTTACAGCTTCAACTAAAGGGTAGAATAATCACTCAAAGTATATGTTTCAAGTATTTAGGTGTCTGGTTCGATTCCAAAAGCACGTGGGGAAAACATATTGCGTATGTGAAACAAAAATGTCAACAAAGAATCAATTTTCTTCGTACAATTACTGCACCTTGGTGGGGAGCACACCCGGAAGATCTGATCAGGTTGTATCGAACAACCATCTTGTCGGTTCTAGAGTACGGTAGCTTCTGTTTTCAATCCGCGGTGAAAACACATATCCTGAAGCTGCAACGGGTTCAATACCGTTGCCTCCGAATCGCGCTTGGCTGTATGCACTCGACGCATACGATGAGCCTCGAAGTTCTCCCACTGACAGATCGTTTCAAGGAACTCTCCTTTCGGTTTCTTATCCGTTGTGAAGTAATGAACCCATTGGTAATAGAAAACATTGAGAAGCTGCTCTACAGAAATCATCAAACAAGATTCATGAGTCTCTATTACGAGTACATGACGCTGGAGATTGGCCCTTCTTCATTCGATTCCTCTCGTGTTTGCCTCTAAGACTTTTATAGTTCCTCTGTAAATTTGGATCTGACCATGTTGCAAGACATCCGTGGAATACCAGATCACCATCGGCGATGGTTGTTCCCTTAATTTTTGCAAACAAGTACCACCATGTAAGTAACAATAAGAGTTTTTTCACAGATGGGTCAACTATAAACGCTTTCACTGGATTTGGAGTATCCAACGAATTTCATAGCGCCTTATATCAACTGCAAAAACCTTGTTCCGTATACGTTGCGGAACTAGCAGCCATATTCTACGCAGTAGAGCAAATTGCCTCACTACCATCTGATCACTATTTTATTTTTACAGATAGCCTTAGCTCGTTGGAGGCTATTCGATCAATGAGGCCGATGAAGCACTCCTCGTATTTCCTGACCAAAATCCGAGCTAAATTGAGTACTTTATCTAACTGCTCCTATACTATCACCTTAGTTTGGGTCCCATCTCATTGTTCAATTCCGGGTAATGAGAAAGCGGACTCGCTAGCTAAGGTGCGCCCTATGGAAGGCGATATTTTTGATCGACAAATCGCCTTTGCGGATTTTTTCTCAATTACCCGTCAGCACGTCCTCACCAACTGGCAACAAAAATGGAATGAGAGTGATCTGGGAAGATGGTTACATTCTATTCTCCCACAGGTGGCCATGGTTCAAAGGATTGTACATGAGCCGTGACTTTATACGAGTCATATCAAGGCTCATGTCCAATCACTACTCGTTAGACTCGCATTTCTTCCGAATCGGGCTCGCAGGCAGCAATTTGTGCGCTTGTGGTAGTGGCATTCACGATATCGACCACGTGCTTTGGTCATGCACCCTCCATTGTGTTGCTAGATCTGAGTTATCCGCATCCCTCAGGGCCCGAGGAAAACAACCTATGCGGCCCGTTAGAGACATCTTGGCGAGCCGAGATCTCGACTATTGCAATTTAATTTACGTGTTTTTAAAACGGATAGATCTGAGCAATAGATCTTGTGTTCCCCCAAGTTGTTAGCTGCCCATCGGTGTAACCCCATGTTTGTCTTTTTCATCAGTTGGTCGCTTAGTTCGAGATCAAGAGCACATTGCTCTCCAAACCTTGTGTTCTCAATCCCTACCCTGCCATCCATTTGTTACAATTTGTTAACCCTAACCTCGAAATAGCCGCGAGTAATCGGCTTCCGCTTTACTAACGTTAGTTTTAAGAAATTTTGTAATCTAATCAATGAATATCGGCTCCGCAAAGCTACGGCAAATGAGCCTGGAAAAATATCTCGATACTTTATATTTGTCTGGATGAGGCTGACAATACCAAAAAAATGTTCCCACAATACCATTCCAATATCAAATTATGCAATTGCAATACCAAAACAATACCACACAGGTATTCTTTTGGTTGTTTATTAATTTATTTGATAAGGCTCAACCGAATTAACTTTACAGAGCCGAGGATTCTTGGTCACTATACAATACATCTTAAAACTATAGTCAAAAGGTACAACACAATAAACACTTTATCTTCCGCTATCCAAAAAGCCTCCTCCATCAGAACTGGAGCCACTTCCAGTAGTTTCATTGTATGGCAAATTGTTGTACACCAACGAGGGTCAGAGCGCGTCCATTGCAGCAATGGACGCAAAACGTGGTCAGCACTCACACACTCATCACGAAACGGTTGCTTTCCAAAGTCGACGACGCATCGACCGAAAGAACTGCTGATGAAGAACAATGAGGAGGACCACACAATGGTTGCTGCCGAAAAAACAGACAATCGAGTAGCACACATCGAGAGTGGCCTGCTTTTGTCGACAGTCGAGTGAACACTGTATTCTTTTGGTATCCAAATATAGTTTTGCATGCAATTTTTAGGTATTACTCTTTAGTACCCGAGCAGGAGAAAATAACTAATAAATACTTTGACTATATGTTTAGTATTACTTCTGCGTGAAGTCAACGATTTACATAGTTGAAGATGCTAATTTCGAATAACAGACTGAAGTGGTAATTTTTTTACGATAGATGAGGAGGAGATGAAAGTATAGAATTGATCTAAACGGAACTATCAATTCTATACTTTCATCTCCTTCTCATCTATCGTATAAAAATTACCACTTCAGTCTGTTATTCGAAATTAGCATCTTCAACTAAACTAATGAATACCTAATTCTGATCAGATACCAAAATTTGGTATTGACCAGCATGACATAAGAGGTAAAATACCAAAAAATTACATGCAGAATACTTCGTAAATACCAAAAATTGATATTTTGATACTAAAAGAATACCTGGGTGGTATTGTTTTGGTATTGCATTATCATAATTTGGTATTGGAATGGTATTGTGCGAACATTTTTTTGGTATTATTTTTGGTATTTTACCTCTTATGTCATGCTCATCCATACCAATTTAAGGTATCGAGATATTCATTCCTGTTCGGGTATTTTACCTCCCGAGCAGGAGAAAATAACTAACGAATACCTAATTCTGATCTGATACCAACATTTGGTGTTGATCAGCATGACCTAAGAGGTGAAATACCAAAGAATAATACCAAAAAATTGCATGCAAAATACTTTGAAAATAACAAAAAATGATATTTGTATACCAAAAGAATACCCCACAGGTATTCTATTGGTATTGCATTAGCAAAATTTGGTATTGGAGTGGTATTGTGGGAATTTTTTTTTGTTTTATTTTTGGTATTTTACCTTTCATGTCAGGCTCATCCATACCAAATTAAGGTATCGAGATATTCGTTCCTGTTCGGGTATTTTACCTCCCGAGTAGGAGAAAATAACTAACGAATACCTAATTCTGATCTGATACCAACATCACCTAAGAGGTAAAATACCAAAGAATAATACCAAAAAATTGCATGCAAAATACTTTGAAAATAACAAAAAATGATATTTGTATACCAAAAGAATACCACACAGGTATTCTATTGGTATTGCATTAGCAAAATTTGGTATTGGAATGGTATTTTGGGAATTTTTTTTTGTTTTATTTTTGGTATTTTACCTTTCATGTCAGGCTCATCCATACCAAATTAAGGTATCGAGATATTCGTTCCTGCTCGGGCTCTTATGATCAACACAAAATGTTGGTATCAGGTGAGAATTAGGTATTCTTTAGTTATTTTCTCCTTCATGCTCAGGAAGCGTACACGTATTTAAAAAAAAAAATCTACTTTAATTCTTCGATTTTGCAATAGGGGAAGTGCATCAGTACTGGCCATAGGTTCTTATTTAGGCCACACCTCAGAAAACCGGTTAAATTACAATATTCGTGCAATTTGTGGTCGACATGGGCTAAAACTGTTCATTGTTGACCCTTCATAAATCCTCATGAAAAAAGGTTGTTTACTAGGGCGTTTATACAACCCCAATAGGGTGCTCATTTTACCCCTACCTGCATAATTTGTTGTGGTTAAGAAGATTCAGCTACAAGTGGATTCAACCACAGCGGATGCCCCGTAACGTGGGTAGATCACCTTTTCGTGGTACGTTACGGGATGTAAGATCTACCACCGATTCCTAGTCTTGACTACTTCAAACTAGGGGAACAGGATTTTACAGTAATCAAAGGAACACATCTTAGTCCTTGTTACTTTTTATGCCTTGTTGATAGTGATAAGTCCTCGGGTTGCGTGGACCGAGGATGATCTTGAAACAAGGAAAAAATGAGTTAGTTAGTCTTCACCTATGTGATTCCTAATCTTCTATTCGTTGTTTCCTAGTTTGAAGTGGTTAAGACTAGGGTTCTGATGCATGGTCATTATCGGTGTCATGTCTTGTTTTTTTGCTAAGGAATCCAATTTTGACTGACAAAGGGGCGCGCCTTTGGAGGGTGTTTCAACACTCCGAAGGGTATAAATAGCGGGACCTTTCAATTAGAATCGATTCCTTGCGATAAAGACAAGAATGACAACTGTATCAAAACCGAATACTTCATCATTTCTCAATAGTGATGGAGTAATACGACATGCACTAAACTAAGGACACGGGATATACTACAATAGATCAAATTACTGGTCGCAGTGGTTTTATGTCCCGAACAGAGAAAAAAAAAAAAAAACCACAGCGGATTGAAGCAAGTAGCTTGAAACTTACTGGAAAAAGCAAAACATATGATGTGCGCAGTTTTTGTTTATGTTTCATTCTAGTTTTTTTTAAATAAAACTCAAATGGTTAGAACAAATACCAAATGTTTACAATCATTACAATTAATGCTCAGTCCAAAACGCACCCTTTCAAATAATTTACGTTCGATTGTCAAATTCAATTTGTCATGAAATTTACTATCCAGCTACTATTTAATTAAATCATGGCCCAACTAAAAAACAACCCAAGTAATTAAAAGCTCAACCAGCGAACTTGGACTGTACAACAATATTGGTAGAAATAACAGTTGTGCAAAAGTCATATGAAAGAGATATTCATTTATAGCATTGGAGTTTTACGACAGTCCAGGATTTAGTGTTATTAGACACATGCATTCAACCGTTGTTAACTCTTCAAACACCACTGAAAATAAAAACACTTTTTTCAAAATGATGTACCATAATGCACCAAAATACAGACAGTCAGTTTATAAGTCCGGACACTTTCGAAAGTTGATTATCAATGCCAACCATGCCCAGAATAGGACGTAAATTTTAACATGATTTTTTTTATATAATTACTTTATTTGTACAAGCTCAATCGAATAAACTTTACAGGGCCGAGTTATCATTTTCGTTATACGTTATTACTGTCTTATATTTAAAGTCAAAGGAACTGGACCGAGTACCCGCGGTTGTCTCGAGGTTAGTGGAGATTTACAATTTTTTGGAAGGGAAAAGGGAGAAGGAGGTTTGAAATGTGGTTTACGATACAAATATTTAATTAATCCTAAAACATGAAATTATTTCTATTCGTCTTGAAAACAAACATTTTAAAAAAAACCCACACGTACAAAATAAAAACTAAACACAAGGTTAATCAAACTTACAATCTAAGGTTAATATTCTTAAAGTAAACATATATGAGTTTCATGAACTCCAGATCGCGTCTAGCCAAAATATCCCGAACTGGAACATTAGGGTGTCTACCTCGAGCCCGAAGGGAATCATAAAATTGTGATCTGACTCCACGATACTCCGCACAAGACCAAAGGATGTGATCAGCGTCCTGGCAACCTTGTCCACATTCACAGAGATTATAACATGATTTTATGTCTTCGGTCAGAATCATCACACATGTGTATAATGTTGCGCATTACGGTATCTCGGATTATATTGATCCGTTTTCTAATGTTTTTATACCGTTGGTTAGGTAATTCTCTCAACTTTTCATTAATTTAATGGACACGCCATTTGGTTTTGCAGCTGCAATGAAAAAAACGGGATTATTTTTTTTTAATTTTCCAGAGTCCGGTACGGTTTCCCGTAGTAAAAATAAAAATTCGAATATGAAGCATTTTATTAGATATTTTTTGTAAACGTTTTCAGGAAAGCAAAATATGACAGGAAAAAGCAATACATATCAAAACCACAATTTGATTTAACATTCTTAATCACCACCATGTGACATGACCAATTAAACCATGGGAAATGGGAACTAATATCATTTCCAAAAAGATAAAAACATGAGAAATCCGTTTAATTTACCGAAAATATTACAAAAAATAGTGAAAAATGTGATTCTTGGTTGGTACTCAAAAATTTCATTGAGAGCTTTCTAAACTTCCACCCACAGAAGTATCCCACAAATGTTTGTAATCTAGGAATTGCTCTCCATCTTCTTGGCTCAGTCTCAGCTGGAACTTTAAACCTGCTAAAAAATAGTGTTCTTAGAGCGCTTCACAGTTGTGGATTGAGCAAAGGATTAAATATGTATTTACGATGACAAAACGACATCCAAATAATAATGGGTGATAAGTAACGGCAAGCAACAAAGATAAAATTGTTTGAAAGTTTGTTTGCAACAAACGCAGTTGATGACATAGCTTGATGGGAAAGGTGGAATGACATAACACAAATTTCCCCATTGATTTGCATTTTCCTTCCACAGTTCCGATCAAGCTATGTTGCAAAGAGAGTCATGACAATCGTCGCAAGCGTTTGATTCCCTGGTATTGAAAGATATCTCGACCTGTGTTGCGAGTCAATCATTCTATGCCAGGGCAAGATGAAAAATGTTTAAAACATCCTTAAATTGGGGAAAATTTCCATAGCTTCTAATTTCTTAACCATTTTCGGGAAAACTGACGAATCGATTTGATGATTTGATATTTTTTTGTTATGATTAATAAAACAATGTAAGCCGCTCCAAAATCCATTCATATTTATTCTGGAATTGACCATTTCTACTCCCAGGTTATTTTTGAAATCGGTGAATTCAATATTTTCCAATAAGTCTATAGTCTCTTATGATCGAATTTCAAAATTGAATGGAAATTGAAAATCGCAGTAAAGTTAGCGTGAAGCACATAACGGTTAATTGGTTTTTATATGACAAAATCATCTTCTTCCTGGCTTTGACGTTCTGACACGAGTTTACGCCTATTCTCAACATAGTGTTCTTTAGTGGCGCCGATGATGTAGTGGTAAGTGTGATTACCTCTGACCCCAGCAGGCCTGGGTTCAATCCCAGTCGACGCCACCGGGACGTTCTGAGGCATAACATCTTCGGATGGGAAGTAAAGCCGTTGGTCCTCGGTTCATGAGTTGATGGGTCGATAGGTAGGGTCCAGGTGTGGGAGCTGCCTCCCTGGCGTTGGCAGCATTGGTGGTCAGCACGGAAAACAAGATCGATGAAAAACAAATCAAAGAAAAAAACATTAAAACACGTAGTTGAAGATACTAATTTCAAATAATAGACTGTAGTGGTAATTCCTAAATTCTTGAAAAAATGCCAAAATTTCAAGCTGAAGCTCAAGCCGTGAAATGAGGATTTTTTAATCATATCTCATATTTTAATTTTTTTTATTAAAGTCCAAACAATCTTTTGGAAGTTTTACTGAGATTAAAAAGTCATGAAAATAGAGGCTGGGCACAATGGTATTTTTTAGACTTTCACCTCGATGTTTAAATAATATTTAATGCAAAATAACAAATTCACTGTTTGACACTAAACATACAAATTGACAGCATAATCCCATACAAAGTCCCACCTAGGGGCGCTATCATGGTGATTTTTGCTAATATAATTGCTTTTATTTAAAATAGTTCCAGTGTACCAAAATTGATGAAATATTGGATTTGAGTTCCATTTTTAATGCAGATTACGAATATTCATTTACCTAAATACCCCTAAGGGAGTATTCATAAATGACGTCGCATATTTTTGGTCAATTTTAGACCCCTCCTCCCCCCTCGTAGCGTATTTTGCTATACACAATACATGGCTGGTCACAAATTCTGAAACCCCCACCTCCCCCCTCAAATGCTACGTCATTTATGCATGTTGCCTAAAGAACCCAATTTGACTAGTTATGATTAGTAAAGGTTGAGCACGAAAAAATTCGGTCACGAAAATCTTGTTGGGGTTTAAAAATGGGTTTAATTTTTCATAGTTCAATATAATAGCTATACATATACAGCTATACATGCTTATTGTAAGACCATTGTTTAAGTCTTCCTTCTCACCAAAGGCCATTGCTAGAACTTGTTTTTCAAACAAGGCCCATCATCTTTTGTACGAGCCCTGTTCCCACTTGTTTGGCTTACTTAACTTACCAATCAGGCTAAGGCCTTGTTGTCCTCTGCTGTCCGAAGAAGTCGTCTCCACTCTACTTGATCCATGGCCACACTTCGCCTGCCTCGTAATCTGCGAAGGGTCCGCAGGTCACTTTCTATTTGGTCGATCCACCAGCTGCGCGGGCAGCTGCGCGCCTCTTCTTCTTGTTCCTGTTGGGTAGCTTTCTAGAACCATTTTCACTGGGTCGTCATGCGGCATTCTTACGACGTACCCAGCCCACCGTAGTCGCTCAATTTTTGCAATGTGGACGATGGATGGTTCTTCCAGCAGCTGGTTCATTCGCCTCCTCCACGTTCCGTCATCCATCTGCACTCCACCGTAGATGGTACGCAATACCTTCCGTTCGAAAACACCAAGGGCGCGTTGATCCTCCACGAGCATAGTCCAGGTCTCGTGGCCGTTCAGGACCACCGGTCTAATCAGCGTCTTGTAGACAGTCAACTTCGTGCGGCGGCGGAATTTTATTCGACCGGAGCGTCCTCGGGAGTCCAATGTAGGCACGATTCCCTGCCATCGACGGTCACCAATAAGCCCAAATACACGAACTCATCGAGCACCTCGATTTCGTCACCGTCAATCTGAACTCGGGGTGTGAGGCTAACATTGTCTTCCCTAGAACCTCTTCCTTTCACGTATTTTGTCTTTGATGCGTTGATGGTAAGTCCAATCCGCCTAGCTTCAGCCTTCAGTCTGATGTACGTTGCCGCCATCGTCTCAAAGTTCCGTGCTATGATGTCAAGAAGCTGGATGGACTTCCTGAAGATCATGCCACTCGTGTCTATCCCTGCTCTTCTGATCATACCTTCTAACGCGATGTTGAACAGCAGACACGAAAGTCCATCACCTTGCCGTCGCCCCCTTCGAGATTCAAACGGACTCGAGAATGTCCCCGATACTCGAACAACGCACATCACTCGATTTAGAGATGAACTAGCCTAAGGCTAAAAATCTCTTAAATAAAGAATTAAAAAAAAAAAAAAAAAACATCACTCGATCCATCGTCGCCTTGACCAATCGTCAGTTTGCCCGGAAATCCGTACTCGTGCATAATCTGCCATAGCTGATCTCGATCGATTGTGTCCGTATTTTAATAGCTCACTTGGCAGTTGATCTACACCAGTTGCTTTGTTGTTCTTCAGCCGACCGATCTGCTCCTCAAGTTCTTGAAGATCAGGGGCCGGTAGCCTGTCGTCTTCTGCGCGTGCTCTAATGTATGTTGCCGTGCCAGCTTCGTTTTCTGCTGCATCACCGTTGAGGTGCTCGTCATAGTACTGCTTGTTTGGCTGCCAAACTCCATTTCCGCCTGAAATCCTTCAGGTCAATTGCAGTTCCACCCTTTTTCTTCAGTATATGCTTCAATATTCCTCAATTGTGCTTAGTTCCGGAGTATTGTACGGATTCATCTCCTTGAGAACCACTGTGACGCCATTTTTTTTGCTGTACCACTGTGCTGCTCCAGAAAAGGCAGTAGTCTCTTCCGTAGGCACTTCTCCTGGTAAATTTTCTGGTTCTTGGTCCCAGAAGTAACGAAAGTTTCGCTTTTGAGGCCACAACTGCAGATTTCTTGCCTTAATGCCTGTCACAACTTCTGCATACCCCCTCTTCTCTTAAATACTACGTCATTTAAGCATACTCCCTTACATCCCTCCACCATTTATCGAAACTTTTGAATTTCAATCACATTTTCATAAACTTTTATCTGAAAATAAGAACCAGATGTCCATTAAAACAAAACACTACATATCACACATACATTTGTGGCTTTTCGCTTGGGCATCTTTACTGTTTATTTTAACTTTGTTTTCGTTTCTCCCGCCACAGTGAGATTCGCACCACTAAATTTCCCGAAGGGAAAATTGGCTTTCATGAAAAAAAAAAGACTAGCCGATTGTTCTATTTTAAACCTACACGCTTCGGTCTAGGCAGTATATTTAATCTACATCTGGTAGGGCGCAGTGAGCTCAATGTGTTCGATGTTTTGCGTTAATCTATCGACGGAGAGCATTATTTTGACTCATATCCAAGACGTTCATATGAAATCTTTGCTCGGTAGAATCCCATGCACAAGTTGCTCCATTAATCCACCAAATGCCAATTGTGGCGCCAAGCAGAAATCACTTCTAAATGAAGGAGGTACGTGTTATTGCAACAAACACTGGGTCGAGTCACGCGAACAAATCTCAATCCCTTCATCTGTCGTCTCGATTCGTTAATCGTTCATTCAGGAGGAAAAGAGGTGTCGGTATTTATTATCGACTGGGTTTCTGTGACTCTAGAACTGACTGTGTCTGAAGTAATAAAGATTGCTCAGGTGGGTGGAAATAGACATGTAGCACTTACAACGACAAAGGGGAGGATGATTCGCAATTCTAGCGAAAACAATGTCAACTTTCCTTCCTTCAGACTGCGAGCCACAGAATGTTATCAAAAGGTGACTATCTTATGTCAACGGTTAGTTATGATTTAATACTCATGATTGAAGGCACACTCATATACCGGCCAAGTGGAATAGGGGAGTTCCCTTAGAGGCGCGTAGACCCCGTCGAATGACTGTCGGTGGGTGCCTTCTTGGAACCGCAGCTATCTTTATCAGAAGTACGGTGTCGACAGGGGTGATACTAATCTAGTATTTGAAATCAATTATGTCATTTGGTTGTAATTATATTGTGAAACTGTATGAAGCAGGCGAATAGTCTGACGGAAGTGATTCCGTATTTTGGTGACGCTGTTCATTTTCGGTTTCTGCATACTGCTGTAATGAGTAACATCTGATTGGGTTCTTATCGGGGAGGTTTCCATGGATTAAATCAAAATGACGTTTCAAATGTTGTAAAATGACCACACGTTTTCTAGGAAGCAGTAAAGACCGCACTGGCTTTGCTTTTTGGCATTATATGTTTGTACTATGACAATGTTGTCAAATGTGTTACAAGAATTTTGTAAAATTCCAATGATTATACATGAATTATCGAACTATCATAAGGTGGGGTTTAATTTTTACCTCTCTTCTTAGAATACTGGATTGCTGAAAAAAACTATGTGACGGTAGATCCCCTCTTTTTAACAAATGGTCTCTTCCTCTCCTTTTTACAGATGGTCTCCAGCCGGAGTATTAAAAACCCGAAAACTCTCCTTCCCGAGCTAATCGATAACAAATGTATATCTTAATGTGGTAAGATACCAGATTTCGATATGCTTGTGGTATAAAACCTTGCTTTGATATTATTCATTTATCGAAATAATTTGTAAAATATCAAAAATACCAAAAAAAAACAAAATGTGATCTTTCCCGAGCAGGAAAAAATAACTTATTAATACCAAATTCAGGTATGAAAATAGCATAGCTGGCAACCTAAATATGGTATTAGTTAGGCTGCCATAAGAAGTAAAATACCAAAAATAATATCTCAAAAATGTTCTTCGAATAACGAACTAATAAATAATTTAGTTATTACAATAACAAACGGATAACAGACACTTTTTTAGATGCCAGAATACAAAAATTTGTTATTTTGAAGGTCTTCTAATACCAATTCAAAAACTCTTTGAGGTGTTATTATGTTCAATAACTCTTTTTTATTGTTATTGTTATTGTACATTCATCAAGTATCTCCCTCAACTTTTTAAGAAACATGTATTTTGATCCCATCATAAAGTATATTCCTCATGCGATTGAGGAATTCAAGCGTTGGTGAGATTTACTTCTCCGCGTCCATATATCATGAATGTGGGTTATTCCGTGTAGTTCGTAATTTCGCTCACTCGGCTTACAGTTCAATGAATTCATACAAATAAAAAAAAACTGGATATACATATGATGATGATGATGATCAACGCATTAGCGATATTTCACAAAGTTCACCAAGGGAAAAATTCGCGAGTCATAGTGAGTTTTGGTGAACTTTTCTAACACTGATGATGATGATGATGATCCCACCTCTTACCATACAAAGGTTTGAGCTGTAAGATTTATCTTTAAGATAATTAAGTATGTCATCTTAACCAGATTAGCAGAAAAATACGAACTGGTTACCGTTACATGAGCATGAGCATGATTTACCGCCCGAGGGTGCAACCATAGAGGTAACTCTAAGACCAGAAGGTCCCGAAGAAACGTGCTCAACTTTTTGGCTCAACTCTGGTACTATCTTCGGTCCCAAGCAAATCGATGCACCCCTCGAAACATGGAAAAATCTACGAACCCCTCATTTTATCTGTCAAACTTTCAAAGCGAACCGAAACAAACATAGTGTAGTACTAGAATTTCGTCTAGAATGGGGTACGTTAATCTATTTGCTTGGGACCAACAGGCTAGTCAAGTAGTCAGCCAATTTAAAATCGATAGATTCGTATTGGTTGTTGGTGCAACTTCGTTATTTCCAGATCAGCTGTAATTACACAGAGAACCAATATATGTTGCTTGGGATTAGGAGTCATCTTCAATGTGTAAATACTGGTGATCTTAAACTAGGCAATACCAGTGCCGACCACGTCCGAATGCTGATCAAGAAAATAAAATTCCCGATATTCCCTGATTTTCCAGTAATTTAAAAAAAATCCAGGTGCAGTGCCTGCCCGGATTTGACAGCACAACCCCATCAGATATAACTTTCCTCAGAATATATTAGTGCTTTATGGACATTTTTTCATGAAATACCACACGGACCGCTAACCCAGGAAGAGTGGTCCAGTACAATTTTAAATTAAATAAAGCGTTCCATACATTTTATATAGGGGCATAAATTCATCCAAATCCACTTATCCTCGATTAGCAATTTTCCCGTTTTTCTCCCGGATTTTGGAAATTTTCGCTGTTCAGGTATTTTAATTAAGCACAAAACTGAATGCGCTTAAGCTGAAGCTTAAATGGATAATTTAGAACCTTTGCTGGATCTTGAATTTAGATTTGCAACAGGTTCGAAGTTTTCTAAATTTGTTTATGAACATTTTGCTCAAAATTTTACAGGCTTTTATATGATTGTTCTCAAGCCTTTCCCTTAGATTAATTTCCTTTCAAAGAGATCTTTCCAGAATTAATCTAAAATAAATTTGAAATTCTCTCTAGAAATCCCTTGATTTTTTTAATAATAGTACAGAAATGCTCTGTATAACAATCCAAAAATTCCTAAAATTCATCCTTTCGTCGAATTTTAATCTATTTCTATGAATTCACTGGAGCTTCAATTTTTTTAAATGCCTGAAATTCTCCGTAGAATTCACCTCAGATCTCCTCTAAATTCTTCTGAATATTGCATGGAATTCTCATTAACATTCTCTAAAAATTTCTTTTGAAATGCGCTTGGAATTATACTCGGAATATCCTTATCGATCTTCGCACAATTATTTTGGAACTGTACCCGTTCGCGCTCCTTGGTATTTTTCAAGAATCCTGGAATCCTCTTCACTCTTGGGAGATCTAATAAAAACTCTCCTAGAGGTTTTCCTAAAGCTCCCTAAAAAATATTCTCTGAAATACCTTGGTGTTATCTCTAGAATTCATTCTAAAATCTACTCAAATTAGAAATACAAAATTCTCTTAATAGTTCTTCAAGGTGACTGTAGTTATCCTGAAAATCGAGACCAGTCCAAGCGTCTTGAAATCTTATTGTTTTCGAAGAGAGTACGAGGTATATTTTTCCCGATTTGTCAACTTAATTCATGAGATTTTCCCGGTGACTTCAAATTCCAGCTTTTTCCGGTTTTCCCGGTTCACTGGTCACTCTGTATTTCACATATGAAACACTTGTTTTTAATCCCATTATATTTGTTGTGCCTTGAGCACATTTTGAGACCCAATTCTATAAAATTATTCCGTATAATATGCTTAACCAAAAGCTAATTCGCGGGCGGATTCCTCTGGTGGGAAATAGTCAAAACAACGCTTTCATCTCCAAAATTCTGTAAGTTAATTTCATCTAATTTGCAATAGCAGCAACATTACCATACAAAAACTTTACAATTAAGCTAATTTTACGAGCTAACCAGGTTTACAATGAAGAACTAGAATACTTAATACAGCCACTATATGCTGTCAAAGCAATGCTTGTCTACGTATCTTTGAACCATTATTCAATCATAAAAGTGCTACTCCAAGCAATAAAAAAAAACTCCCAAAAAAGACCATTATCCTTAATTTTTATTATGTTAGTTCTCTGAGCTAGGAACACGAACTAGACATATTCAGAGAAAAAAAATCATTATCTTCTCTTAAAGCTGGGTTTAGACAAGGCAAGTTTATTGATCAACTCAGTTGAGTTCAACTAACTTGAACGCGTAAACTATTCCATTTAACTGGCTTGAATTGAAAAAAAGTTGAACTAGGCTCAACTTTTCAAGCCAATTGAATTCAACTGAGTTGATCATGCATGTAAAATACCATTTTCTTGCCTCTCTCGTAAAAAAAAACAAGTACGACTGCTGCAACAACTGTTCCTTCGTAACGCGATTAGCATTGGCCAAAATTGTTATTTGTCTGACGAAATCTGAGACAGTTAAAGTTCTAGAATCGCCTCTAAATTGAATTTGCCATTTTTCAATCTTAGTTCTCAAACCCATATTCATATATTGCTCATGAATTTGGTTGTTTGTTGGAAATTGTGGATTTTGGTTATTTGGTGGAAATTGTGGATTTTGGTTATTTGGTGGAAATTGTGGAATGTTCGAATTGCTTGAACCACTATTATTTTCAACAGGAAATTGTCTGTTTGATGACTCATTCGCTAGAGGTATGTTATTTACTGGTTGAGAAGTTATGGGGTCCTCCGGACGTGGTACACCATTGTTAGTAGCAGATCGCCTCGACGGAAGCGTTGGAGTTGGCATTTGATCCATTTCGTTGAAATATTCTACGATGGATTCTCTAATAAGCACCCTAACTAGAGATCTTATTTCATCTGTAAAATTATCTTGACCTGAGGGAGATTGACCGTTTCGTTGCTGATTGCTTCCGTTACGTTTCGCGTCGAATCTCGGAATCGTATTTCATCTAATGCTCGCGTAAAGGAATCTATGTTCAACGGAGTACTATTCGGATCTTGGTGTGTACAGTCTCTGAAAATATTTGACCTCGGTGCTCTACTATCACTATTACTAACCGGTACCGTATTTCCAACTGGCGTGTTTGAAACATTTGTGTTTTTGCTTGTATTAGAAACCGGAAATTCAAATCGGGAGGTTCGCGGAATATGTATGGACGCTTGGTTTCTGTTCGGTGAATCAGCCCTACGCGGTATTCTTGTGGATTGATTATCCGTAGCTGAGCCCATAGGCGGCCAAGTTGTGGAACTAGATAACGGAGCGTTTACAGAATGTTGCTCGCGTGGTACCCGAGGGCGTGCACCGTATTGAAATTGCTGTTGAGAAGTTGGTTCAACTATCGCGTTTGGTTCCCGACAGTTGTTTGGTCCAATAATCGTCTCTCGGTTTACAGAGAATTGGATTGGGTCTGTGGATTCATTTCCCTGATTCTCGGAAGTTTTTCTCGCGGCGGCCACATTATTCAATTCCAGGAGATTTGCAGACAAACGGTATGGAGCACGTGCTGTAACCCTACTAAGGGGAAATTTGCGAAACTACTCGTATTAAAATTGACTCTCGACGGATCAATGACAAAGAAGTTTCCATCCCGTATTACGATGTTCGATGGCAGTTGATTTTCGGTCGTACGCGGTGTAGTGCTTATGGTTGTATGATTTTGATTTTCTGAATAGTTGGCACACGGGTTAGGTGGTGATCTAAACGCGAAATACTGACTAAGTAGCATTTCGATGTCAGTTAGCATTTTCAATTTAATTTGCGACGATCCTTCATCCGGCGAATTGGCCCGAAAAATGCGATTTCTCACATGGATCAATCTTGATCGCGCTTTACTTGAAGCACGAATTGAAACTGAATTCGTGAGCTCTGAAATCTATGGAATTTATTATTAATGGAATTTCCTCCTCAATCTTCAGGTGTGTTTTATACGTTGGATTATTTACCCTATCGTGTTTTAACCAATGGCGCAAATCTCTTCTAAGTTGACCAAACGGAGTATTTTCCGTTATTACTTGTCCTCTTAGTTCCAACTCGTAAACAAGTTCATCATCTTAGTTTATCTGCTTTATAGTCATACATTGTGTATGCTTATTAAATACTATTATTCTTATTATTTACTGATAACGATACTTTTACGAAATACTAAGAGAAATAGGACTGAAAAAATAAAAAGAGGAGAAAATATAGTGTTTTATGTAACAAAAATTTAATAACTTTCTAAAAAAAAATAACCGGAAAAAAACTCCTCTATTTACAAAAGAAAGAAATAAGATTTTCAATTTTCTAAAAAAAATATTTAATTTTTAACCCTCCAATTAGGAGGCTAAAAAGAAGACTATAACAAATAAGAGAAAATTAAAGTTTACAATCCGGTAGTTGGGCGCCAAATGTAACAGGAGGGTAGATGGCAAGGCGGAAATAGCAGAAAACAGTATATATATTCCATAGTTATTTTTACAGCAGAATGTTTTCGAACTATGTCCGCAAAATCGGCAAGCTCCTCAACGAACTACCCTTTCGAAAACCCTTTCGCTTAAGCGCCAGTACGATAAATCGTACTGCGAGAGGGCGTGTTCAAATACCGTACCCACCCAAGTAACAATTCAGTAACCATTTAGCATCCACTCTGATTTATGATGGTTTTATAACGGCAATGAACAATCAATTTAGTTTAAATATAGCATTTTAAAGTGTAAAACATTCCTGCTTAGTAATTCAGCTTTTTGCTGTTTTAAAAACCTTTTATAGTCTGGCAGGAAAGTCAAAAACTGTCTTGTTTTTAAAATAAATTTAAACAGTTATCAATCCCTCCTTAAAACTGTTCTGTAATTCAAGCATAAACGTCATTAGCAATTGTTTATTAATGTCATGATAAAATTCTTTATAAACGTGTTCTATCATTATAAAAGCAACCATAAAACAATTAGGTTTTGCATTAGAGAAAAAAGCATTTATTGTTGCTTTTTAGCCTTTTTAAAGTGCATCATTAACTCCCCAATGACTATGTTTACAAATTGAGGTTAAAAGATGGTTCCTCATAGTTAATAAATGCCAAATTAATGACAAGGAAATCTCGAAGGATAGACGAAGTAGGATGAAAAAATCAAGTCGATTTAAGATAAATTAACTTCTTTAGAAGAACCAGCACACCACCAACGACTGACCATCTGTCGGAGATGAGTAAAGTGAGCGGGGCCCTCGAACTCATAAAACATTGTCTAAAGTTGAAAAACATACCAGCCTTCTCCAGATCTTGCGATGACAATCGAAATAACAACCGACAGCAAACCGCTGAAACTGTTAGTTAGCGGAGATTAGCTGGTTTCCGATCCAAAGCAGCGATTTTATTCGGCGAAAGACTCTTCGAAAATTTCATTCAACCGTACATCTCTGCATCATTGGATGGTGCACTTCTGTAACTATCCGGAAGAAGGGGATATTTTTCGGGAACGATTGCGCTTCCAGCTATTTGAAATGCGAAATGTTGTAAAACAGTATCGCAAACTATTTGAGTAACTGCTCCCAATCCATCGGGAGAAAATCGCCTGGAAGAATCCTGGATCTCACAGCGCAACTATCGAAAGATAAACAAACTTTGACGTTTAACTTTCTGCAGGCAACTTTGCCTCCATAAATGCTGCCATTAATCTGAATGGTTTAGGATCAAGCAAAATGGCTTTAGATAAAACTACAATTCAGCCTGCAAGTTTTCTTCATAAAAGCCATTTTAAAACCTTATTAATTTGTTAAGGAATTCTTGAAAGCAAAACAACTTTTTCACAAATGACCCATGAAAATCAACTTTTATGCCACCACCATGTTACAATTAGTTTGCTTATTTTTTTACAATCTTCGATTTTCAATCTATGTTGCCTTGGATATAACTATATTTTGGTAAATTTAGCAATGAGCAAACATTTAAATGCGAAAATCATTTAAAAAAATGTCGCCCAAGCTCGATCTGAAGAATATATTTTTTTTTCAATGTTAAATAATTGGTCAAATCGACGTTTTACGAGGGTGGACTTAATTTTTTCGATGTTTTCAGGTACATTTCACATAAAATTGAATATGGCACTTAAAACTAGGTCACTTAATGAGAACTATTGTAATAAATTTGGATATTCAACAATATTTTTACACCATCAGTTTCTATTTTAATTATTTTGATAAGATCGGATTCATAAATCCTTTTCTATCTTGATTGATGCTTTCCTAGTGGATTCAGCACGCGGCTAGGGGAAATGGCTCGGAAAGGGTTTTTATTGTTGCTAAATAGCTTTTGTTGTAGTTTTCAAATGGTTCTCAATGCGTTCGTCATATAACCTTTTGCAGTAAATCAATCTTGAAGAGCTTCGAGAATACACCCTTCAGAACCTTCTCCAGGGTGGGCCAACTAGACATTCTTATTGAGGTTTTCGTGGATGCATTAATGACAAAATAGCCTTGACCAGGGTTTTATGAATGTTGTTTTATAGTTGCTTTGCAGTATTTCATAAAACTTAAAATGTTACTTGGGAGCTAGTCCTCTCAGGGCAGGTCAGGTAAGAACTACCAAAAATTACCGGTAAAACCCAAAACGCAAACAAAACCAAAATCTCCTGATATAGGTTAGATTCTTCCACAGATCAACCCAGCGGTCGACAAGAAAATGTGAAGCAAGGACTAAACTTTGACACTCAATTTATTCTGGGGGTTTTTGTCCTAAGACCCTAAACGTGCACGTAATATAAAATTGGCTCGATCTAACCTGGTCTTTTCTGCTGCAGTTACCGTTGCCGACGGTGCTCGCTGTTGACGCCGCGTTCGCCGACGTAGATGCACTCGATGAAACACGTGGGCCTAGTTCGACTTGGTCGCCGCCAAGGAACTTCTCGGAGCAACCACGTTTCAAACGCTAGTCTGGGAGCGCAGTCGACGGTGCTGTTATCGACGCCGTTCACTATCGTCGTTACACGGCCGGCCGATGATGACGGTGAAACAACTCCACTCGTGGGCCTAGTTCGACTTAGTCACCGCCAAGGAATTACTCGGAGCCACACGGGGCACGCGCAGATCTTGAAGCGTGGAGTGCCTAGTATGATTTCGTTTCGCACGCTGGTCTGTGGTCGGGGAGCGTAGCGTTCCGGATACCACACAGTCGATGGTGCGACTATCGCAACTGCTCGATTTCGTCGCCACACACACGGTCGATGGTGGACAAGTCCACACGTGGGCCTAGTTCGACTCGGACGCCGCCGAGGAACTACTCGGAGCCACACGTGGCACGCGCAGATCTGGGAGCGCAGGGTGCTCGGTATGACCGCGAAGCTGGTGACTTCTAGAACCCTTCGCCTGAAGGTTCCTTTTGCCTATAGCCTTTTACACACTAATCCAGCATTTAGTTGTTCGGTATTTTTTTGTACTGGGCTTACACGGTAAAACGAAAGATTTACTGAAAATTCAGTTTAAATCAGGTGAATAACCGACGTTCTGTAAAACACAAACTGAACTTCGGTATCGTTTGATGCAAAATACTGTACACAGAATATTTATTTACTGAGAAAGTCGTTAATTTCCAAATTTTCGTGATTTCACGAAAAGTCAGTAAACATAATTACTGTGCACAAAGTAGTCTTTATTTTTTTACCGACTGGTCAGCAAAATAGCCACCTTGTTTTACCGACCACGAATTGTAAAACTCTAACCTGTCAATTTTATTCCCGCCGCCATTTTAGCTTCAGTAAAATCCGAGAGCAAGTGTTTAAACGCGCAGTTTTGTTAAAATTTGAATTATATCATGAATTATATCATGACGGAATTGAAGAACTATTTCGTTGGTTCCAACACCTATTATTTACTCTTTTTGCAGTTCCTTGATCTCCAACAAATTTTGATTAACAAAATGGATGTTTGCATTGTTTGCTTTCACTGTCGACGTGCTATTCCGGGGTACGTCAAGGGATTAAGTCGTCATATTAATTGGCATATTATAAACGGTGAATTGCACCAGGATTCATGCTTTTATGACTGCACATTCACTACTTTTAATATAACAGGGTAACACGGTATAATAATGAACCAAATAACTGTCTTCTCAGTTAAATTGCAGCAAAATAAACAAAAAGAAAATACTGGGTTTTCCAGTATACGCAACTCGAACCAATTACTGAATCAACAGTTATTTTTGACAGATTGACTTTACTGACAGTTCGGTAATGCACATTATTTCTGTGATGATTACTGGGCGATCCGCAATTCAAAAACCAAGTAAAATTTTACTGACTCCAGTAATCTACAGTTAGTGTGTAGGCTTCACTTAACCACACTATACTACACTTGTGGCAAATGTCTAAAGCACACACGGTATTCTCTACTGACTTCAGAAAATCTGCTTAACGATCCGATCGCTTCGACAGGTCTCACCGGAATCAAATGTAGCTCACATCAGGACAATTATCTTCCACTTACGTGTCCTGCTCTGATTGGGTAAAAGAAAACATCATACGATGTTGCGCTTCACAAATTTAAATTGTGAAACAATAATATTTAGCGAAGACTACAACCATCAAAAAAGTAGTACGATCCGATGCCATCACTTATCGGTTACACATTTCTTCGCACTCCAGACGGTGTTCTTATCCCAGAAAAGTTGGGTTTGCTGCCTTCGCTTCTATTTGTATCATTCCACATTTTTACGGGTCTCTTATTGCAGCATCATCCCGATCCTGAACTTGCTTATAGATTTGTTTGCCTTCCCACAGTATATCCAGTTCCTTTGTTCTCGTCTTTTAGATCATATAGGCCTCCTTCTATGGAGCTCAGCTTTCAATATTTATCTGTGAGTCCACCAAGCATAAATTTAGCAATCGATGGAGAATCAGAGCTTATGTAGGATCTTGAATTAAAAACACTAACATTCATATGAAATATGCTCCAAATTTTAAATATACCCAAATAATATTTTCAAGTGAAGACAGTGAAAACTAAAAATGTCCCATTTCACAACACTTTGCAACATCAGAAAGGCAAGCTAGATCATGTACTTTCCAGTTCCATCTCGCGCAACAATCCTTTCACTTTACGGTCATCCCAATATTGGCACATTCAATCCCATGCAAAGAGTGACGAACGGCAACGAAACCTGTTTTTCCTTATTGGTCCTCCATCCAAATTCGGACAGAAATAAAAATGTAATTATAATTCATCACAAACAGTATCAATCAAAAGTGACACAGATTACCGAAAAGATCTTTTGTTTTGAAAAACGCACCGCTATTGGTGACTCAATGTAGCACACCCTTTCAACCGGATGCTAGACTTCATCGGTTTTGTGAAGATTTGTGAAAGAAACTATCAGTGGGCCGAAAGTTTCTTGGTGCAATGTGATCTTCTCCATTCATTGACTAAAACGGTGAAAGCTGGAAATGTGTCATACATTCAGTTTGCGGAATTCTGTTTTGATTCAAATAGGGGAATTTACGTATTCTCGTCAATCTAAGCAGCGTCTGCACTTCTACTAGCATTTTCTCAGCGTCACGCACATATATGATGTGTTTGTTTGTTTACATTCATCTGCTGCTTGCTTCTCTATCCATTCCAATCGACAGAATTTTTCAAAACGTTTTGAAAGAGTTTTTACAACGCTCCAAACTTCTCAGGTGAGTGTGACTATTGTCGGCAGCCTCTTTTTCTTCGGCAACCTTCCCATTAGAACTGCGTGTTAACCAGCTGTTCTATTATCGGCAACTCAAAATCAACCCCATTTTGTAGTGCGTATGCTTTATTTGAAGAAAAATGTAGCATTACTGGATTGCTCGATCGTTCAAATATAATCAGATTGAAGCTGAAAGGCTAAACAATCGTTTGGACACATTCAGGGAACTGCGTTGATGGGAAAACATAGTGAAATTAACGTTTAAATTTTGGTTGCCGAAAACAGTCAATGGGTGCCGAAGCCAACATTTACCCTAATCTGTTTTGAAACAGAGAATATTAATATTTTACATTTCGGTATCAAACAGGTCCAATGTCAAAATGTATACCCCAACACAATACCAAGTAATCGAAGAAATCTTTTTTTTTTAAGGATGATCACGCTTGGGGTACTTTCGTGCAAATTTCGATCTATGAAACAGCTTTTACTTAATTGGTTGATTACGGATGATCACGTGTCACACGACTCTCGTTTACATATTTATTTATTTATTTATTCGTCAATCTACTACATAATAACATTATAACATTTTATCATCACAAGCTACGCCAACCGATGGGTTTTATCATGAGTAATTCCCATTTCCAAGAATTGACGGCAAACACCCGTAACGGTGAGCACCTGAAAGTGGATAATATGATGATTCAATAAGACTCTCGCAGAAGGAGATCTGGAAGGAACACCTATGTGTACAATTTAATTCATTGATATGCTGTGCTGATATGACCAATGAGGGCTGTGTCAATAATTGAGTTTTGAATTAACGTAACAAGGCCCATATGGTGAATCGTATCGGTTGACAGTCTGAGTCTTGAATTCCATAGTACGTTCAACATAATGTAGGCGAGATCAGTCCTACGCAGAAGTTGAAACAAGAAGACAGAAGTGAAAACAAAAAAAAACTGGTCAGTACTGCCAAGATCCCACTCCCTGGAAGAGTTTCAGTTTTGTAGTGCTACCGCACCTTAACCTTCGGAATATGAGCTTGCCTATACAACACATGTATGTACCATCAAGATCATGGCTGGAGAGATCTCATAAATCGAGCATATTTATGTATCTACCTATGTATGTACAGTCAACTCTCCATTTCTCGATGTTCTATATCTCGATATTCCTCTTTATCTCGATGATTTGAGTACTCGCTTCAGATTTCCATACATCCATTTCTCTATATCTCGACATTCCATCTATCTCGATCATTCCCTCGAAAATAATCGGGAACAAATCACTCTCCGGAAATGTCGATGAAAAAATCTAGTTTTTTCTACGTTTGATGTAAGTGCTGCTAAAACCGTGCTAGTAGACATATAAATTACTGTTCTGAATGTCTATTTCTCCCTATATTGATAGTCCCTTCAATATCGAGAAATGGAAAGTTGACTGTATGTGTAAGTCGATCCCCCAGAAAAAAAAACTCTCTCAATCAATCTCAAGCCGGTTGGCTTCTATTGAATGGGTAGCTGAGATCTGAGAGCAGTGACTCATCGGTGTTGCCAGCCTGTCCGATGGAATAAGATCATTTTTTTTCCAAATCGGTTTTTTGGTACGACTCAAATGTTGAAAAAAAAAAACTTTACGGAGCCGAGTTAAAAATTAAATAAAATTAAAGCAAGAGGTTATAGTCAAGTGTCTTGAATCAAGACACAAACGTCGATTTGACGTAGAATTACGTGCTCGGTATCAAAAATTCGGCGACTTTGTTGCGAAAACCATTTTTTCCCATCTCGGAAACGTCTCGTATTTTGATGACATTTTCGTGCAAAAAACGCACGGAATTTTTGGTTTACTCAGAGAGATAATAAAATAGCGAAAATTGATTGGAGGAATTTCTTGCTATTAGGGTGTTCAATCTGGATAGTGCTGGCGAGCTGTATGTTATTTGGAACGAGGGTGACGCGGTTGGCATAGATGGACCACTGAGGCTCACGACGAGCCGATCAGCGATTGAGGGCAGCCTTTATAGCTAGCTGCTTGCTGGGACCCTTTCGTGGTGTACTGGAGAACACCACCACTCACTGCACGCGGTGATTGAACGAATAAAATTTGATTTTGAAATCTGTGTTAGGGAAAGCGCTTTTTGCAGCCAATCGGTGATAATTTTGATCACCA
Source organism: Ochlerotatus camptorhynchus (assembly GCF_037179485.1). Classification (NCBI taxonomy): domain Eukaryota; kingdom Metazoa; phylum Arthropoda; class Insecta; order Diptera; family Culicidae; genus Ochlerotatus; species Ochlerotatus camptorhynchus. The sequence continues at coordinate 755,082 of NW_027041110.1, forward strand.
TTGCAACAGTGGGACATTTGTGCAATTTTCAACAGTGACCTATTGTAAATTAATAAAGTGTTCATTTTAGCAGATTCGTAGAAAAAATTTCAATCGATTGGCTTGTTTAGAATTAAAGTCCATCCGCTATTGATCAATTTTCGTAATGCGGTCGATTTTGGTGTTTGGAGATTGCACCCCCAATATGTTGCCGAAGGATCCAAATTTAAAAAAATAAAACATACTTTGATCATATCTTGAATTTTGAAAACTCTTGCAATAAATTGAACATTTTTTATAATCAGGCAAAGAAAATATCTGGATCGTACAACTTTTTTTTGATCTTCTACTTCATAATATTTCTAGAATAGAAAGGAAAATGAAATCTTTTTTCAATTATAAATAGCTATCAGGATTCTCTACTTTAAAATCTGCAATATCAAATGATTTCTAGATCTAACGGCACCGGTGGTGTAGTGGTGCAGGCCTGGGTTCAATCCCAGTCGGCGCCGCCGGGTTGTTCTGAGGCATAACATCTCTGATCACGCCTTCCTTCGGATGGGAATTAAAGCCGTTGGTCCCCGGTTCATGAGTTGATGGGTCGATAGGTAGGGTCCAGGTGTGGGAGCTGCCTTCCTGGCACGTCGGTAGCATTGGTGCTCAGCACGGAAAACAAGATCGACGGAAAAAAACAAACCAAAGGATTTCTAGATCTAATCAATAAAATATAATTGATTGTCAATTTTTTTTCCAAACCTCGTGCTTGGAAAACCTGTGGGCTTTTCAATTGACATTCGAGCAAAAAGAAAATTTTCAAATAACTATCATATGACATGCGTGATTTCGTTGTAATTCCTGAATTTGGTGTAAATTAAACCATTTATGATCAGAAATGTTATTACTACCCAAGTAACAATTTAGCAGCCTTTTGGCTTTCACACTGACTTATTATTGTTTTATAATGGCAATAAGAAATCTTTTTAGTTTAAATACAGCATTTAAAAGGGCAACACATTCTTGGTCAGTAGTTCAGCATTTTGCTGTTTTTAAAACCTTTTAAAGTCTAACGATAAAGTCAAAACGGGTCTGGTTTAAAAAATGAATTTAATGCAGCACTCTATCCCTGTTTAAAACTGTTCAGTAAGTCAATCATAAACCTGCTCGGTATTTTTTTTTTTTTGAAGTCACGAATACTCCATAAAAGTGTTTTCTCATTATAAAAGCAATTATAAAACCGTTCGGTTTCAAAGGGGAGCAAAAAACATATATTGCTGCTTTTTGATAGCGGTGCCGGTGGTGTAAGCGTGATTACCTCTCACCCCAGCAGGCCTGGGTTCAATCCCAGTCGGCGCGGCCGGGATTTTCTGAGGCATAACATCTCTGATTACGTCTTCCTTCGGAAGGGAAGTAAAGCCGTTGGTCCCCGGTTCATGAATTGATGAGTCGATAGGTAGGGTCCAGGTGTGGGAGCTGCCTCCTTGGCGTCGGTAGCATTGGTGCTCAGCACGGAAAACAAGATCGACGGAAAACAAATCAAGGAAAAAAAAGAAATTGCTGCTTTTTGGTGTCAATAAAGTGTATCACAAAACACCCTACTGTTTACAAGTTAAACTGAAAATATTGATCCGCCTAGAGACAGAGAAAAAAATTTATCGATTGGAGCATTGAAACGAAAAATCACAAGGATAGTCGAATAATAATACTAGCGAAAGTAGGAGGAATAATTCTAGCGATGCTGTCAACGGAAAGGAAAAGGAATCCAATTCCAGAACTTCTTGGGAGGCCCAGCAGCTCCGACTGAACCGCTCAACAATGACAGAACAACCGACTGAGAAGAGTTAGTTAATGTGGTTCACGAAGCACTGGAAGCCGTCAAATTGATGGCAATACCCAAAATATTGTCAATGGCGTTTGCGTCACGATCTGAATAAACACAGACCACCCTTCTCCAGAAATCGCGTATCGATGATGATTCGAATAACATGCATCAGTGCCAAATTGGAACTGCGGAAAACTGCCGGCTTTAACTTTATTGCATCATCCGGAAGAAGGAAAACTTTTCGGGAACGATTGAGCTTCCATCTGTTCCAAGTTATGCAGATACACTTCCTGATTAACTGCTTCCAATGGATGATAGTCGCCCTTATCGAGGATGTCACGCAACTTGTTGATCCAACGCAGGAGTAGAAGCTGGGTGCAATGATCGCGCAACAAAACTTTCGAAATATAAACAAATTTTGACGTTTAACTTTTTCCAGGCACCAGTAATGCCGTCACAAAACTAAACGGAATAGGATCAAGCAAAATGGCCTTAGATAAATACAATTCAGTCTGCAAATTATCTTCATTAATGTCAAAATAAAACGTTTTGTATTTGTAAGCGATTTCATGAAATCAAAATAGCTTTTTCACAATTAGCCTATGGAAAATCAATTTTTATGCCACCGCCATATTGCTATTATTACATTTGTTTTTTACTTTCTTCGTTTTCCAAGATGTTTTTCCATGAACATAACTTCAATCTCATAAATTCATCAATGAGCAGTAATAGAGATTCTGAAAGTCATTAAATTATCTCGGCTGGACGCAAAACATAACTATACGTTGTTTTTTAAATTTAAAATAATGAGTAAACCAAAGATTTCCGAAGGTGGACCTATTTTTTACGATCTTTCGAAGCACATTTCACATTAGATTTAATCTGTCACCTAAAAATAGACCACAAAATGAAAACTGCTTTGATAATTTTGGTAATTCTTTCACATTAGATAAGGAAATTTAAGAAGATTTTTGAAAGATTCATTTTTGAGCAATGAATTTGACAAGATCTGATGATATTTATGTATCCTTTTTTATCCCTTTATATAATATATAATATTTTTCAGGTTTCTTGAAAATAAAACAAATGTTTGAGGGATCAAATATTTTTTCTCGAAAAATAAGTATGAATTTAATAATCAAGAGCACGGTCAGCGTGATGTAGTGGTAAGAGTGATTGCCTCTCACGCCAAAAGGGCCTGGGCAGTCGCGTTATTCGCGAAAGAGAAAATCGATTAAGAGAATCGATCAACAAGGATAGGCCCTTTTCTCGTGTGACACGAGAAATATCCGAACGAAAAAAAAAGAGTTTATAAAATTTCCGATCAGTCAAAGTTACTATTGGTCACTTTTGTATTGTTCTAAAGTCACTATTTGGTCACTATTTTCGTTATTTTAGTCACGAAAGTCACTACTGTTATATCACATATCCACTACCAGCCCTGAATGTGTAGCAAAGGGATGCAGGTGTTTTTTCAAATTAATCTTACAGAAAAGTAAGTACGGGAACAGATCTAAAATCATGGATACCATGACTTTTTTGAAGTTGTTGAGAAACCAAATTATATGTAATGGAATCTAAAACTATTGAATATCAAAAGATTACATAGTGAACATTTAAGAAAACAATGAGTATATGTTAGCCATGTAATATGCTGCCGGTGAACCCATAGCTGTCCCATGTGTATTAGACTGACCCAAAACAAGTATTTCGTTTATTTTAATGAAAGTTGCTTACAATTGATGAAGTATTCCTCTATAAGTTATCTAGTACTAACTGGCTCAAAGGTATATTATGGCAATCCAAAGTCACATTCTATAGTGAATCAACCAAATAAACATCTAGCAACCCTTCCCTCAATGAAACGACCGGCTTAAATTAAGTGAGTGGCTTTTATCGTACCGCACGAGAGACTTACTTAGGATATTTTCTCTTCGAAACCCTCTCTTGCCGCTTTGTGGTATGTCGAGTGTGCAGAGACGCAAACACCGGGTTCCCGTTTTCTGTGTGTGAATGATGTATACGTCGAAGTGATAACCCGCCAGAGCACTAAAGGACTGAACCCGGTCCACCAGGCAGTCACTCAACAAGCGCCGAGCGTAGTGGAAGCATCCCGCGAATCGTGCTTCGAATAACGCATGACATATTTCAAATAGTTTAACCGTAATCCGGGTTTGTCTGGCTCTACAACGACGACCAGATTTTTAACTTTCGAACGAATAATTTTCACGGCAACAAATTTGTGTGACATTCGAGTGTTCAAACGGGCGATTATGTCTGTCGTTCAAGCAAGTCGTTCTTACATGATTAATGCAGAGCGTTGAGCAATTCTGTTTCGAGTGAATGTTGGAGGAAGCCATAAAGAGTACAAGATTGAAGTGCCAGATTAAAATAAATTAGCGACAAGAAGAAAAAACGCACGCGCGCGCAAGCCCGGAGGCTGTGTAGTGGAATATGCTTGGCATAAATTTCAAGCGAAAGTGAATGAAGACTCGAAAATTGAAATAGATGCGGCGTTTATGAATGTCCAATTGTAGAAAATAATACGTTCCAGCAAAGAATAATTTCCTGGCAAAACGAGCTTCGGATCTCAGTTAATTTTTTTAAATTGATAAATTCTTGTCGAAGTGAGCTGATAAATTCCGTAAGTGCAAAGTGCAATTACCCCCTCTCTGTCGTCCAGATCTCCAACAGGGTTTTTCTTCTACTCGCTTTGGTTTATGCACAGAGAGATAGGTATATAAGATTTACGGCAGGATTGTGATCTGCAGTCAAAACAAAAAGCAGCCGATGGAATAATAGATTTTTTTTTTCTCTCGACGGGGCATCTTCCTGTGTGCAACCAGCTACTGTAAATGTGCACAACAACTCAGGTGCAAACAGTAAACAGTGAACATTCATCACGGTCTAGCTCGACGAAGGAAGAGAAAGGAATTTCTTTATCAGACCTTTTGCGATTTAGACATGTCTTAGCTGCCCGAGTGCCACTTGAGTTCGGTTTGCATATTAGTTATTCTGTGACGCAGAGAAACCGGTTTATTTTCGTTCCTTTCGATCCTTCACGATCCGATAGCTGGTTGAGACTTTTGAACTGGAATGGCGACCGACGGGTGAAACTCAAACTTTCCGTAGTTTATCAGACGAGTTTTTTAAATGGCTTGTTTTAATATATGAATGATATTGGAGTTGAAAATGGACCTCGTCATTTGGGCTGATACATCCAGCGTATCGTAGAAACGAATAATTTGAATCGTTGAATGAATCGTTATAAGTCAAGCGATTGAAATAATCCGTTTTCAAGCTAATAAATTCATAAGATGCGTATGATTTAATTCCTCATACAAACGCTGCTAATTGATAAAAAGCTTACGCTAAAGATATATATTTTCTAGTGCAAGTTGTGTAAATTTAACGGATACAGTAGCTGATGAGATCACAAATATGCTACTGTAAAGATATAGCTTCAGAAAATGTCAACAGTGTATCAGTTGTCCTTAAATTTTAGAGAAAAAAAACAGCTATACCTACTATCACAATTTAGAAACTGATTTATGAATGTTTGCTCATCAAACATTTATTGGTTATCGTTGATTGAATGTGTAAGAAGTTAAAGCTATTTTAGAAAAACGCGCTTTTCTAAATAAAGCATATTTTGAACCAAACTTTTTGAATTACAGCTATCCCCCGAAGAACGCGTTTCCCACTGAGTTGCACCCACCGCTTTTTCTCGGCGGGGTGCTTTACTAAAATCACTCAAACTTCATACAGACTCTGCCAAAACTATACCGATTAATCAATTGATAGTTGTTCAACTACCAAAATTTCAAAAAAATATCAATTCACAGTGTTTCAAAACATTGTCCGTAAATGATCGATTGGAAAACAAATTGATAAACTGTGATATGTCGAACACATTGATGAACCATGCGTCTCCATGACAACAACCTCTAAATGGCAGACGCTACATTCGAACAATCCTCATTAATCTATGTTTGGGGGTTAATATAAATCGTCTAATGTACCCAGTGGTTGATTTGTTATCCTTCCTTATTTAAAAATCCTCGCAGATTAAAGCATTTTTTTAACTTCCTAAGGGAATTAGGGCAGTCCCTTAAGCATTAAGACTATTTTAAAATTATAAAGATCTAATTTGTTTATCTTTCCCATGCAGAGTTCATGTCTAGACAGTTTTGAATAGAAATTATGTGGCCACCAAGGTTGGAATAGGCTATTTTGTTAAATACTATTGATAAATTATATATTTGTGAGGCTTAATGATTGATCATGGTATTCATGAGATTAAGAAAGGATTCATTAGAAACATTACACTTTAAGCTGGTTATTTAGAAATCAGAATACATCAGAGCTCCTCAGTATCTGGCTCGTTAAACTTAGGTTAGTCTGTAGGTTTGTGCATTTGTAATTATTCAACTTAATTGGATAGATAACTTTTTTCACATAATTCGAATTGGTTTGCTCTTAACAGTTATTCTGTATGAGTTGTCCAAACTAAATCTAAGTCTCAAACATATCCATTTTGAGAAAAGTGTGAATTTGTGACAAGCAAGTGAATATTTTCATTCCGTTTCGGTTGGCAAAAAATTACATCCAGCAGCACACGATAGATGCTTGGTTATGTTTTGTTTATTTTATTAGCATTAAAATGTTCATTGTACGTCCAATGTGTCTCGAAATTTTCAAAATAATGAATAGAAAAATTACCAGTGTTTATTCAGTTTACCCCCACAGTGACGGGCTTACCCGCACTTCCCCTACACTTATTAAATCCATCAAATATCTACTTTCAAAAATAGCGCCACATTGTTCGAAAAATTCATGTAAATTTCTGCGAGTTATAGCGCATATAAAATTAACACTAGATTTGGCATAAATTTACGCGATATTTTATGTAAATTTAAGCGCAATATCGCATAAATTAGCAATATTGTATGCAAGCTTGTAAAAGATTTCTATGCTTATACCAACGTACAGCCCAAAATTAAACGAAAGGAGATTTTACACGGTATTTAAAATTCAGATTTTTTTTCTGTGCAGATGGGTATGCATTAGACTGATGCAAAATTTGAACTTTTCGCTCCACATTGCTAAAACGGTTTCAAATCAGGTCCTCATTAGCCCCCCAAAATTTAAACTCATTTGGGTATAAACTGACTTGGCACAAACTATTCAAAGTTTATATGGAAATTACTATGGGAAAACCAAACTTTTTGTACATTGTCTTCTACGCATTTTCCATATTGCTTTTTCGAACATTTAAATAATTATTATGACGGGAAATTTTCTAAGCTACAACTTAGCGGAATATCGTTTTTCAGCCAAATGTCAAATTAAATTGTTATTAATTGTTTAAGAGATTGATAATCTTATAGCATGATCAAGCAGCTGTTCTGTGGGCAACACTGTATTCTGCAGTGTGACATACTAGCCACACATAGCGTATCTGAGGCAGAGATGCCAACAGCGAATCAATTTCCTTCGTTCCATAACCGGCACTTCATGGGGAGCCCATCCGGAAGATCTGATAAGACTCTACAAGACCACCATTCTCTCGATTTTGGAGTACGGTAGCTTTTGCTTTCAATCGGCGGCGGGGACGCACATATTGAAGCTCCAAAGGATTCAATATCGTTGCATTCGAATCGCGCTAGATTGTATGCAATCGACGTATACCATGAGTCTTGAAGTTCTTGCGGGCGCGCTGTCTCCCATCATTTCAGTTGTTCTTCCGTGAGATTCGATCTCACAATGAGGCAGGAGATTCAAGGAATTCCAGAGCCTCACCGTTCCCTGGTTGTCCCAACTATTTTTGCGAACAAATACCGCCACGTCCCTACCGAGAAGAGATTTTTCACAGATGGGTCGGTGATAAATGCGTCCACTGGTTTTAGAGTATTCCACGATCTTCATAGCGCCTCATACAAGCTTCAAAAGCCGTGTTCGGTATACGTTGCTCAACTAGCAGCTATATCGTACACGTTAGAGCGTATTGCCTCACTTCCACCTGACCATTATTTCATTTTTACGGATAGCCTAAGCTCCCTGGAGGCTATGCGTTCAATGCGGCCGATAAAGCACTCGGCGTATTTCCTCCAGGAAATACGATCGTCATTGAGTGCCTTATCAAACAGCTTGCATATCATCACCTTGGTATGGGTCCCTTCGTATTGCTCTATCCCGGGCAATGAGAAAGCGGACTCGCTGGCCAAGGTGGGCGCTATGGAAGGCGATATTTACGAGCGACAAATCGCCTACCACGAATTTTTCACGATTTCTCGTCAGCAAGTCCTCGCCAACTGGCAACAAAAGTGGAATGATGGTGATCTGGGAAGATGGCTACATTCTATTGTCCCACAGGTGTCGATCAAACCCTGGTTCAAAGGGTTGCCCAGACAACCAGAATGCACGTATATTGAAAGTTGTTTCTGTGATATACAAACATATTTACACACAATCAAATCGTATATAATGCAAACAAAGGGCTTATACCTACAAAAGTGGAGGCCATATACGTGCAAATTTTAATTTCTTATTAAACGAGTTGATTTGACATCATATACGATTTAATCTGTCATAACAAATTCAATTTGAAAAGTCTTACGATGTAATCCGATTCAATTTGTGGTACAGTACGATGGAAAAATGATTCATCGCATATAAGTCGGAAATTTGCATTCTATACGATTTAACATAAACACAATGCGAGGTATATCATACTTATATGTGATGTTGACTTAAACTGTAGTTATTTACGATACTGTCTGTACATCGTTATACGGCTTCTGGTTGTCTGGGTGGATATGAGTCGTGATTTTATTCGTGTAATGTCCAGGCTCATGTACAATCACTGTTCGTTAAACGCCCACCTCTTCCGTATTATGCTCGCCGACAGCAACTTATGTACCTGTGGAAACGGTTATCACGACATCGAGCATGTTGTTTGGTCCTGCTCCTTGCATCATGAGGCGAGATCCGTTCTGTGTGATTCCCTTAGGGTCCGAGGAAAACAACCCTTTAAGCCAATTAGAGACGTCTTGGCTTGCCGTGATATCGACTTTATGAAGCTTCTTTACGACTTTCTTAAAGCTATTGATGTATGTGTTTAATGTTTTGTGTTTTAGTCATCCTTTACGTTTAAGTTTTAAATTAGTTCAAAATGTTTTCCCTTGTCCTCCCTCCAAATGATCAATAAATGTAATCCCTAATCTCGAGTAAACCGCGAGTAATCGGCCCCCGTTCTACTAACATTAGTTGTAAGAAAATGATATTCACACACAATCATGTATTCGGCTCCGCAAAGCTAACGCATTTGAGCCTTGACAAATAAATGGATTATAAAAAAAATACTAGCCATGGTATTTATGCTCTATTCTTCGCACCAGAAACACCAATGTTGCTTGCTGAACAGTTGAATGAGCATAATCGTAAGACGTTAGTGACTTGAATCATTAATAACTGTTGTTCCTTACATTTGATTGAAAAGTGGTTTTCAACACGTAGCCGAGAAAATTTGCTAAAATCACTGCTATTATTTTTAAAAGCATAGTGATGTGGTGAATTGTTAGATAGATATGAACAAAAACATAAGTTTTCCCATAGTAATTCCTATCTAAACTTGTAATGGTTTGTGCCAAGTCAGTTTCTTACTTAAGAAGTTCAAATTTTGGAAGGCTAAGCAGGACCCAATTTGGAACCGTTTAAGCGCTGTGGAGCGAACATTTCAAATTTTGCATCAGTCTAGTATGCATCCTGCGATGAACACATATTATAAAATCAATTAGATTCATATAAAATTTAAATTCATCCACCTGCAGTGCGATCTGATCTTTCATACTAATTTAATTTTTGACTCAAGTTAGATTCTGAACACCTAAACGGAAGTAGCCGGGGCATGTTCATGATTAGATGAGTCTTGATGATGGATTTTGGCTCAAGTCAAATTTTTCATGCTCCTCGCTTGTATCTGACAAGGCTATCGTACAGTGTTTTCATTTGAATTATTTCCAGATTGATATTTCGATTGTGGAATTAGTGATAGGGGAAATGGATGTAATGTCGGCCTAAATGCTCCTAATTTGGGCCCATACATAAACTCAGCAATCGACTAAATTTTCAATAGTGACCAAAAATATCCATTAGTACAGTCCCAATGACGCGTTTATCTTGATAAAATTGATAAATAGCAGATTTTTAGCGATGAGCCCAATCTTAGATCCATGGGCCAACATTAGAGTCATTTCCCCTACGAGAAATGTTTTTCATTTGTCAGGTCGTAAAATGTGAATTTCTGGGAATTTATTTGTTGCGGTGCGAAAAGAACCGAATCTGCAGAGCTCGTATTAAAATAATTTGTAGGATTATAGTAATTATGTCGTTGCACAAAATTGGCTGAGCTCTAATTATTAATTGGTAACAAATTGATTTATACTGCAACTATGAAATAAGCGCTAGGATCGAAAACATCTTGTTTTTGAACCCGAAAGTGTATGGTACAGTGTGTACAGTGCCATTATACATTTGAGATGGTCAAGTCACGAATGACCTAAAATGTGTTAAAGTGACTAAAAAGCCAAACAAAATCTTGGAATGGGTCACTGGCTCTAAAATAGAGCTATCACCTTACAACTCCAGGGCTAAAATTGCTTGCATTTATCAAAATGTTACATACATGCAGACACATTTCATCCCAAAAAGCAATGCAAATATCCAGTGCATACAAGAATATGGCCTCCTCCCTAAAAAGCTCCATAAAATATCTCATAAATAACTCACATAAATTTTAAAGCATTCATCTATATTTCAATCCTCGAAAAAATAATAATATCCAGAACCGAGAGAAAAAATTCAAGAGTAAATATTGAAGGGTCATCTTGAAATTCGAAATTAAAACATCTTCATCAGTTCCCAAGCAATTAACCACTTCAATAACATATTGTTTGGATTACCAACAAGCACAACAACAAGAACTACTACCAAAAACTCGTTTGCTCATGGCCGTTTAAGTACGCTCCACCCATCATCAAACGACCAAAATCAAATATTTTTCTCGATAGCACACTCGAAAAAGTAGAAAAACGAGGGGTAAGTGAGACATAATGTCAAATTGAACATCAACTGGTGTTTCGTTCAAGGTGAAATCACAAGTGTGATAAACCGGAACCATGTGCTGATCAATAATCTTTCGAAAATGATTAAACGGATTATGTTAAGAAGTGCAAAAAGTTCATTAAAAATGTATTGATGAAAGCAGGCGAATGCAAATATGCTTTTGTTTGAGGCTAAAAGGCTGTTTGATCATAGTCACGCGCATACTAATAGGGAAGATGAGGGTAAAACACTAAATGTTAAGGAAAATTACCATTTAACCCACAAAGTGAATCGAAAATAACGTACAATGCCATCCACACCAAAAAAATAATTTTAATATCACATCAAAGTGGATGCAATTAATCGTGTCAAAAATATTACTTTCCAAAAAGGACAAGATTATCATTATGCTGCTTTTACTGCATTTGTTTATTTTTGAAGTCATAAAAATCACATGAGATTTTCGACATGATTGAAGTGCATCCCCTCCCTTGGCTCAGCTACAAAGCAAGACCATGCTGGAGGTGGCTGGTTTCGATTCCCGGTCCGGTCTTGGAATTTTTCGGGCTGCAAAATTTCTCGACTTCCCAAAGCAATAGAGTATGATTGTACTTGCCACACAATTATACTAATGCAAAAATGGTGCAGTCATCGAAAGCTCTCAATTAATAACTGTGGAAGTGCATGTAGAACACTAAGCTAAGATCACGCAAGAAGCTAATATGCAATAAGCAATAAGCGATAAGCAACAAGCTTGTAATGCAAAGAAACCCGTTTCAGTCGAATTGGTTAAAATTTGACGAAATCAGAACAAAATGAGAAAATTTGCCCTTTTAAATAAAGGTGGTACCATGAAGGTTAATTCAATTTTGAATAGTCTCGCAATATCAAAGGAGCCCTGTAAAGTGGGTAGATCACCTTTTCGTGGTACGTTACGGGATGTAAGATCTACCACCGATTCCTAGTCCTAACTACTTCAAACTAGGGGAACAGGATTTTTCAGTAATCCAAGGAACACATCTTAGTCCTTGTTGATAGTGACAAGACTCGGCATTGTCTACCGAGGATGATCTTGAAACAAGGAAAAAAAATGAGTTAGTTGTCTTCATCTATGTGATTCCTAATCTTCTATTCGTTGTTGCCTAGTATGAAGTGGTTAAGACTGATGCATGGTCATTATCGGTGTCATACCTTAACTTTGTTGCTAAGGAATCCAATTTTGACTGACAAAGGGGCGCGCCTTTGGAGGGTGTTTCAACACTCCGAAGGGTATAAATAGCGGGACCTTTCAATTAGAGTCGGATCCTTGCGATAAATGCAATAGTGGCAACTGTAAAAAAAATCAAATACTTCATCATTTCTCAATAGTGATGGAGTAATAAGACATGCACTAAACTAAGAACACGGGATATACTACAATAGATCAATTTACTGGTCGCAGTAGTGTTAGGTCCCGAACAGAGGAAAAAATAAAAAAGGAGCTTGTAATATTATATACGTGATATTGAGCGCGAATGAGAGCGGAAAATATAAATTTGTTAATGATTATGCCATCACTGCCCTCACTATTATGTTTATCCTGTTCTACGCCCCCAAAGTTAGTACAAATGCTATAATTTATCAATCCGAAACAAACTTTTGGAAACATGACCATTTTTTGTGATTTTTTGGGAGAAAGTCTGACTCGAAAAGACCCTCCAAACAAGTACCAAAAAATTGAGTTTTATTTTATACGAACTTTTGCCCTACACGAACTGTAGCCCACATTACTCTACAGTGCCTTCAACCCGACCATCATCTATTTCATTCCTCAATTTTCTGCTAGTAATTTTTGTAGACCAAGCCGAGAAATGTAAGATTTGTATAAAAAGTATACAGCCTTTGCAATGTTTCACCGCATGAACAAATTCTTAAATAATTTTGGAAGAATTTTTAAATAATTTTATCATTTATGTCAGCAAAACTTTCGAACAAAGTTTGTTTCTCCAAATGCGGCTAGGAAAATCATATCATGAAAGCTTTATCCAAAAATATGAATACTGAAAAAAAAATTGCGTGTGCGCTAAAAACTGGCATTACTTTTGATGCAATAAAACATGCAAAGGATGTAAGATATCCACTCTCACATTTGATGTTCATGTCATTTGCTTTGCGTGTACAATTTTTCAATACCAAGCGCACCTCTAATCCCTAAAGAATGATCTTGTAAAATCACAAATGAAATGCATAGCAAAGAAGTCAAAAACCACGTGTTGCCCAAAACGGGAAGTCACTGTATTTTAAATTAACCATCGTGACTCCCAAGATATCGAAACGGGGCGTTTTTCATCGGAGGGGCGTTTTGTGCCATTTTCCCCTGTTGGCACACGCTTGTAAGATGAATGACGATGTTTGTGATTTTTTTCAGAATATCCAGCTCCAAATTGTTTACTTGAGTGTTATTCATTACATTCAGCGTCCATATCGCATCGAGATTGTGAATACGTGCGTATTTACAAAACAGATCATCCCGGCTGCGCCTTGTTGAAAGAGGGGGAGCTTCTTTCCATGTTTATCTCAAAGCCGGCTACCTACATGGTTGTACAGCTAAGACGGTGTTAGAGAGATCTGATAGACTGGGACTGGGGCTGTGAGCGTGAGTGCGAAAGATCCACGCCGCTGAAAATCAATACATCACCAATTTGGCACGCATTGACGCACGAACTAATTTTTAATGGCACTAGACCTTAGGCTATAAAAATAAATTATCGTACACGTGCAATCATCCGCTTTGATTCTTTCGATGCGATGGTGTTAGAAACATAAACTACATTTGTATCATTTCAAAATGTGTAGAAACCAAGGTAATCTCATAGAAATCGTCGAGGCGCCATAACAAGGCTGCACCTTAAGTATTTGCAATTTGCTGTAACACGAAGGCAATGATATTTCCTGAGTGTGCAGACCAAGCCCAGAAATTTCTCCCCATTCGATATGAGCAACAATAGCAACATTTTATTACCGGGACCCGATCGATGCAACTCAATGCTTAAGCAAATTGACGCACGTTAAATTCTTTCCTCTACCTGAGTGGAACCGAACGTCTTTCTTATCTACCGATTCTAGCGAAAAAAATACAGTCTGATAGCGAATTTGTTGAACCAGTTCCAACCCGTGCGAACCAGAGCTTATTGTCAGTGCGAACCTCAACCCGAGCCAGGTTACAAAAACAAACGTTTACAGTGACTTTTGACAGACAACAAGCCGACCCAATCTTAATACCCGATCCAGCTTGGAACTGAATCAAAAACAAATTCGCTATGAGTTTCATTTCCTTCCGGTCGTCCAAATCGTTTTGCGTCTTTCACCAGCATTAATTTTTACAAAAAAAAGCCGTATCTCTGCAGTTAGAACTCTTTCAGACATTCTAAAAATATACACAAGGTACGTTGACATCGACCGAGTCTAATACATTCATATTACCGTCTGGAAAACCCCACGAAGCGATGTAGAAGAAAAGCACTGTTCGAAGACTACTCGCTCGCATCATGGAGCGACGGCGAACTGCCACTATTTATTATTCTGAATGTGCGAAACCTAACAGGTGACGACAAACGACGATCAGTGTGCACGATCTCGACGAAAGATCAAAGAAGAAGAAGAAGAATATATAAGTGTTATCGCAAACGACGGGAAAGTGCTCCCCAGGACCAAAAATGGTAATCAATCAGCCAAGACAATCCATAGCAAGACTTAGATCGCAGTTCCTGCATCCACACCGCGAGGTAAGTGTCATCGGAAATATCCCACAATGAAAATGCTCACCGTCTTTTGCCACATTGTCAAGCGTGCGGTTCTAGAAATCGGAAAATCACGTGTTCAAATCCCCAATTTGAGTGACATACTTTTAATGAAGACGACACGCTACTGGATGATGAACAAGACAAGACTTATTATGCATACAATATAAACTATGAGGGGGTTACAAGTGACATTGTAATTCCATGATTTCCCTTGATCTGACAGTAGTTTCTTTTGCTGTCAATATGGTTCAATCATGAGACTTTTGTCCCATAACGAGAGTGTGGTTCTGTCGCTATGTGCCCGGCCACGTGACCCAATGGTCAGGGGTTCAAATCCCAAATAATTTTCAGACTACAACTTTTCAAATAATTGTTACCATACCAAAAGTAAGGGTCTCTAAAGTAATTAAGCAGAATAATTTCTACGATGATGACTCTCCAATCACGCGTGAGGGGTGATCTTCCTCGGTGATTATCGCAAAATGTTATACTGAGACTGATGTAGAATCTCTGCCAAAGCAAAGCAAACACTCGTACGTACACTTTTTGTGGGGTGCCCTTTTTTCGTTTCGTATTGGAGCGCTGAACTCACACGAGCTCAGTTGAAAACAGTGCCACAGTTCTTCTTTACCGACCTTATGCCGACAGAAACGCACATATGTTTTGAATTTTCAGGTAGTATTGCAATAAATCTTATAAGAATTAGATGTTTTCTCCTAGAGGCATGAAACTGTCATGCGACTGCGTACAAGTCACGCGAAATGGTACCGTTTTTAGAGCATCTCTCCCGAGTAACTCAATCGTGCTATAAACTTCCACTGACAAACAATGATAACTGTGTGCGTGTTGCTGTAAGTGGAACCATGTCAACACGCACACTGACAGTAACACGAGGAATCACACATACTTCTACATTTCCGTAAATGCAAAATCAAAACAAACACGAAATAAATAATTAAAGCAACAGCAAGCATCACAGTCTCCGTTCCGTTCCGTCGACGGTCGACGTCGTCGATTGAAGTACACCATGAGACGAGACGATGTAAACAAAAACCCATCAGGTTAAATAATGAACATGTAAATTTCTTACGATTCAAAATTCAACATTCGTGTTTTTTTTTTTTTTTTTGTGGTTGTCTTTACAGACGGCTAAGACCATAGTTTGGTCCATCTCGCTTAACATTCGTGTTTTGGCAAAGATTTTATTTTGTTTGCCTCTCGTCTCACCCGCCATCATCGTTATCGCCACCGTAAGGGAGATAGGTATACGTCAATCACTCGCGGCTCGGGCTGATCTTGAAGCTCGATTACGACTGTTTTTTTTACGATCGTTTGTTTCTGTCGTGGGTGGTGGGGAAGTGACACGCACGTTCATTTCCGGCGATGGTGCAATCATGAGGGCCCTTTGGATAATTCTAATACATTATTTTTTGCATTCAAAACTGACACCTTCGACGGTACAGCCGGCATCCAGCACGAAGCAGTAGGAATTCAAAATAACATTTGAGAAACAAGTTTTACCAGTTGGAACCATTCAAGCCCACACACATGGGGCATGGGTGGCACATTTGCAAGAAACAAGAGTTAGACACTATACGTATAACCTATACAAGCACTCCCCTTTTATTTGAATAATGTGCCAGAGAGATCCGAAGAAGTTCTTTGAATGGAGAGATTTTTAGTAAATGTAGGTACCTATGAGAGGCGTTTGTAACTTGTTTTGGACGAGTTTTTTTTTAGTGTTGGAAACATTACCTCATTAGCATCTTCGGTTAGAGTTGTATTCTTTTCATTCATAAATTTGAATGCCACATATTTTTCTGGCTTTTAGTAAAGTCAAATGCCATCGTGTTAATCTGTTATTGAATGAAAAGCGAATTTGAAAAGATTCGTTGGTGGTAAGGTAGATGTGGACATTTTTGTAACCCAGTACACAGTAAAGTGTAATGAATGTTATGTGATGGATGAGCAATGTTAAGTGAGCATTGATGCTGTCAACTTATTAAGCATGTCTTTTTAATTTAGGTTCAAGCCAGTTTAATAGATAATTCTTTTAAAACTCCCGTTAACTAACATATCAGCAGTGCTCATATCGACTGAGTAAAGTATTGATAGCGTTTCTGTTAAAAATTAACAAACATTTTTAACCAATTAATATTACACGACCTTTTGCATGCCGAAGAGTGGGACGGAATCAAAATAGTGGGACATGGCCATTTGCGACGAACCTATTGAGTGTAGTATTTTGATGTCTTATAGAATGTTTCTTCATTTTTCAAGTACTTTTTTGAGCAGTAAAAATTTAAAATTGCATATATGTTTTTACGTCTTTTTAAAATTGATGAACATCTATGAATCATCTTAGTAATCTATCTCTCAAGTGGAAGAATTTATACAAACGGTAGTCCTCCATATAGAAAACGATTTTTACAATAATTTTTTTGTTTTATTTTTTTATTTTTTCAACGTTCTACAAGGTTGTAAGTGCTTTGAAAATGCACATTTTTGAAAAAGGAATCAAATCGCTATCCCTTCGTTTAAAGGATTTAGGCCCATTTTTTAAAATTGTTTTAACGCTATCTTAGTTCATCACCTTATACCCTCCTACTGGTACATATATGTATATATATACAATTCATGGGAGGATCCAAGGGGATGTTTAATAAAATTTCAAATAAAGTACCTCAATGCTTTGTTACGTTTTGCTATTCTCATGGCCATTTTCACAAGTATGTATGTACATTAGGGTGGGTCAACTTGACTGCTCTTTCAATGCATATTAAGATCCCCAACAAAGGTGCAAAATTTGAACGAATTTGGTTATAATCTCGATTTGTGGGCGAATTTCAAATTGAGTATGAGAAAATGTATAGGAAACGGAACGATATTATTCATTTGCTTACTAAAAATCCAAATATTGCTCAAATTTCACCAACTCTCGGACTTAAATTGAGAATACTATATAAAACAAATTTGTCGAAGACTGCTAGGAAGATTAGGCAGAGTAGTGTCTGGTAGCATTAAAATCTATTTTTTTTTTTACTTTGGTACATACAACCTATTCAAAAAGCACTTCAGAGTTTTCAATTTTGAGATTTCTACCGTATGCGTGATAATGTTTGCACCATTGAGCAATGTCAAAATTTAAAAAATTCTCAAAAATTTCGGTTTTCGAGTTTCATTTATTCGAAGGGGGGATGTTTCTCAGAGTCTTAATCTATGTTAATCATCGATCGAGTTTCCACTTGCTGCAATTACGGCCTCCACACGGTTCCGGAATGCACGGCAGGTTCTAATAATGTAGTCTTGATCCATTTCTCTCCAGGTACGGGTCAATGTTTGTCTGAGGCTTGCTGTACTCGGGTGGCGTTTAGAACAGGTCTTGGCCTTCATGACGCGCCATATTGAGTAATCCAGTGGATTAAGATCGGGGCTGGATGGAGGCCACCACCCCTATTCTGTATTTCGTTTCAAACGAAATTCTCATACAAAAAAATATTTTTTTGTATGAGAATTTCGTTCGAAACGAAATACAGAATAGGGGTGCACATATCCTTCGCCCAGAACGGAAGATGTTCCTGCAACCACTTCTGAGTGCGGTTCGAGGTGTGGCACGGAGCCCCATCTTGTTGAAATACAACATTTGGCTTCGGACCGTACTGTTCTTTGATCCACGCAAGAACATACTTACTTAAAATCCCGATGTAGACCTCCGTGTTGACCTTGTCGCCTTCTGGAATGAACATCGGGTCCATTTTTTGCCATCGGAAGCCAGCAATCCAAACACCATAACGCTAGCAGAATGCTTGGTCAGATACACGTTCTTGTGCTCGTCGGCCACGTCTTTTACCGGAAGAGAACTAATATACCGGTCGGTTCTGGAATTTGATACGGGATCGACGGCAAACATGCTCTCTTCGGTGAACATTTTCTTTTATACACAGCCTACTACGGTATGAGCTATAGGCTACGTGCATGCAAAGAAAACCAAGGCATTGTATGCACAGGTGAAAATCCTTATTTGTACGATGGTGCAAACATTATCACGCATACGGTAAGACTATACATTTTTTTCTTTCGAACATTGTGTGGCATGTTCCATGATACTACTTACATGATATCAATCCATAGATAGTTTGAAAGTTTCCAAATCATATAAAAACAGATTGCGTCTATGTTGGTTTCGGTTTCCTTGGTAAAGTTATCAAAAATCACTAAATTTTTTCTTCATAATTCTCTTTAAATTTATTTTTGTAAATCCCTAAAAATTCATTTGGTATACCTTTTAAATTTAGATCCTCAGATTATTTTTCAGAATTTTCTTGAAGCTTGTCTAGGAGTTCTGCTCAGAATTATCTTGGAATTCTCCTTGGAATTTTACACCGTTATAATGATCCCCTGCAATAAATTAGAGCTAGTTTCGGTATCATCACAAAATACTTTTTTAAATTCCCTTAAAATTCATCTAAGAACCTTGAATTATCCTTAAAAATCATTTGGAACTATCCCCAGAAATCGGTTCCCTTGGTATTCTTAAATGGGGTAGATCAAACAGTTATATTACTCCCTAATGCAAAAATACCATACCCGAACGATAACACAAATTGTAGAACTATTTAATATATGGTTTGCATGATATCCTGAACACATCGTTAAGCAAAATAACCATACAAATTTTATTAGGGCTACTTTAAAAATGTACCAGTTTTGTAATATTGACATTTTCACGTCATATTGAAATTACCACAATGTTTAAATTATTACTATCGTTATGCAGTTAAGAGCCTAGATGCCTACCTATCTTGAAGACTGTATGGATTTGTTTTGTTTAATTCATTTAATTTGGTGAGAAATAAAGCTAACGTTCTGTTGCCTTCCAAAGAGTAAAGAGTACATTATTGTTGTTCGATACGATCAGTCGCCAATCGCTGTCGGTCGCTAGTTCTTACCCTTGGAAAAAATCAAATGGTGGAAGTTATGAAAACAAATGGATTTGACTCAATGGCACTGTGAATCCCATGGTGTGCAAAATGTCCAATTTTGGGAAGGCATTGGATGCGAATCACGTTCAAATGGAAGCAACGAACCGGAATGCGGAGGAGAACGTGATTTTTATCAAGTCAAATCGGACGAACCAATGCATTATGCATTACAGCATAACCCCGAGCAATTATATTTGCATTATCCATGCCACCTGCGGGGGGCAACGTGCTATATGCGTAATTGTAGGATCTCCCACCGGAGATCCTGGATCGCGATCTAGCATTGGTGCTGGGAAGATACGGAAAGGTTACCCTCCGGGAGAAATTTGCAAACAGATGTGCTTTCGTTTCCTAAACAGAAGGCGCGAAAGCAGTTAGATAATTCTAAACTAAAACAACGTACGTAAGCAGTACGTACGCTGGTGTGGTGGCAGAATGTGCATCGTTGAATAACAATGACAGTGAAAAGGAAAAAGGGGTGCAAGTACTTGAGGAAGAAATTGTAGAAATGGACGTGGTGTCTTCGGAGCCCGAGGATCACTGTGAAGTAACAGCGAGCGATACCAAGCATCAGCAGCTACCTGTATTTCTACGAGAGGAAGTGGTAAACGAACGAAGAGGAGGGCAAACGGTTTTAAAAATTGAAGAAATTGCGACCACATGATAAATAATACGGAACATTACCACCCAGAAAACATTTTATTATTATTATTATCTCTATTTAAGAGATTTTCAGCCGCAGGCTGGTTCATCTCCGATAACCCAGAAAACATTCGAAGAACTCATCATGACTCCAATACGACATTACTTCGAAATAGTATTTTTTATAATTTGTGAAATTGTTTTTAAATACTATCGGCTCTGTAAAGTTTTATTAAGACAATTGAATTGTCACTGACAATTGACATGACATCGCTTGATAGTAATTTTCATTTCGTTACAACCTAGTGATGAAAGCTGTACTTTCAAATTACCATATAGGGAAGAGATTTTCGAGCACAGAATGTACCGACCATGGCATATTAACCAGCGCCATTACCTGGTAATGATTACTAGGCATGTTCGCTTTGGCCTTGGGAAGATCAGTATAATTCGCATAGTCCTTGAAAACGTTTTCAGATTATTGAACCTTCTTGACAGTCACAGAACCGTTGATATCTGGTGTCTTATAATTCACATACAGTGTATCTCAAAATTGAGCGTACAGATGTCCTTAAATTTTAGAAAAACCGCTTTAAAAGCACAATTTAAAGAGATACATTTCTGAATTTCTGGCTGCTGAATCATCATAAATGTATGTATTATTGGTAGAATGTTGGCCTTTTTTGGTTGCGTTTATTAACAGTAAGAGCTATTAGAGAAAAAACGCCTTTTCCTTGAAAAACCATAATATTTTGAACTAAACTCTCTTAAATTTTGATCATTTTCAGTCATAATAAAGATCATTCATATTTCACTAATATTACTAAAATTCATCCACTAGGTAAAAAGTTGAACATCGAGCGTTTTACTAAAATAAATCTAACTTCATACAGTTTCTTTCAATAAAGTCCAAAACTAAAGCGATAAATCAATAAATATCTGTTTTACCACCAGCCAATATTTAAAAATATAGGGGAAATGGATGTAATGTCGGCCTAAATGCCCCTAATTTGGGCCCATACATAAATTCATCAATCGACTAAATTTTCAATAGCAACCAAAAACATCCATTAGTACCGTCCCAAGGACGCGTTCATCTAGATAAAATTGATAAATAGTAGATTTTTAGCGATGGGCCCAATCTTAGATCCATAGGTCAACATTAGAGCCATTTCCCCTATATCTATTCAAAGTTTCAAAAAATTTTGCTCAATGTTGCGATACACTGTAGATTCTGCTGCGTAACATGAGTTGATTTTTTTTTAATTCGTTGCTGAATCCTCCTCGCATTTCTCATTATGTATGGTTATAATACATCCATTAGTAGTACAGTACCACTGCTCGCACGGCTTCGACATTTATCTGTCCCATTCTACTAATGAAAAATCGGTTTGGTGAAGTACAGTATGGTAGAAAAGAATTGTTCTGTTGATACGAAAAAAGTTAGAAGTTTTGCACTCTTGCTGTTTTAAATTAAGTTCTACTTAAAGACAAAATTGATAGAATCCACAAATAGCCGCTATCATGACTGATTTTATAACGCAAATCGGCCATGACAACGGCCATTTGTGGATTCTATCAATCTTGTCATTAAATGGAGTTTTCCAGGTTTTCCCTGCTTACTGCTCCTCGCTGATTACACTGCATCCCCTTTCTTACAATAGGCCATCAAAACTGAGCCTTTTGTGGCCATCTTAAAAAAAAGTTTTGGTGATCCAGATTTCAAAATTTTGCACGGTGCGGTATGGGATTGATATTTGTAATTGCTTCTATTTCTCAATTAAACCCTTTATTATAATTTTCGATGATTCGCTGACGGTTAAAAACTAGACGTATATATTAAATATTTAAAATTTAACAAAAAAATAATTTGCTGAAATTTGTTTGAATAGGTAGATTTAGACTTTTTAGCCTCCACAGTAACGCTCAAATTAATTTGAAGTACTTCATTCAAAAAATATTAGCGTTTTAAAACTTCTCTCATATACCTTACAGTGCAAAATTTTGAAATCGTCATCATCTAGCCTTTTTTCTATATGACCGGTTTTAGAGGCCTACACTAATCCAGGCCTGCAATGTTCGGTAAATTTTTAACTAGGGAACTGTTCGGTAAAAGTTTAAAAATTAATGAACAATTCAAAAATTAGTTCAGCTAGCCCTAGTTAATGATAAAAAATATAATTATCAATTTTAATCGACCTGTTCAGCTGTTCAAAATCCCGATAAAACTGTACGAACTTTGGTGATCTGACTTGATCTACATAGGCTGTAGTTCATATAACAAGCATTTTCCTTCGGATATTTCCATCAGCATTATAATAGAATATCACAAATTGATGGCCGGGAAATTCCTTCAATCTTAAACCACTTATCGGATTAGAAGACGCATAAGAAAAAAATAATACCAAATAACTCTAATACCATCTCTATCCGGCAAAACAAGTCCATGCAGATTATCTCTCGCCCATCGAAGCATGGCACAATACAACACTTATTACCTACATCCCTCACACCACCATCAACCCCAAGCACAACCGGTCTACCCACACCAACCCGACGTAATGTTGACGTCGCCGTCGTCGTCGTTGGCGATTCACCTTAATCGTATACAATTAATTTTATAGTATCCGTTTGGTTTGGTGCTACCACCAGTGTCGCCACTTTACCACATGATATACTGTCGCGATACAATGTCTAAGACCGGTGCCATAGTAAAAGCATTGCGTCGCGCAAAGTGTGAAATACAAAATAATTCCCATTAGGGTAAACGCTCCTATAGTTGTAGTAAGTTTAAAGCGTTTGGATCATGTAGACTCCATAAGCAAGTATAGGAACCAAACGCTTCTAACGTACCACAACTATAGGAGCGTTTACCCTATTGATATTATTCTATACAATAAATTTCTCGCTTCGCGGGACACAACGCTCTTACTATAGCAGCGGCCTAAACCCACAACTGCTCCGATGGGTGGCAGCACACATTCACATTGCAACGCGACGCGACGTCGTCGCCCCTAGTACAATTCATTGTTGTATTCACACTATCATATGCGAGTGAGCTAGTCCAAGAAAAAACGCGTCCCCCCATACCACATAATCAATGTGTGACGTCTACAATACAGCAGCTACGGCTACCTATAGAGCTGAAGTGAGTCCACCGCGAGCCGCGACAGCAGCCGCGGGTAGTCACTTTAGTATTGTTCGAAACGGCCAACAGGTATCATCCCCTTCAACGTTCGCGACGGCAACGACGACGACGACGTATGTTGAAGCAGATTTAGCCTCGCGATTGCGTTTCGATCAACTTGGGCAGACGCCGAAGTCTATCCAGCGTAGTGATCTTTATGTGACAGCTTCCGCGTACTGAACCGATTGCTACTCGCTGCAACGTGTCTTACCATGACCGTGACGCGAAACGACGTGATTGAAATCATGCCATCGGAGCGTTGTTCAATACTTGTGCCGTGCTAGAAAACAGTTTCCGAAGAGTGCTAGAATCAAGCGAATCCGGTGTTGATATAGAAAACGTACACGGCAAGTGAAGAAGCAAGGAGAATATTTTCATGTTTATCGATTTCATAATCGCAACTTTGAGCGCACACGAGAAAGAGAGTTCAGTGGCAGTAGTAACCATGCCAGACTAGATTTGTACGGCGACGGCGAGTGTGCGTACAGATTTGTGATTTTCTCGCCCTGAACGGGTTCATGTTTATGGGTCGGATTGGAGAGAAAGGAAGGAATAAAGTACAGAGCAAGATTAAAAGTACTCACAGCTAGAGATCTCTGTGGGAAAAATGGGTAACGAAATGGCGGAGGAAAAAATAACGTCCGGTAGTGCGGAGGTGGGTATTATTGAAGAACGTCATTTGGCTCACCGTATTAGTGTTGCTGCGACTGTTGTACCTACGTAGACTGAAACCAAAGTTGCGGTGAATGTCCCAAAATACAGAAGAAAGTAATTTCCGAATTGTCCATTGTCTTTTGTCGCGTCTGGATAAGCCGGGTTTCTTGGAAAAAATGTCAACAAAAGATTTGTTTTCGAAGGAGTTAATCGTAGCATGGTAGACTAGACTAGAAGATGGAAAAAAACATAAAACGCAATAGCACTTTGTATGTCAAAAGCAGCGAGAAGCATTGAGGATTATAGTGGAAGCAAGAAAGTTTCTGATTTCGATTTATAATCCAACTACACACTTAGAAATTACTTTTTTACACGAGACGTAATTCAGCTTTGACGTAAACTATGAAAAGTAAACAAACATGTCATGTAAAATTAAGTGTGGTGAAACTGAAACATATGCAACTCGAAAAAAGTACGTTTGATTGAATTGATTTTCTCGTCCTTTTCAACTGATTCTTATGTCAAATGGGCCGCTTGCATGTGTCGGTCTCAGGGCACTGAAATTCACATGACTATTTCGTAATGTGTAGTTTTTGACAAAATCTGGAGGTTTTAAGAGAAAAGTTAATTCCCATCTTCATTGAGCATACTAGTTTCCATGGAAGGATTTAAACACTTAATCACACGCTTAGAAATACCTAATCTTACACGTAACGGAATCCATCTTTGACATAAAGGATGAGACGTAAACAAACATATGACATGTCAAATTAAGTGCTCCAAGACTGAAAAGTTTGAAAGTACACTGGAGTCGCTTTTTACGCGGTTTTTTTTACGCGGTTTTTTTACACGGTTTTTTTTAGACGGTTAAAGGGTGATACGGTCAAAATTTGGTCAAGGGAAAACGCGTGTAAATCGGTGAAATCGTTTATTTAAAAAATCAAATTAAATTTCTTTTTCAAGTTCAATTAGTATAAAATTCAGGAAAAATATTCAGTTAGGCTTCCGCTTTTCCAAATCCGAATTGCCGGGCCTTACGCTTGACCCCTGCCATCAGATTTTGTACAGCCACCTTGTCCACCTTCTTCGCCGCAGAAAGCCAGTTTGCCTTGAACTGCTGCTCGCCCTTAGCAGTTTTTTTTGGTCTTCTTTAGGTTCCGCTTGACAATAGCCCAGTATTTCTCAATTGGGCGGAGCTCTGGCGTGTTGGGAGGGTTCTTGTCCTTGGGAACCACCTGCACGTTGTTGGCGGCGTACCACTCCATGGCCTTTTTACCGTAATGGCAAGATGCCAAATCCGACCAAAACAGTACGGAACAACCGTGTTTCTTCAGGAAAGGCAGCAGACGTTTATTCAAACACTCTTTCACGTAAATTTCTTGGTTGACAGTCCCGGAAGCTATGAAAATGCTGCTTTTCAAGCCACAGGTACAGATGGCTTGCCAAACCAGATATTTCTTTGCGAACTTTGACAGTTTCATGTGCTTAAAAACATCTGCTACCTTTCCCCTTCCTTTTGCCGTATAAAACTCCTGTCCCGGAAGCTGCTTGTAGTCGGCTTTGACGTAGGTTTCGTCGTCCATTACGACGCAGTCAAACTTCGTTAGCATCGTCGTGTACAGCCTCCGGGATCGCGCTTTGGCCGTCGTATTTTGTTTATCATCGCGATTTGGAGTCACTACCTTCTTGTAAGTCGATAGTCCGGCTCGTTTTTTTGGCTCGATGCACGGTTGTAGACGACACACCCAGCTTATTTGCGGCATCTCGGAGAGAGAGGTTAGGGTTTCGCTTGAAACTACCGGCAACTCTCTTTGTCGTCTCAGCGGCTTCCGGTTTTCGATTTCCCCCCGATCCAGACTTCCTGGCTGTCGACAAACGTTCCCCAAACACTTTAATTACATTTGTAACGGTTTATTTGGCAACTTTTAGCGATTTTGCCAACTTTGCGTGCGAGTAGCTCGGATTTTCGCGATGCGCGAGCAAAATTTTGATACGCTGCTCTTCTTGCTTGGACGGCATTTTGACAACTGAAGAGTGATTTCCAAAATCAAAATAGGAGCAACATTCTACACACACACACCTTCAAAATGAGGAGTGTTCCGGTTTTTTAAATGCAAAATTGAAAGAAATACGTCAAGTTGATATTGACCAAATTTTGACCGTATCACCCTTTAGTGCCGCTGAGTCGCAATTTACGCGGTACGTCTTTAACGATTTCTCGACAACGATACGACCTATCGACTTGATTCCAATCACATTATCCGTTTCAAACTATAGGTAATCGAATGGCATACTTTTGAAAAAATCACAATTTTTGGTGTAAATACAGAAATTTTTTAAATATGTCTATATGGACCATAGCATGCTATAATAACGAATGGCATCAAAATCCGATTTATAAAAAAATATTTAAGCATTTGAAAAATCAAAATCTGGGTTGTTTTTTTTTACGCGGCACGTATCCCCCGCGTAAAAAGCGACTCCAGTGTACGTTTGATTGAGCTGAATTTCGCGTCTATTATGATTCAATTTTATGTCAAAATTTACGCTCGTATATGTCAGTCTCTGAGCACCTAAATTTACATCATTTTTTTTACTAGGCTCGGTTTTAAAGCGTGGTATACGTGCGGCGTAAAAATTACACGTAATTTCCGAAAAGCACGCAAAAAACGCGTAAATTCTGAAATCCACGTAAAATCGTAAAAAAAAACTTTTTAAAACTTGTGTCTGATCAAATCTAAAGCATTAACCAGACTGAGCAGTTATGTAGATGCCAATCTTGGTGAAATTTTTCTTATAGATAATTATTATAACATGTTATAAATCTGTATCTGATCAAGCAGGGCTGGTAACAAACAGGGCATTTTTAGTGGCTTGGTCACTATTTTCATTTCAGTCACTAAAAAGTCACTTTTTTCACCAAAAATTCACGAAAGTCTTTATTTTTTCAAAATTTAGTCACTAGTCACTTTTTTTTCGACCAATCAAATCAATTCAAATCACAGCTTGATTTGGTAACACATTTTTGATAGCAAGATTCATTAAAAATCAGCGTGTAAAGTCTGACCAAAAGAGTTGGGAACAGACGGGAACGTTAATTGTCGAACTGTTGTTGACGGAATCACTAATCTTTTTTTTTCAACTCCGTGATCTAGACATTCAAGTCCATTATCTTCAAAGCCAATAGAGCTTAGATCTAATTTTGGGCCTGCTAAGCACAACCCGCCGTTTGCCTCTATTTTTCGAGTGGATTTTTTTTTCACAAAATGGAATGTTACTAAATGTATTTACCTTTCCGTAACGTACCGTAAGATTTGCTAAAGAGAAAAAAATTGTTGAGCTATTGTTAAAAATCCAACACGCCATTCAACGCCATTGAATTCACTTCGGCCTATTGGATGAAGATAAAAATTGATTCGGTCGGAGTGCTTCTTTTGTTTTTGAGAAAACTGGGCGTAAACATTCATATCACGCGTTCTCATTGACTTCGTTGGGTAACTTTTCAACTAAAGTATCGTTCAAATGCCTAATTGACTTGTTAATTCTAAAAAATGGATTTATTTGATGTTTTCTGCTCAACAGGCCCAGGCTATCTACAAAACCCTAATAAATCATATTATAAAAACAACTGATGCTAATGTAATTTAGATTTATGAAAAGTTTTATGGTTGCTTTATAGTGTCTGATAAAGCCAATTTGAATTGCTCTCATTATACCGAAAAATCAAACCCAATGTTGATTTATAAGCAGCCGCAGTAAAACTAGTTGGCTATGAAATATCCAGTTTAAAAAAGTGATAAGTACTCAATTCAAACTTATCGAAATTGTAAACAACCAGTGCCACTAAAAACTTTCTCCACCATGGTTTCATAAAAAAGAATCAATGATTCTGACACTTTTAAGTGAAATATATATATATATATGAGAATTTCATCAATATTGTACACATGAGCCCGTTTCAGTAAAATAATGTGCTTCAGTCGGATCCTTCCGCAAGTAGCTCCAGCCAAGAAATAAGTTCTCCTGACGATGAGGAAAATTAAATATTCGCAAAATTGGGCCTCTAAACATTTGCATTGCATTGAAAGAGCTATCGGACGTCTTGTCTTATTCTTCTTCTTCTCTTGAACGAGCTGATTGACAAGCCAGTACAGGAATAGTCTGTCGACTGACCCGAGAATATTATTGAATGTGCCATCCGAGAACATTATTCAAAAATATTAGTTTTATAGTGTATTTGAAATGGTTATGTCTCGACCAAGTAGATTCATTGCTGGCATGATGAAGAGAAATTATATTTATTGTCGAAAACATCATTGTTTCCCGTAATTACTGCCAACAACTCAATCGCCATATTGGTGTTATGTAAACATTTTAGCCTTGAACAAAGAATTCAAGGATTTTCGGAAAAATAATAGATAAATTATAGGTCTGGTGTGCTTTCATATTATTCAATGTGGTAAGATCGATTAAGATAAACCAATCGAGTCCCATTTTGTTTCAATTCACTCTTTTATGTAAATATGTACTATTTTTGGTGGCGCATTGATTTTAGGCTCCTATCCTCCCAATATGTACGATCAAATTTAATGTGCATATGCATTAGAACAAAAATGCTGCCATAAGTCAATTATTATTTTAGTTCTTTTATGAATGCCGCCATCAAACAAAATCAAATGCACAACGATCTTGACACCAACACTAGAACGACTATAGATTTCCAAATAAAAAAAACAGTTTGGCTCACTACTGTTATAGTTTTTGTAGAACAGAACATCAACAAGCTAATGTATGGCTCTAAGTGTGTGTGTGTCATTTTATCGAATACACCCTTTAGTCTAATCAGAACTTTTCTCTTATCAAAGATGGGCAAATAGTTGGAAAAATTGAGGAAATGATAAGTTCACAAAAGAATAGTGCTCACTGCATCGGGTGGTGAGCGGAGCGTGAATTTATTGCTCTTTGCAACTTCCGGTTTATCTCTGCTATTCGGAATAAAATGTGATAAATTTTTATTGAAGAACTTCTGTTCAATATTATCAAGCAACAATTTTGCAAAATTATTAACCAATCAATTATCAACTTAGGTTGGATTGTGCAAAATGCAACATGTATACCGGTAAATGTTAATTCGAGGCTAAGGCAGTTAACTGAGCCTTCTGTACTGGTAAACTAATATGACAGTGCCACTGGTTCTGCTATTAAACTGTACTACAAACATTATTCTGGTAACCCCGACCAAAACCTGCGCCAAAACAACCAACGGAAACGTGTCACCGGTTTTGATGTTAATTTGTAATGACAATGATAATCATTTATGCCGGCACCAACCACGCCAGTACAAACAAAAGCCCGTCGTCAATGCTTCTGCTGTCTTTTCCACTGCTCGCTCTATTCTCTTGTCCCATTCAGATGATAAGATACAACGTTTTTTTTGTCGTACTTTTTTATGCGAAATTGATTATGTGTTACCCGTTCTTCATGTATGCATGCAGTAATGGAATGCTGTTTCTTTTGTTCATGTAGTTAGATGATAAAATGTTTCGTTGTGAATATCTACGTGTCGCGAAAAGTGTGCAATGAATTAAATAGATTCATAACGTGACTGACAACTGACAGCACAGAACAGGAAAGTGAACATTTTGGAAAACGTGAAGTTTAGTGCAAAGGTTTGTGATATTTTGAATAACAGCCACCAATAACAAAAGCACAAACTAATATCCAACAACAGTAGTCGGTACAGAGGTAGCAAATAGAGACTGTAGTTAGTGAAACCTTTCAACCAAGACTAAATCTTCTCATTACAAAAAACGAACGAGTCTCTACTGCCGGTTTCACACTAACCCGTAGAAGCCAGTTGGAGGAGTTCAAATGATGAACCGGAATACACTGAAGAGTGCGCGGAAGGATTTTTTCAAATCGGTTTGTGAATGTTGTTTTCTTTAAGTTGTAATTAATCTGCTTTGCATCGTGTTGCGTCTTCACAATGGCGAATTTGAATGCTTTCGGGCCTGGATGTTGACAACAACACCGAGTTTTCAAGTACCTGTATCTAACGGCGTTCAATGTTTAACAAGTAATTGTGTTATGTCGTTCATGTTTGTTCCTTATGTATTCAAATGTTCCACTCATCGTTGAACATAGTAATGTGAAATATCACAACTTCTTGTGATCAAACATTTTGTGGCCATCATAAAAATAACTCTCGTGCTCAAACTATGATTAAGAACTGTTCCGTAAGATGAAAACAAACTAAGAAGAATCCATCGAGATAATCACTTCCCGAAGGTATATGTAAAACTCAACATTAGCAGCCATATGAAAGAACATGTTACAGCGCAACGCAAATGGGAATAAATCACATCGCCAAACTTGAAGCGAATGAATTGCAAAATAACTTCCACCATCATCGTAGCTAATCAACGCGCGAATGTGGCCCCTTCAAATGAAATACCCACAGAAACTCTTCAGTCACTTTTTGCATCTTCCCTTCTGCAACACATCCTCATCCAACAGAAATGATTCATCAAAATCCAGATTTTCATCATCTCCCTATTTTGTGCTGCGGATCCGACCATTCTTATCAACATCCTACGTTCAATAATGCAGCGTCGGACTCACGTGCATGACTAATCGTACGATGATTTCTCTTCCAGCAGTGTCAGCTGAGTATCAAAATCCGAATTGAATTCTTTCGCGGTAACGATTCACGCGAAAAATTCCTCCACCATGAATGGATGATATAATTCCATTTGCTGGTTTTCCAGTAAGCGATCTTGTCAACTGCAATCGCACGTGTGTGTGGGACGAGAGGGTGTTATAAATAATATTTAAACGATACAGTTCGGAACAGATTCAAGGGGAATAAGATCTAGAGCACAAGTGGTTCAGGATTCAGCCATTTGTTATCAAATTAACTCGAACTATTGATGTTGTTGTTTACATCTACATTTCATCGAAAATGGCTAATTAACGTCAGATCTACAATTAAGTGAGTTGTTTCTATTTAAATATTGCGGGTTAGTAGTTTCTTATCAATGTCATTCAACTGCATCAAATGCAATTTATGATTACATGGGGCGCTGTTCATTAACTACGTTGAGTTGAGGGGGGAGGGGTTGGCAATTATCCACGGACCATACACATTTCAAAAATTGTTTATGGACAATTGTCTACACAGGGGGAGGGGGGCAAGAATTTAAAAAAATGTCTACGTAGTTAATGAACAGTCCCTAGTTCGGTAAAAACATTGATTTTCCGTTTGGACTTTGGGCTTGTAGCGACATAATGAAAAAGCAAGGTAATTGAGCTCAATATGAATATTATGGATATTCTCGGTGTTAATGAATCGCAATAAGGCGTGCATAAATTACGTGTTAATAAGGTAAAAAGATGAATATTTGCTTTTCAAAGTTCTAGAATTCTGTCGAATTTTTATTTAAAAAAAAAACCTATGGCCAGGCACCCACTTGTGTAGCAGCGATGTTACATCATACAACATTTCAAAACATCACGTCAATGTCGTGTGGTGTGTGGCGAATCTCGACATGATGTTTTGACGTGCTAGCAGATGTCACACCTCCGCAAAAACAGTAGGCACCTGACCTAAGGTTATCATCAGCTTCCGTAGGTGTTAGGAAAACCCATATTTGTGAACGTAGGAGCTTCAAAGAAAGGGACAGAGAGAGGAAATGAAAATTAATATTTCTTATCACTTAGTATTCTACCATGCTACCGTAAAATAGAAAGTTGGGATTATACAATCAAACAGTAGAAGACTTATGAATACATTTTTTATATATTGTATATACTATTCTGACATAGTGTCTAACAACCATACCAATCCTGCCAAATGCGTATCGATTCATGTTCACATGGCTAGTTTTAGCCAATGTGATGATCAATTGTTATGTTTGAGCCACTATTTGAAACGTTTGACTCTCAATTTTAAATTTTGGTTGGTCTGGAAGTGCCCTGAGTGAAATGCAGTGTCGATTTGACCAGAGCATTTCCATTATCAAACAGAAACAGTGTCAAGCAAGGTTGCTGCAACTTTTTTCGCTATCATTAGATTCTTCTTCTAGGCTTTTTACGCTTCTGAAGCGAGCGTTTTGCCGGTTCTCAATTTAGAGTCCTGGAAAGCACAATGATACTCTATGCTCGATACTCTCTTACCTCGCCCGAACCGAGAAGTGAACCCTCCGGCTTGGTAATACCGATACATTGTACTTCTATAGTAACAATAAGAGGATTTTTTTTTTGCTTATTGATTTATTTGCTAAGGCTCAATCAAATTAACTTTGCAGAGCCGAGGATTCTTATTCACTATACATAACATTGTCGTCTGAAATGTTTGACAGTTCGTGTTATAGGAAGAGAGGTGACGTCATATTTGAATTGCCTCTGATACAAAAACAAAATTTTCGTTATGCATCACAATCGTTCTTGTATCTTGTAAACAGCGTATAGCACGTTAATCCCACGTTAGAGTCACCGACGCACCCCGTGGAGGAAGATAATGATCCGGCAGAAACCGACATTATCCAGGACATGAGGATTTCTCTACATCAATAGAGGAAAGAGGCTGTTCATTAACTACGTAGACATTTTTTTTTGGGATGCTTGACCTCCCTCCCCCTGCGTAAACAATTGTCCACACACAATTTTTAAAATTTGTATGTCTACGTACACGAAAAAAAAATTGTTCCCGAAAACGGGAACGGACCGTGAACTAAAAATCACGACCAACTATCCAGAACAAAATTTTAACAAATATACACCGTGAACTATGGTTCACGGCTGTGGTTCACGAATGTGGGAACTCTATTTTTAGTTTGTGAACAGCCCCTAATTAAGTTTTAACAATTTAAATTTGTCGACTGATACGATCCAGCATACTAGTTCATCTCAAATACAGTTAGGAATAGACATTTTGGTGCATTGCCTCGGTGTATTTTCCTCCAAACAATGCACGTAAAGATACATATGAATAGTTTTTTTTTTCATATTGCTGACGAAATTACGTCCGAGCTACTCCCCGAAGTAAAAGTTCACATATACGGAGACTTCAATCAGCGTTGTATTAACTTCATTCCAGGCACTGGAAATGAGAGCATCTTACTTCCAGTCAAAATATAACATTGCTGTTTATTTTTGACAAAACTGCAATTTTAGGACTCAATCAACTCAATCATGCACAAAATCAGAAACATTGCTACCTAGATTTTTTATTTATTAATATTCATGAAGATTTCTCCAATGAACTCCATTATGGAAAAATGAAGCGTTTCAGACAGAAATTGAATTTTCTTTATTTGTTCATGAAAACAACAGACCCGACGACTGCGAGTATGAAGAGCTTTTTCAATATCATTAGGCAAATTATGACTACATAAGACGTAGGCTAAACAGAATCGATTGGCAAACGATATTTGGAAATGATTTTTTTCCCCATGATTTGTTTTCCGTCGATCTTGTTTTCCGTGCTGAGTACCAATGCTACCAACGCCAAGGAGGCAGCTCCTACACCTAGACCTTACCTATCGACCCATAAACTCTAAAACCAGGAACCAACGGCCTTACTTCCCTTCCGAAGAAAGACGTGATCAGAGATGTTATGGCTCAGAACATCCCGGCGGCGATTACAACTACACCACCGGCGCTGCTGATTTTTATAAAAGAAGAAAATGTTGAAACTTCTGTTGATATCTTTTACAAATTATTATTTGAAAGAAAACTTGAACATGTATCATTGAAAAAAAATGGGGCGCCAGGTAAAATTTGAATTTTCAAAGCATCCAGTCTGGTATAACGAACAAATAAAAATGTAATAATCGCAAGCAAAAAGCACACCAAATGTATAAAAGGGATAGTAACAACAATAATTTGGCAAACTATTTGGACATTGATATTGCATTTGAGGAGTACAATCCAAAAATCAAACTTAGAATAAAATTATGCCCAAAAAAATGTTGAACCACGTTAAAACTAATTTTAAATCGGACAACTTTCCATCAAGAATGCATCTGAACGAAAATGTAGGTGTTAGCTCGGAAGAAATGCGCAATCTCTTTGCATCTCTTCGCGATCGCGAAAATTTTGCTTTCTTCCCAGAATGTACTAGAGACATTAGTGTCAATCAATTCAAAGTGCAGGACATTATGGACGCTTTAAATAATATAGATGTCTTCAAAGGTTCTGGACCTGACGGGATCCCACATGGGTTTATGAAACATAGCATTGGAGCTTACAGCTCAATTTGTTTGGCTTTTTAATATGTCGCTGGTATTCGGCAACTTCCTCAGATCTGGGAAAAGCTCTTATCTAGAACGCGATTTTTTTACACGTGGCAAACATTCCGACATCAGTAATTACCGTGGAATTGCCATTATTTCTTGCATTCCTAAACTTTTTCAAGCAATCCTCAATGAAAAAACTGTTTTATCAAGTCAAAAAACAGAATAACTAACATGCAACGTAGATTCTTCAAAGGACGTTCAACAAACACAAATGTACTCGAATGGACAATGGAAACCATGTAGCAGCTCGCTATACAGACTTCAGTAAGACTTTTTATCGCATTGACATACCCACACATAACATATGTGAAACTTGATCAACAAAAATCGACCCCATTTCAGTGATTTCAAGTGGTATTGATGGACATCGATCTGTCAAATTGATTATACCAGCTGTAAAATGAGAAATAATTTCATTAGGTTTCGTAGGAGGAAAAACACGACCACGTAAATTTGGAATTAAGTGCTTACATTTTGAAGCCCAGAGAGAAGCAGCAAAATTTGGAACAAGAGTCAGAAGTCCAATTTGAAAAATACGCAGTGTTTTGAGCTGACTTTGCATCGTTTCATTCACAATAATTTTGCAAGCAGGACGATAAATGATATCGAGCGCTTATCAATACCTGCAATATCCAAGATTTCAACACTCCCTATGTTTCTCAATTGCCGTCAATTGAAAATCTCATCTCTTGAAAAAAACGTGGTAAGGTTGATCCTTGTTGATCGAAAAGGCAAAGGAGGAGCTACACACAATCATAGCAAAAAAAAATCGACCACTAAGGCTAAGGTCCCAGGGTGGGACTCCCAGCTAGATGTATCAAAGTTAAGCACTATTTACTAACGAAAATAATCGTTAATTTGCCAACTGGATATTTCGTGCTGTAATCATAAGTTGACTCACTAAAAGCACAGTTAACCATATTTCAACATACCACAGACATAATGATAGTTTCACACCTATTCGACATAATCATCAAATCTTCGAATTGTTTGCATTAAGTTACATGCAATTAACATAATTTCCGTAATGAATCCAGTGCAAACCAAAAAGATCGAAGAGACGAAGAAATATTGCATCTGTACATAGGAAATATTACTGAATAACAACGCTTGATTGCCTTCTAACCGACTTGAAAATATTAGTTAAAAATCCTTCAGCCCCCTGTCAAACTAGTCGAAAAAAGAATGCCCACACATCAAACTCCGTCAAGCATTTAAACAGCGGAGGAACAAAAGAGACGACAAATTATCTGGGCCTCACCTGTTTACATATCATTACGCATTACCGTGACTATTGCCAATTCGCCTCTTCGGTCACTCTGCAATTCATCACTCCTATGGTAAAATCCCATAAGCAGACATCAGTCTGTGCGTGAAACTTGGTGAACATTTCCTTACACTTTCACTCCTATGAAAAACCCACATGATTATGTCAATCTTTGCGTGAAGAAACGGCGGCTTGCTGGAGGAATGAAGATTTCATGCATAGATTGTCAGATGCTTATGGGATTTTACCAGGAGTAAAGAGTTGCAAAGTCGCCGTCAACGTCAATGCTTACTTTCATAAGGGCCAATGCTGCAAACGTAAACAATTACTTTTTGCGTGAATTTCTCGAAAATGAAAACTCACTCAAGAAAACCAACACCATGATTGTGTACAGCAAGAGTTCTCCTATCCGGTAAAATTAGTGGCTTGTTTTTTTTTTTAGTTTTTTGTTTTCGACATTGGTCCTTAAGAATGCTCAGCTTCGATATCACGAAAATTTTATTTTGACGGATCGATGTCCAACTATGCCATTTATACCACTGAGGCAAAACAAAAAAAGGGTCCGCTTTGATATGTTATGTGATACCCATGTTGCTATTCGAATTGCAAAAACTATGAATTGGGCCAGGACTTCTCAAATAGCTAGAATCTTATCTAACATCAACATTATCAACAAATATCGAAGAAATCATAAGAGATTTCTGATGAGAGTTTTGCGTTCAAAGAAAGAAAAGAAGAATTTCAAAAGAATTTATTTCTCATAATAGTTGCAAAGGAATTATAAGAATGATTCCAAGGAAATGGTTAAGGAGAGTTTATAGGGAATTCAAAAGAGAGTTCCATGGTAATTACGAAGAGAGTTTCAAGGGAATCCATAGGCCAACATTAGAGCCATTTCCCCTACTTCAATTATATTCCTTAATTATGAACACGCAAAAGAAATACAATGTAAAAATACACTGTTTAGTCTTGTTTTTTGGATATAATATTGTTTAGAAGTAGAACATAACATACAATTATAATTGAACGGTCTACTCTGGGTTGCCATCAAATAAATAAATTAATTAATTAATTCAAAAAGTTTCTATTAAACGATTTTCAACCATTAATTTTTAATTGGTAAATATTAAGTCAATTGGAAATATAACAGGAGGTAACGTTGAAATCTACATGACTTAGAAATCATAACGAATACTTAATCTAAATTTTCGTAAGCTCTATAATAATAATGTGAAGAAAAAAAAATCATAATAATAAACTTATACATCCATATGGAAAAAAATATACCCTACAATTTAAGTGAACGTTTAAAGGGGAAAAGGGGTCCCAGAAAATATAAGCACACTTTTAAATCGCCGCCATTTCTACCCCAATGAAGTTTGTTAGCTGTTCATCGATGTGTGTTGTTGCTTACTTATTATTCAACAAGTTTGTGTGTGATAAGTGCATTTGTTTACAAAATCATCCAAATGCGAGGAATTTCGCTGGAAAAGCGCAAACAGATCGTGCACAAATGGCACACTATTCCCAACCTATCAATAAGGAAGTTTGCGAAAATGGAGGATGTAAGTATCGGAGCAGTCCAAACCGCCATCCGGAAGTTCGGAAGTTATCCTCGAGTACACATTGAAATCTGGCCGTAAACCGGGACCGGTGGACCGAAAAGTGAACCAAAAGATCACGAAGCTTTCGTCAATAAGAAAACTGCTTCTGTTCGAGATTTGGCAAAACATTGAGAACATTGAAGAGTAACGTCCAACTTGCCAAGGCAAGAAATGGACTGAAAATGTTCAAGATGCAGAAGAAGCCAAAACGGAGTCAGAAACAAGCTGCATCGAGGGCTCGGAAGCTATATGATAGCCTGATGGTGGAAAATTGGAGTGTGTTATTATGGACGTTGAAATATACGTCAAATTAGACTACAAGGTGCTTCCGGGAGACCAATAGAACTCAGTCCTGATGGTCAGGAAGTTGAAGATGCCAATAAGTCATTTTTACGGAAAAAAAATGGTAAGAAGGCCATGGTTTGGCAAGCGATATGTGAATGTGACAAGTTGTCATAGCCATTTGTGACTAAGTATACGTTCGGGGGTGTTTGAATCGGCGTCTGCGGCCCATGATCCGTCAACATGATGGCCCAGTACTATTTTGGTCCAATTTGGTGTCAATGCACTACTCGAAAGACACGGTAGCTTGCTACAAAGCAAACAGTGCACAATACGTGCCAGAATTATCCGGAGGCCTGGTCAATCGAAAGTTTAGGATATCTACGGAAACACTTTAAGGCAGCGATTTCAATCCAAAAATTTGAAAAATACTGGACAAAAGTGCCCAAAATTATCGCCAAGGAATCTGTGCTGCAGCTCATGGGCAGCGTCAGATCAACAGTTTGCTCCTTGGCATACGATTAAAGGAACTGCGGATTATTTTCATCCAATTGAAAGAGAATACTGCAGAGAACATATATAGGAAATAAAAATTTTAGTTCATTAACACAACGTTGTTTTATTCCAATAATAAACTGTGCTTATACTCTCTGGGACACCCTATATTAGGTATAGATATTTGACGGTTATCCCATTGAATTTCCGGATTTTTTTTCCAGTTTTCCCAGATACTTTTCAAATTGCCGGTTATTTCCCGGTTTTCAGTTCGCTGGCCACCCTGGTTGATTCTGTATAACAATTAGATTGAACTGTAAGAGAATCTCTGATGGGTAATATCATGAAACAATCCTCTTAGAGCAATACAATACAGCAAAAATAATTTTTATATCACATCAAGTGGATGCACTTCAATCGTGTCGAAAATATGGTGTAATATTACTTGCCAAAAACGGACAAAATTATCACTAATACAGTGCATGAACTGACATTACGCTGTTTTTACTGCATTTCCAGAACAACATGTGAAAAGGGCATACAAGCTTTTTGTAAACAAACCTTCTTATGCCTTTTTCTCGCCACCCATATGACACCAACGCAAACCTTTAACATCACCGAGTAGGGGACACTTTCCCCTTCCCGATGATATTGCTGGTTTGCGTGGGTGACCCTCGGTTGGTGAGAAAAGGGCCTACAAAGGTTTGTTTACAAAAAGCTTGTATGCCCTTTTCACATGTTGTTCTGGATTTGTTTATTGTTGTTGCCATAAAAATTACATAAGATTTTCAACATGATTGAAGTCATCTTGGATAAAATATTTTTTTTTTTTTGCTGTGAGGATGAGACTTTCTATTCAAAGCTAATGTTTGACAGCTATCTCGACACCGTATTCAATATTTAAATATAATATCAATCATTCTCTAAATTTGATGAGCATGATTTTTTACATTTTCTTATTCATAAATAGTAGGTACATATCGAATAGTAAGTAAATCCAATCTTAATTGTCTAATTTTCGTTGCCAAAACGTCATGGCTTCGACAACCTGCAATTAGCATTACGCTTATCTCGTGCTATAGTAATTACCATCTCCCCCTCCCACAGGTAGCGTATTTTGATATGCATAATTCACATAACCGGTCACATATTCTGAATACACCAACCCCCCTCCACCCCTCTCATGGGTGGTCCCTTATCAAAAAGTGATTTATAACCACAGAGCAAAGCCGTTGTTATCAGTTCAATGTGAACGATATGACAACAGCCAAGAATTCTCAGGTATGACTGGCTAAATTGCATACTGTTGTATGTACAAACATTGGTGATTGATTGCTCCGGCTCATTTGTGCTTGACTCATCCCAAACCAATTTGTTTTATTTTTATGTATTACCAAATCGGAATGGAACATTTTTTTTTTGGTCAACTGTTCTCGGCCCACCTTTCATCAAAAGCCACGTTGTCATGTAACTAGGCAATCTTCCTTGCTTATTGAGTGTATTATTACATTCCGCACTTGTAGTCATTGTTGAAACCAACGGCGGCAATTACAAACAGTTTTCAACAGAGCCCACTTCAGTTCCTCAGCTGCGCTTATTTGCCCTAAGCAATTATTTTTCTATCACACCCGTGAGCCACTGATAAGTACTCTCCACACAATCACTCTTCACAGATTTCAATTGTATATCAACAGCGATACACGAGTTCCTTCTCATGGATTTGGCGATTCTGTTTACATCGTCACCCGTCGCCCGATAACGGTTCCCGTTTGTCTGTGATGGTTTCTATTAATGAAGAAAGATAAATTTAGCTATCAACATCGTGCAAACAGTCCGTGGTATCAATTATTCACAAGTTATTTTGAAGGACAGCTCACAGTACAATCACCTTATAGGAATGTGTGATAATTGACATACTGACATTCTTCGTCTACGAGAGAAGAGATAATGAGCTTCGAAGAGTGTAAACAAACACCCGCTTGTGGCTAACTAAATAGAACCACTTCTATGTCATCAGAAAAGAGCAAACTACATTTCAACTCCCACACATTAAGAATATTTAACGAGCTTCCTACAGAGATCCCCTTGTCAGCTAGTCAGTTGTAAATTTCAATTTATTCATTAAAATTTACACAAATAAACACACCTTCACCTCAACCGAAAGTCATGCTACTAACCTTTGGGCTCGATATCGCGATGGCTATTTATCATAGGTGTTCATCGTGGCATGCTTCAAAATCAATCATCAATTCATCGGAGTCCCATGTCAAATGCACCCCTTGATCGTGTCTCACTCACCAACTTCCTCTGCATTACCATTTCAATCTAGCAGCAAGATGTGTCGGATATTGCATTTTAATTAACCAACCAACGTATCGAAATTCCAGAAACAACTGTAGCTAATAAATATCCAATACTAAACGCCAAGCACATCCAACTGTCGCACGCTTCGACTGCCTTTATAGCTCCTCCAAACCTCACCGACGACGAATAACAATAGTTCCTCTTTTCTCCTTTTACGCCCAGATGTCCGACTTGGCCGACACGGACAGCAGCAACACAGACCATGGGACGCCCACGCTCCCGCCGCATCGCCTCGGTAAGAATCTGTTCAATACCAATGCATCATCATCGTCATCGCTAGCAGCGACGGGATCGACGACGGGTTCAATGATGTCCAATGCCAGCATCAACTCATCGCAGGAGGTAAGACGCATCCCGAACACGTTGATCCTAATCCCAATTTGGAACACCTAATGATCATCAATTTGTTTGATTTGGCTGCGCCATGGGATTTGGACAAATTAGGGATTATTATGCACCGTGTATTTTTTTTTCAGCAGGAACACCCTCGCAGAATACTGAGCTGAGATGAGCTCAAAACCAAATCTCATTTGATGAGTGATTTAAACAGCTATCCCGATGACGATATCGATGTTTTATCGTTTTGGGACCACAGATTATTTTGCACAGTTTAAAAAAAATCAAAGTCATGTTTTGCTCGAACAAGCATCATATTGACGATTTTGAATCCGGGAGGCACATTGGTACATTCTAAACTTTCCGAGTACATCTAGGTACGAGAAAGGCAAAAATCATCTAATCCGTTCATGTTCTATTGAAAAAATATCACCGCTCAATGGATGTAACGTACAAACTCTCGTACCGCCAATCCAAGGTGATAAATATTGTTATATTTATACGCAAAGAAATGGCGACTATACACTAGGACAAGAAGCTGAATTGAAGAGGATCGTATTACTCATTCAGGTTCGTCACTGCCTACCGCACCGCGAGGTGACTAACAACAACAATGTCAAGGTGGGGGCGTCTTAAAACTGCTCTATCTGTGAGTGGCAGGAACTAAACGGATTACTACATAACTAAGTGGTCAGTCAACTGATTATCTAACGACGGTTACAGACATGTGCAAGCTTAGAAGCTGACGTCGGGCCGTCGCTACCGCTCAGCTGTATGATGGCGCTGATCGTTTCTCAGACTCAAGACTACGCGAGGGACGAGGGTATTTCCCAAAAATATTTATATTTTGGCTTAATTTTGCATCCGTTTCCCATGTTTCGCGGGAAGGTGTCTCGTATGCGATTTTCTCGGAAAACTGTGACACACGTTCATCGTCTTCGTTGTCGCGGTGTACCATTTTCTCGAAAAATGAAAAACGAAACTCATCGACCCGGTGCCAAATATTCACGGTATCCAATTAAATTTTGAAATGCTCTTGACAAGATTTTTATTGTTGGCAGTGTCCTAGAAAAGTTTAGCGGCTCGCGGTTTCGAAAAATTGTATGACAATTTAAATCGATCCTGGGCGTTTTAGCCAGAAATAAGGGAATTTTTAAAAAATAAAACAATTAAGTAAAATTTATTTCCTCTCATTAATAACAGTAATAACAGTTCACACATTAGAAATTGGTACAGTAAAGAGCAAATGTATTTGAATTTATTTGAAATAAATCATCAGTAGATACAACGCGAATAGCAAAAATTTTGTGTCCACATCTCATTTTTAGAAGAAAGAAAGAGAGCCGCTAAATATTTGCCAACTAAAGATGCGACGCTCACGACAACTACGATACCAGAAACGTGTGATGATGGTGACATACACGGTGACATGTGGAAGAAGATTGCGACCGATTCCTGTGAGCTAAGCCGAAATCTTCAGTACTTGTACAACGATCGAACGACCAACAACTCGCGAAACTCTCAACGCTCCACGCGTTCAGGGAATATTTCTACTTAAATTGCTCATTCTCAGTATCGATGAACATTAATTCGAAGAAAATCTGCATTAGGATATCTCATATGAAACGATTGCCATTTCAAGAACAATTTAAGGGTAGTGCTTTGTGAAAGTGCTACGAAGTGAAATACCGACTTGTGAATAAACTATCTTTCGCGATAAATTTCCGAGAAATCGACGATAAAGTATAACGAAAAAGGTAAATACAGGACGAGCGGTCTGTTTTTAAACGTGCAGCGCGCTGTAGGTTTGTTCGTTTGAAGAGCTTATAAAGTTTAAAAATAATAACTGCATGTGTGCGGTAAGTCGACGATATTGGTAGCGTGTAGCGTGAGAAATGCGATCCCGCCCACAAACAAACGGTCCATTACTAATAAGCTGTCACCTAGTCGTGTGCGTTGAGCTGAAGGGAATGAAATGCGATGGAGCACGATTTGATTATTTTTGGATAAAAAATACAAACAACTTGTTAAAACGTTTTGCGCCTAGAACTGCTCGTCCAGTAGCCACTGATTGGTAGTAATTGAGATGTCGCCAAGTGCGACAAACTGGTTTTCTAAAAATATTCCCGCACATCTTATTCAACAGACTAAATGATGATTAATTTTGCTAATACACGGCAGTGGCTGAGCTGAACGTCGCGCTGTCGGCACAGTAGGCCAAGCTGAGCAAAACTAATAAAGGGTAAAACGGCTACCATGTGCTACCTGAAACGATCAAACGACAATGTATTTGTTGTATTTCGTCAAAAGACAGGTTTAGATACTCCAAGTACCACTTTATTTGCGTCATTTGATTGAGCATTCGCGAAACCACACAAGCTGTTTGAATGGTCAAAATTAAGGTGTCAGAGCGTTTTAATGTTTTCGAGAGATTTGCTCAGCTATGCAAGGTTTACTTTGCAGATAAATAAATTAAGATTAGTTTTTTTTTGTTTTATTTTCCTTGATTTGTTTTCCGTCGATCTTGTTTTCCGTACTGAGTACCAATGCTACCGACGTCAGGGAGGCAGCTCCCACACCTAGATCGTACCTATCGAACCAACGGCCCGGGAATCAACGGCTTTACTTCCCTTCCATAGGAAGGCGTGATTAGATATTTTATGCCTCAGAAAATCCCGACGGCGCCGACTGGGATTGAACCCACGCCCTTTAAAGAGAGAGGCAGTCTCGCTTACCACCAAACCACTGGCACCGCTCAATTGTGTATTTTGACGTAGAACTACGTTTTTGTCGACTATACTGGGGTGCAAATCAAAAAAATATGGGTGGTGGAGGAGTGTTAGGTTTTGAACGCTTGTAACTTTGTCATTTATATATGAAATTAAAATCCAAATATAGGTACCAATCGATAGGATATTACATTACGAACCTGCTGAAATAAATATTCTGCCTCTGCTCATTACCGCTTCGGCGTGGCACTAGGTCCTGCAGCAAGCAGGACCAAGTCAGCGGCTAAAGGTGGGTCATGGCGTGACCACCACAATGAGGAATGAGACTTGAAAAAACGTGCATGTAAAACCCCCTCCCCCTTAACAACCTCTCCCCCTCTCCCCTTAACATAACCAGAAAAAGACATGGGACTTTGACGATCATTTTTTTCCGGGAAATAAATATTAAGCAAACCACAATTATATATAAACAATTAATTTTTTACATGCAGAGCCAACATTTTCAAAAAAAAAAATTGCTTAACAGGAGACATACACTCGATGAATTACCAACAACTGACTCTAAAACATATCTGGTACCTCTATATATGCAATTATATTAACATCCAAAGTCCATCCTTTTTTACATATTCTGCACAAAAGAAACTTTTTGCTCCGCCCCGTTCATAAAAAACGGCGGGAAATCCTATCAGGTTTGGTTGCACACCATTCTGCTTGAACCTGAAAAGATATAAAACAGCGCTGCTGTCGTGCTTTTGCTCATTGTCGCTTCGGACGGCGTGGCACTAGGTTCTGCAGGACCAAGTCAGCGGCTAAAGGTGGGTCACGGCGTGACCACAATGAGGAATGCGATACAATGAGGAAAAGCAATGTATGTAAACCCCCTCCCCCCCCCCCCTCAACAACCTCTCTCCCCCCCAATAATAACCCGAAAAAGACATGGACTTTGACGATCACTTTTTTCCGGGAAATAGATTTTAAACAATTATCAGTAAAAACAGAAGTTTTTCCCTTAATTCTTCCCGCACCAAAACTTTCAAATTTGAGAAAAAAAATTGCTTGAAAGATATCGAATATGATGATATTATGAACTGACTGTAAAACATATCTGGTACCTCTATTTATGAAATTATATTAACATCCAAAGTCCATCCTTTTTCCATATTCTGCACAAAAGAAACGTTCTGCCCCGCCCCCATTCATAATAAAATGGCGGGAAATCCTGTCAGTTGCGGGGCTTAGAAGATATG
Source organism: Ochlerotatus camptorhynchus (assembly GCF_037179485.1). Lineage (NCBI taxonomy): Eukaryota > Metazoa > Arthropoda > Insecta > Diptera > Culicidae > Ochlerotatus > Ochlerotatus camptorhynchus. The sequence continues at coordinate 799,857 of NW_027041110.1, forward strand.
TTTTGTGCAGAATATGTAAAAAAGGAGGGACTTCTGATGTATTTTTTCTGCAAAATATGTAAAAAGGAGGGACGTCGGATGTTAACCTAAACGCATATATCATGCATCATAGATAGAGATATATAGATAGGTTCTACGTCATACTGCGGTCGTGTCTAGGACACAACCCTTTAATTTTTTTTTAAAGTTGTATTTTTTCAGACCTGAGTTACAGAGTTGCTCAAATCCAGATCCGCTGAATTTTTTTGTTCAATTTACAAAGGAGGTTTTAAATCACAGAGCAACTTTACCGAGCCTTTGGGAATTTTCCTTATTAATGAGTTGTACAGATTTTCTCCTTTATTTTACTTAAATCTTTGGTTATTAGTTAGGTAGGTTCCTATTCTGCACGTTTTAGTTTCATTTTTATACCTGTGATCTTTACATTTTTTCCTATGGGAGGAGTATTTAAGGGATTTAGATTTTGAATAAGTGGGAACGTAGTCGTGTAGTCGAAATACATATCGGACATGAATACAAAAATTAATTCGGTGGAATTAAATGTGATATCCTTTTTTTGCTGCTTTAAAAAAAAGTTAAAACCTATTAATCAGAATCGAGGTGCTCGATTTTTGAACATATTGAAAAAATTAAAAATTCAACACATAAAAACTGACAAAAATCTTGGGACAAGAACTTTTGGTCAATTTTTTGAATTTTTATTAGTACGCATTTTTCATGTTTATTTTTACAGAAAATGATTAAGAATGTATCAAATATTGTTTTCTGAGTAAAAATTACCTAAAAAACGATTGAACAAAAAGTTCAAAATTTTTATCAAAACTTCTTGTTCTACGATTATTGTCATTTATAAGTGTCCATAGTTCTAAAGACTTCAAACATTTGCAATGTTCATGAGATTTAAAAAAATCGTTCAAGGATATTTTACGATATTTAGGCTTTTAACGTTTGTTTGAATTTTTACTTGAAATTAGTAAAATTATTCAAGTGGCATTTCCATGCTAAAATTAAAAAAATAAGGGCTTCATTTTGAAAATTTTATGTGTATCAATGCCCATAACAAACAACAATTAAAGGGTGTCTACGATGAAATTGCCACACACAAAATTGATTCGCAAAATTCGAGTTTTCATCCGATTGCCATCAAATTTTCAGGGATTGAGAAATAACTATTAAACTTCATTTTACCATTTTACTCGTATTTTATTTACAGTCCATACGCAAATGCCCGCACCTTGGCCTTAACCCCGGCCATAAGATTCTGCACAACCTGTGAATCAACCGTTTTTTGCATGTAAACCCATACTTTCTTCAGTTCCTCGACTGTCTTCACTACCTTAGGTCGTTTAAGAAGGTGCTGCTTCATAATCGCCCAGTATTTCTCGATGGGGCGGAGCTCCGGAGTGTTGGGAGGGTTGAACATTTTTGGCACGAAATTGACCTTATTGTCCGCATACCACTTCAGCACGTCCTTGGAGTAGTGGCACGAGGCCAAATCCGGCCAGAAGATTGTTGGGACGTTGTGGACCTTCAGGAGAGGAAGCAGCCGCTTCTGGAGGCACTCTTTTATGTACACCTGTCCGTTCATCGTGTCCTGGGTCACGAAAGGTGCACTCCGCTTCCCGCACGTGCAGATGGCTTGCCAAACCAGAAATTTGGACATCTTCTGAGTGCGGACATGCTCCGGAACGCTGAACTTATCCTTGGCCGTGAAAAACAGGTTGCCGGGGATCTGTTTGAAGTCGGCCTTCACATATGTTTCGTCGTCCATGATGCAGCATTCAACTTTCGTCAGCATGTTGAGGCACAACTTCCTGGCACGGGTTTTGGCGGACTTGTTCTGCTTCTCGTCGCGATTAGGGGCCTTTTGTACCTTGAACGTTCGAAGCCCAGCCTTAGTTTTGGCCTTCTGGACAAAACTTCGGCTTAGGTGCAGCTTCTTAGCCACATCCCTAACGGAGGCGTTCGGATTTCGGTTGAAGGCCCCAACTACGCGGTTGTGATTTTTGGTGTTGTACGGAATACTTTTTCCTTCACTTCTGGGCTTCCGATCGGTGGTCAACCGTTCCTCGAACCGCTTAATCACTCGCGACACCGTGGAATTCGCGATTCCCAACGTTTTAGCGATGGAAAGATGCGAGAGATCCTTGTTCTCGTGATGAATGCGCAAGATTTTATCACGCACGAGCTGTTCTTTCGACTCCATTTCCGCGAGTTTTGATCACAGGAAAAAAAACTTGCAGGATGTAAATAATGCACTATGAACTAAATCCACCCAAATTTTCATTAAATTCTACCCAACGGTTAAAAAGTTAGAGCAATTTCATAGTGTGGCAATTTCATCGTGGACACCCTTTATGCAAAGTTTCATGCAAATCGAAGAAGGTCAAGTGCATCATTTGGCGTTTTAGCGTTGGGTCTCGACATGGGTTCAAGGAACATATCTAGATAGAGCTGAAATTAGGCAGCAGGATTTCTCGAAAATCATGGCTCTCCCTGGCAAATCACATCACCATCAAGTAGGAGAAGCCCTACTCGATTATATGTTGGTTTGTATAGGCGTCCCTTGAATTCTTAGAAATCAATGAAAAGTCATTGTTTACAAAGGCTGTTACGCCCTAATTCCAGCTCTATCTAGATATTTTATAACGGGATTAAAGACAAATGTTTCAGATCCAAGATCGAGAAGAAGAAGAGGAATATCTTCTTTAGCTTATTGCGTGACCTCAACTTAGTGTTCTAGATGCACTTCCACGGTTATGAATTGAGAGCTTTCGATGCCTGGTACCATTTTTGCATTAGTATAATTGTGTGCCCAGGAAAGTCGAGAAATTTTCCAAACCGAAAAAATCCTAGACCGGACCGGGAATCGAACCCAGCCACTTCCAGCATGGTCTTGCTTTGTAGCTGCGCCTTTACCAACTGAGCTAAGGGAGGATCCAAGAGGAATGTATACCTGTAGAATGAAGACCGGAAACAGTCAGAAAAGTAACTTCTATTAATGAGACAATTCCCATATCAAGCACCTCTCCTCTTAACATGAATACACTTGATGAAAACATTACGGTGATTAAGCAAGCCGTTTTTCATAGTAGAAGATGCTAATTTCAAATAACAGACTAAAGTGCTTTGACTATATGTTTTAGTATTACTTCTACGTGAAGTCAACGATTTACATAGTTGAAGATGCTAATTTCAAATAACAGACTGTAGGGGTAATTTTTATACGATAGATGGAGTAGATGAAAGCATAGAGTTGATAGTTCCGTTAGAGTACGGCAGTGTGAAGATTGCATATAGATATTAGAATAGCGAGCTAGGACAACTTTTTAAGGAAGGTACAAATCGGTTTTTTTTCATCTCTCTTTACCAAACTCCCCCTTTGGAGAGGGATGGTGAGGGGTGTCTCTCCCCCGCCACCACTGGCAAAAAGAGATGAAAACCGACCGCTCAAGTACCAACTGCGTGTTTGAAACAGTTCTACCGATTTTTTACCGCACTACGGTTGTTATTTGAAGGAAGGCATCCAGTCGTAGGTCTGGATGCCTTCCTTCAAATAACAACCGTAGTGCGGTTGTAGGTCGTACTCCATCTATCGTATAAAAATTACCACTACAGTCTGTTATTTGAAATTAGCATCTTCAACTAAGACTAAAGTGGTCATTTTTATACGATAGATGAGGAGATGAAAGCATAGAGTTGGTAGATCCGTTAGAGTACGGCAGTGTGAAAATTGTATTTAGAGAGTAAAAGGCGAGCAAGCACAACTTTGAGAAAGGTACGAATCGGGTTGATCATCTCTCTTTACCAAACTCCCCAGTTAGCCACGGTTAACTTCACGCAGAAGTAATACAAACAACATAGTTAAAGTCGGTTTTCTGATTGATTGATTGATTGAAACGAAAATTCCTATCTTAGCTATCTCCTCTCCTGAATGATGTGAACTCTTGATTGCATTATGAAACAATTGCCTCCAATTGAACATCAACTAATGCCCACCCGAATGTTCTCCACCTGTACCTTACAGCTCCTGAACACCGCCTCCAGCAGCAAAAGCTCCAAAGTGTCGTCTTCAACGAACAGCAACACTATCACAACTTCAAAGATGGCCAAAACTTTATCGACACAACGGCTGACCACATCCTTATCGTCTTCATCTTCCAAATCAACGTCCACTTCGGCAGCTGCCGTCAAGCATGACCTCGGTGAAATAAAAAACTCAATGGCCGAGATTGAAAACATAGTTGGCCACAGCAGGGCTTCACAGATTTCCACATCCACATCAACGTGCTCATCGTCTTCCAAAACGACATCCTCAGAGTCATCGGCGAGCACGATGAAAAAATTAGGCTCCTCCAATATGGGCGAACTTCAGAAGCGGTAAATATTTACTTAGGATGCCTGCGTTTACATTTATCTAACTGTTTGAACCGCTTATTTTCAGATTACGAGCCTCGATGGACAGTCTGGACGAGCCCCGGTCGGAGTACCAGGTGACACACCCGGACTCGGACGGGGAACAGTATGGTAGTATGGTAGTGAAAACCCCCAATGGAGTTGTGCAAAACGGACAAGTGGCCATAAACGGATCGGTGGATATGGTAAAATTCGAGCAGAAAAAGACAACCTCAGAGTCAAAAACAAAGGTAGTGAAGGATGGTGTTAGCAGTGAACAGGCGACAATGAACTCCGCGCAGATGAAACAACTGCATGCAGGGGACGTTCAGTACAAAGAGGAAGCGGCTCTGGCGGCTATGAGCAACACAATGGAAATGGATGGGTTAAAAACCGAGGAGAAAGGCGCCACACTGAAGGTAAGTTAATGAGCTTTGGTGATCCAGAGGTTTTGAAAACACGCATAGTTCGGCTAGTCGACATGGAAGTTAATCTCTCGAAGGGAGTTGAAGGCAATATCAGATACCGGATTGGTCACGAAACGCACTAGAAAATGTTCAAATGTAGCATAATTTCGTATTGATGTACCCCCACATTTTCCCAAACATGAGTCATCCACGCTTTGAAATTTAATTCAACAAGTGCCAAACGAAACATATTATGTACTGTTATCCCAGCATATCCAGAACGATGACTCACCTTCACTGCAACATAGGCGCTATGCTGGAATTTCCTACCAGCGCATGTCGCGACATCAAGGTCGTCTGTAGCGTACAAATTCACCGGTGAATGACTCATCTTTGTTTACCTCCTTTTCTCATTCGTACTTTTGGTGGCAAAGGCACGCATGGACTACTGTCTCACTGATAAAAGGAACAATGGAGTGGGGCTTTGATATAAAACAAAACTGTCACGCCATTCCAAGAGCGGAAACCGGTTACGGTCTCAGCTTCTGTCGAGGTGCATGACTTGTCCTGAGTCCTGATTCTGCGCAAAAGGACGCTATTTATATTACTAGAAGAAAGTCCTTCAGCTGAAATTTTTCAGTTAGAGTTCAACTTCCGTGCAGCTACCAACCAATTTGCAGTGATTCGAATTGGATGGTTATATGAAGGATTGGAAAATCTAAAATTCTAGGAATAAGGTTAGCAAACTGCGAATGCATTTATTGTGCAAACCAAAAATTAGTTTAAATTGAAATTATACTGAAGACAAACAAATCATGAACTAAGAAGACCTGAAGAACCAAGTGACCTGAGGCCGAAGCCATCATGTTCCTCGGACGTTATGTAATCCGAGCTGTAGTGATTTCGAAAACTAGTGATATTACGGTGCTCGGTGTCAAACGAAAGTATTGGTCCCTGCGAAGGTCACAGGCCTTGAAATCAATTTTACGCCCACCATCCATCGGTCATAGTGTTTTGGTATGTACTTAATCGAACTAGTTGTATGTACCGAATTGCGATCGATCTACCAGAACATGTCTGAAGAAAAAGTGTTAGGTACATACAGGAATCCCCCGAATAGCATGGTGGAATGTGCGCTCTACCCACCGTTATTTATCGGCTGTCCTCCTTAAGCTTATTTTGTGTGTGTGATTAGCGCCAACCATATACTAGTCACCTACAGAAAATAAGCTCAATTGTTTAAAGGGCAGTTGAGAAATAGTGGTCGATGTAGTGGTGGAACGAGCACTAGTTTTTAAGATTTTTTTCCCATAACATGGCCATAATGAAGACACACAAAAACGAAATAGCAAACGGCAAAAATGTCGTGACGTTTTTGAACTGTTTTCTGCCAGCGACAGAACATTTTCGCACAAAGAAGCAGACAAGACCAGACATAAATAGATGCCATTAGAATGTTGCTGATTTGTGGCTAATTACTATGGCATAAGCATAGATGATAAAATTATGCGTAAATAAGGTATTTGATAATTGACTGTCACACGCAAGCTTGCAACTAAAATTTAATTACAATAAACTGTTTGAAAAAGAATGGTCTGCGACGTTTTTCCTATTCTCAATTAAATCCTTTCGTTCGAAATATACATAGGGGAAACGCTCCTATAGTTGCGGTACGTTAGAAGCGTTAGGTTCCTATAGTTGTGTACGGAGTCTCCATACACAACTATAGGAACCTAACGCTTCTAACGTACCGCAACTATAGGAGCGTTTACCCTATACACAACCGCCCGTGTGCTGGCTGTTTTGTTTTACGCTGTAGCATGGTTTTGCAAAAAATGTACATATGCCACCACAGGGTGGATGGATAGCACTCCCAACCGCGCTATTCGGGGGATTCCTGTGTCTTTTTTCCACTGTTTGTCGTCGTGCACTGGTGGTACACATGCTAAGAAGAAGTCCACCCGAGCTGAAAACGAAAACAAAGTGAAAACTTATTTCGATATTCTGATATAATCGTTCATGATAACATAATTTGACAACCCTGTGGTCGACTTAGCCGTCTTCAGATCAAAAATGAGATCTAAATGTTACATGAAGATTACCAAAATAATAACAAGTTTTAGCAGCTTTAAAAACAAATCAATTACTAATCAAGAAACTGAAAAAAATATAATTCGTTAGTATTTTAATATTCGAATTATAACGGTGATATCAATCACTTTTTTAAGCATCAAATTCTGTTTTCAAACTTTAAGAAACATCAAAATGATATCAAAATATGAACTCGACTCCAATTTCAGAAAAGCATATAAAAAATGTTATCAATATATTTGAAATCATTTTGATCATATTTTGATATTCAACTCTGCTCGGGCAAAGAACAAGTAAACCTTGCTGAAGCTGACCTATATTTGTTGCTTGCTTCAGAGAGATTTCTTTTTTTTTATTGATTAGTATTTTTCGCACGATTTCTTGCACGTCATTCTGTGTTTTGCGACTCACAACGCGCGAAATACTCTAAACGAAATGGTGAATTTTTCTTGTCAGTAGACGTGTGATTGACTTGCTCTGTAGATCGCAGTTACTGCCTACATTGTTTCATGTTTATTTATTTGTAGTGATGCAGTGGGTTTTTTTTTTCTAAAGGCATGGGTTTTCTTATCGTTGCAAGTCTAAATAGTAGTGATGTTGCAGTTGTTAACTTTCATTGATCATTCGAGCATTGACATTGCAAAAAGGTAACTGCGTTTCATTCGGTGAATGCTCTCTATGGAAAACGCATTTTAAATTATGCTAAACGTATTGAAATTTCATCTGATGTGGACAGCCAGTCCTAAAATCAAAACAGCACACCGTGCAAGCTCCAAATACCTAACTTAAAAAAATACGGTGCATATTTTTCCTAGAAATACTTTCCTTTCCTCAATAACTTTATCTCATGCGTCATTTCGATGAGAAGTGACGTTTTCGTGCTACAATTTATTGATAAATGTCAAAGACGCCATTTGGGGAAACAAACAAAACCCAAGATCCAAAATTGCCAATTTTTTGCAAAAACGAAAATGATTGCAAAGTTTCATGCAAATCGAAGGTCGAGTCAAATTCTGTTCCTATTTGCCTGGAACTGTTCGGATGTTCAGGACCTCCGGAAACTTTTAAAACTGCTGAGAACATCAATAAATATTTATCCTCAGAAAAATGTCACCACCATAATAACAACAGGGGCTGTCCATAAGCTACGTAGATAGAGGTATTTAAGACCGGGCTTTCCCCTGCCTAGACAGTTCTTCATATTTTATTAAGAACAGAAAAAAACATTCACAACTCTGGGAACTCTTTAGGCTCCAGCAACCCTTAAAACACCAAGAAATTCCAGTAGCCTGCGAAATTTCAGAGATTTCGATGTTTTAAGACAACAAAAACAGCATGAACCCACAGAACCCCAAGAGTTACTCAATCTCCAGCGACCCTTAATTCCAGGGAACTCCGGTACTCCGGTATATCCCGAAATTGTCAAAACTCCAGAAATTGATCGACTTCCAGCGACCCTTAGAAAACTTGGGATCTCCAAGAATGTCTGGTACTTTATGACTAAAATAATCCAAAGAGCTTCTCAATATCTAGCAAGCCTTGATCGCCTGGTAATTCCGGTACTCTAGGAACTAGCCGTATTACTATCCTTTTTTAGAAAATCGTGCCTCGGCTGGTGAATTTCGGTAGTGTGTGACGCTCTCGTAGTACCTTGTTGATCAGCTTCTTGAACCAGAAAAGTTGGACTCCGTTAGGATCTGTCCAATTTCTGTGAAATATCATAGCTTCACCGAAATCTGTTGCTCCGACAACGACAAACGGCTTGCATTTCCTCTCGCCTTATCCACCGTTGCCCAGCGCTATGTTGTATTTGGGCCTCCCATATCACAGTTGCTGACTGGGCTGATTTCCGATAGACCATCGCACAGTGGTTCTTCTTAGAACAAAAATTGGCCAAAACCTCAAAATTGTTGCAAATAGGCAAAAAAATGTTTTTTAAGCTGTATGAAGAAAACTTGACTGTCTTTGAGACCATTGTACATTGGTTTTGGTTCTACTAACCAAAGACGTAATGGTCCGAAAGACGTATTTAGGAAGACAAAAATGTTTGCGCCAAACCGTCAGTTTTAGATATATGGTTTTTTAGGGAAAGTTGCTTCATATTTTTTGTTCAATCTTTTTATGTTCGTAAAATTGGTGAATTAAAAATACAAACTTTTTTATTATTTGAGATAGACCAAAGCAGTGTTGTAAACAGTAGTATAACAATCAATTCAAAGCAACTTTGTTGAAGACACAACGTTTTTATCTCTTATGGTTCATGAGTTATAGTTTTTTTTTAAATAAGCAGGTTAAGGTGGCCAGGTCGGTTTTCTTTGAATATCTTTTCATGCCTTAGTTTCTCGCAAAAACATTGTTATGATTACATTTAGAACTTTTGATGACGCATGTTTTTGCTCAAGCAACTAGGTTACTATCTTTTTTATTAGAAAGTTAAAGGCTATTTTCTTCGAAAAAATGGCTCTTTTCAATTGTCAGTATCTCAAAATGGAGCATACTGATTTCCAAATATTTAATTTCATTGGAAACATCGTTTTTTCTTCATTTTTGGGAAAAAACTGCAAGAGCTTTTTCTGTTTAAAGCATTTAATTTAATTAAAAAAGTAATAGTTTTCAGCAAAAACTAGCCATAAATTTTCAAATAAAAGAGAAAACAACTTAGCAAAAATATGCGTCATAAAAAGTTCTTAAAGTTTTTTAAATAATGCATTTATTTTTCCAGGCTCATTTTCTGTAGCTTTGCGGAGCCGATATTCATTGTTTGAATAACAAAATTACTTAAAACTAACGTTAGTAAAGCGAGGGCCGATTACTCGCGGCTATCTCGAGGTTAGGAGTAACAAATTGTAACAAATGGATGGCAGGGTAGGGATTGAGAACACAAGGTTTGGAGTAGTTCTTAAAGTGACTAGTATAAAAATTTCACGAGAAATGTATACGATGTATAAGATATTTAAGGAATGCCGATTGTCTAGGGAGGGTGGCCTCTGCTTGTTTAGAAAAATCATAACTCATGAACCATAAGAGATAGATATATGATGCGTGTGTGTATGTGTTTGCGTGATGATGTGCTTTGAAAAAAGCATTGTGCAGCTTGCTACAGTATACACCGCAGATTATAAAACTAAGAAACGGATATTTTCCAAAGAACACTTTACTTGTTAATAATAATTTCAACATATTTCGCAAAAAAAATCGAAAAACACATTAACGCCTATCTGAAAGCTTACTTTTCTAGCTATCTTTTAATTACTAAAAGATAGTGGGTGGATGTGTCAGTAATATGTTTTGCTTAGTCTAAGTGTGAAAAAAGTATATTTTTGCTAATTTTGTAATAGAAACTGTCACTTAAAACAGTGCAGACACTCTTTCTTACCATTCATTTGACGTCAAATAAACCAAGGAACATTTCTTCTCAAGCAACCAAGTTGATAAACACATTATTTTTTACTATATTTGATCAAAACAGTAACAGAAACATGACGATTTTTTTTTTTTTCAAAAAAATGTGATATCGCTACACTACAACAACCATAAAAAATATGTAATCAACAGAACTGCACAAATCATGCAATTTAAGATACTCCTAATGTGTTAAAATGATCAAAAAATATTGAAATACAAAAATAACAACTATATTTTTTGAGGTTTTGGCCAGCCAGGAATCACTGTGCATCGTCAGGCTTTTCGTGTCTGATGTGCTCGTGGAACGCTTTCTCGCTACCACTGAATATTCAACATTTAATGGAACATCTCAGCCTATTCCATAGGACACTCAACTACTGTAGGGATGGTGGGGGTGAAATGGGCACCCTAAGCAAATTGATGTTGCTTATGGTGAAAATAAGTTAATTCTATGTATCACGTTAGACATAATGTTAGTTTAACTTGGGTTCCTTGAGACCAAATACAGACATTAACTTAGACATATTCTACATTTTTTAATTAATACCAAAAAAGCCTTCTTTATTAATTTTCTGTGGGAGTAAAACGGACAAGTGTGGGGGTAAAATGTGTATTCAATGGTAAGGTTTTTTAAAAGGATATCAGGTTTGAAATACACGCATAACATTTGAAAAAGGACGCAACAAAAATTAAAGATCCTAAATTTTCTAGGAAATTACTTATTACTCATAAATATCATAAAATTTCAACTTGTTAGATATGAACGGATGAGAAATTAGAAGAAAAAAAAACAATTCATGTAATCACATTTGCAAGAATAATCTCCCATATACCTGTCCATTTTACCCCATCGGACATCAATTTTTTTAAATGTTCACAATTGAACAATTTTAATCCAAATCTTAACATCTTTTGTTGTGAATATATTTCTGAAGACCTACATTTGACGTAGGATTACGACTTTCGGCAACATATTGGATGCAGCAGTGAGCTGCAGCCCACATGAGTGTCCATTCACCAAAGAAGGAGGAAGAAGCCGCACCGCTACTGATCGGATTCAGTTGCTCTTCGCGTCACCCGCATTCCAAACAACATGCAGCCTCATCTGTGTTGAACACACTAATAACTTAGCATTACTCAACCATCACGACAAAACGGTCCTATTCAGGACCACCATAAATTTTCTGGTTGACAAATGTCCAGAAAATACTCTTTAAAAAATTTATGGTGATCATCAATCGGATATCAGTTCCCATAAGCTTAAATCTAACATACCATGTATTTTTAAGGCAACATTGGGGGTGCATTTTCAAAAACCAAAGTCGGTCGCGACATAAAAGTGGTCTGATTTTGATCCAGAGATGATGGATTTTAATTCCTAATACGCCAATCGATAAGAAATTTTTCTACGAATCTGTTAAAATTTAGAATTTATTAATTTTCAAAAGGTTACTATTTAAAATTGCACGAATGTACAACTGTTGCTATCATAATTAAAATTATTATCGACTACCTGCAAAAAGCGCTTTCCCTAACACAGATTTCAAAATCGTATTCCATCGGGTCTCGCCAAACAGTGTTTATTCAATCACCGCGTGTGGTGAGTGGTGGTGTCCGGTCGTCATCAGCAGCAACAGCAGTGCTTACGGTGCGTGGTGTTGTAGATTATTCTCCAGTACACAACGAAAGGCTCCCCGCAAGCAGCTAGCTATAATGGTTGAGCCCTCCATTCTCCGAAGGAGGAAGAAGCCGCACCGCTACTGATCGGATTCAGTTGCTCGTCGTGGGCCGTTGTGGGCCATCTATGTCAAGCGTGTCACCCTCGTTCCAAACAACATACAGCTCACCAGCCACATCCGTGTTGAACACCCTAATAGCTCAACATTACTCAACCATCACGACAAAACGGTTCTTTTCAGGACCACCATAAATTATTGTTGTTCAAGAGTTAATTTTCATGTAACCAGCAACCAAACGTTTGTGGTCAAATGCGTAACAGTATTGAAGTGGTACATACAAATTCTCACAATGACCGAGTACTGCACCTTCGGTATTCTGTGGCGACCATCGAAAGCTGTAGAAACTTCCACCACAGTTGGAACACCCTGAACTCCGGAAGTTTTTGAAGCTCTAATATCAGACTGCATCTCGGAACCTTTGGTAAATTTTGTTACTGTGGTATCATCGGCAAAGCCTGGATGAGAAAACTTCAGCAGTTCGAGAAAACGAAGATAATCCTGAGCTAGTTCTGATTCTGATTCTGATTCTGATGAACAACATACATGCCGGTTATCGCAAGTCATGCATTTTTATCAATTTTGAGTTAGCATCATTATTCAGTTTATCTTTTTATATTTTTGAGCTGTGCTATTCAAAAAAAAACCCACTGTTCAGGAAAAGTAATAAAAAAAACATCCCGAAACATGTCCGGGTGTGGCCAATATCGTTCTTATGGCCAGGGGTTGAAACAGTTGACGTTTTGTACTACACTCGCTTCGTTGTCGTGCGCGACAGTCTGTTTGTATTCGAACACTCATGCTCTACCGTCGTCTCTCTCACACAACACGAGCGGTAGAATAACATTCGAGCTAAAAGAAAATTATCAAAATAGCTATCATTTGACATGTGTGATTTCGTTGTAATTCCTCAATTTGGTGTAAAAATCAAACCATTTCTGATCAGAAATATTATAACTATAACATTGCTTGCTATTTTCAGAATTCACACAAGCACAACATCAGCAGCTCTTATTATGAGAAAAACTAAAATACATACATTGGTGACGGTCTTCGGCGACAGTGTCGTATGACAGAGCCTGTCATATGACATTTTAGTTTGGTACTGTACTATGATAGCTTGTTTTGCACCACTTCCCCGGGCGTATCCGGAACATGTCCGGTTATGGCCAGTATGGTACTGATTACTTTTCCTATTGGTCTTGTTTTCGAATTCTCATGTGATTTGTCGCATAGTGGGTTTGGCAAATGTCTCCGGAATCAGCGGAACGATTCCAAAACCATGGTATCTTTCTACTGTTCATCCGAAGTAACATTGCAAGTTTTATCGTGTTTTTAAATCATTCTTAAAATCTAAATCATGGTGTTCAGAACCATCATAAAACTCAACTTGTTACTTGGAAATACTGTTAAACTAATACATAATCGTCATGGCATTGTGACTGACTTTCGGTTATTTTTTTCATTGACGTTAAATGTAATCGCAAGTCAGTCCCATCAGGTTTTTTTTATATATGGGACTGACTAGCGGTTATGGGCAGTTATAACCTAGTTTTTTTTTCGTACTAACATTAGTTTTGTAAAATAAACTAAATCATACATAGAACAAATAACGGCTAAATTTGGTAGTTCAAATTTTAAAGCATAAATTGGTCAAGTTACTTGGCATGCTTCAAGGCAAATATCAACAACATGCATTCAATTATCAACAAACGGCTGACTAATCGTTGCATGTCGCAAACCAATTCAAAATAGCTCAAGGCCATCCCAAATAATTAACCGGTTGCTGTCATTCAATGCACATTGGTCAAATCACGCGAAGGAAAATCCCCGAATCACACAAATAGCCAAATCTATTACTGCCAGCCGTGCTGTGTTCAGCGCAGGGTTGATGAGAATGATAATGATGGCACGATACATTTCAGTGTCAACTACGGCAAAGTAAACATTCAAACAAGTAAAGCCCAACTTATCGTGCGCGCTAAGTCCTGAAAAAATCAGCGAAGCAAACGGTGTGGATCGCGTTCATTGCACCTGGCCTGGTACTTTTCATTTCGATTTTTGGCTCACGGAACAGGTAACGACATTCATAAGAAACAATTTGCTAACTAGGACGTGCATGTTTGCACGGGAATAGCGCGGTGCCGTTTGCTATTACCTGGGTAGGTATTGAGAAAGAATAGCCGGGCCGGCGAAACGAAATTTGAAATATCAGCATGGACATTATCGGAAAGGAAGCAAATCATTTTCTGCACCCGGGGTTTACGACCAGTTTTGTGTTGGCTGATAGAAACAACAGCCCACCAACAGAAAGCGTTCTGACGTAAATGGTACGAGTGGATTTGTGATTTGTAAAATATATATAATGCAAAGAATGTCTCTAAAGTAGACCGAAAAGCAGCATTTGCGGGACCTACTTGAGTATTTTATCAAATGGACTACCATCTGTATCCACCTTGTCTGTCATACATCAGAAAAGGAAGGAAACCTAGATGATTGGATATTTCCTACTAGCGAGAAAGATCGCGCCAAGTCTAGTTTGTATATGAACACAGTTTTCCTACTTTTCCGAGCTCTCCCAGCTGATCCTACATCCTACTCCCATCATACGACCGGGGTGTGCAATATCGCCGTCACGGTACACGAAGAGAAAATTTTCACGATCATTCGGAAAACTCTCCTGACTCGGGCTGCGATCGGGGTGGTGCCCGAAGGTCCGTTCGGCGGCAACTTGACACGCACGTCTCTGTTCACAGTTCAAATTTGCAACCGCGTGCGACCACCAGTAGTTCTGCGGAGTTTCCCTTTGGCAAAGACCCAGAATTGCAAACACTGTAGTGTATTATTTCTGCACTTCCGAGAATACACATCACGAAACGTAACTAGAAGCGATCGTGCCCATTGTAAAGTGTGTGAGTTTGTAAAGATCCGAAACACGTTCAAGTGACGCATTCGCATTCGCGTGTGGCTTCCCATATTAAGTAATATTAGCGAATGGGTGTTAATTACCATGTGCATAATAAAATTGATTGTTTATATTGTACCAAAAGCACAGTAGTGTAGAGCGAAAGCTTCTGGCTTGTGTGCAATACAAACAAACTGATGAACATCTGAGAACAGAAGAGACGTAACAACAATTACACAACATAGCAAAACGATCATGTGTAGTCAAGCACCGTGGCCCGTCCGAAAGGGCGTATTCCGTTCGACGGGACAATCCGACTTTGTTCCCACCCGGACACCGAGCCCGATCGTGGAATTCCCACTCTCACCACCACCCCCACAAACGCCCACCGCCAGCAGTCCTACGCAGCACAAAAATGGAATAACACTGAGCGTCAGCAGCCCCATTAGCAGTCCACGTGTCACCCTCATAGATAGTCCACTGTCTATGCCGGCCAATGTACGAACCACTTTCGATATACCGATCGAAAGGGTTAAGGTAAGAGACCTTGACCGTTCCCCCAAACGTCCCACATTTCAGCTTACGATCACCTGGCAGTTCTGTCAGAATACGAAGAATGCCGTTTTTAGCACTAAAAATAAATGTTATTGTATTGGCATAAATCTGTTTTTAAAAATGTATCATCAACAAAAGCCGCAACTCACAAAGCCATAGGAATGTAGACTTCGGATCATGAAACGATTTATTAATTACACAGTGATGTGGTTTTCGTCCGGTAGTCAAATGAATTTGTGACGACATTCATTCGCGTCACACTTTCGCTCGCTGCCATGTTTTGTGTAATATACGTTATATCGTGTATATTTTGGATGACCACCACGAGTTTTTTTTTTTTGTGCATTCTCAAACCGAAAAAGCCGAACATTTGACCAGTTTCAAGGAAAAAGTCACACCGCTTCACGCTCGTGGACTAAAAATGTTTACTTACGTATTCAATATACCTAATGTTGTTTTTGTTGTTAATAAAATCCAAATTTAGCTAGGCATCTCGCCGAACGCAACAAACACACAACAAGCAAGGGTTTTGTTATTTTGGCGGGGGTGGGAAATTTTTGAAATGATATTTAGAGAAAGGCATCTGATATCAGTAGTACATCACGCAACGACGAGAATTAGATCATGTGGTCGATAATGCTCGATCAATCTTTTCATGGGACCTAACTTAGCGCATACAGTTCGACAAAAAATATTTTTCATTTACTCACATATGTTTCGGTCTCGGGACCCATTTATTTGGCATGGCATTAACGTTTTTATGTGGGACCCTATCAAAAGGCAGACCACCAAAACCATCCTACATACGGCAGAACAGAACATTAGGCAAAAAGGCGGAATGAAACAAATCTCTTTGATTTTTTTTTTCAAAATTGTATTTGGCGTGGAACTGCTCAAGACAAATTTACTAAAAGTCGAGGAGTCGATCACTTTCAAGTTTCAACTTTCAAGCTATTTTGCTTGAATAATATAAACTTTCTTGCCTTTGTTTGCATCCTCTCAACATCGCTCACAAATTGGCAACTTTTTTTCCTGATCAAAAATGAGAACTCGTTAGTGACTTTCTCATTATTTGATTACAATTGCATGAATGAGCCAATATTTTGTAAAGTACGAAATAAGCTTTAAAATAATATAATATAATATCGAAAATGATTTTGCTACTTTCCCTCAGACCCGTTATGTTGATGTGTAAGTTTTCTTTGTTGAATATGTCTACAATCATAAGTGATTATTGCAATAAATTAATCCTATTTTTTCATTGGTATAAATAAATGTGGACAGCCACAGATACAATTTAATATAAATATAATATTTTGAGTGTTGATCGTAATGCTTTATCTTTCAAACGAATATTTTTAAGAGACGTAAGCCTTCGTGTTGGTCCTGATCGTTGGATTTTAAGACAACTATTTCGAATGACTCCGCACCACGTAGACTAAATTAGAGTATAATTTCCCCGTCGAATGCTTACAGAAACATGAAAATCTGTTAATTCGACAGCTAAAGGGAACAATTCTCTGAAATTTGTGCAATACAGTGCTGTAACAGGTTGTATTGGCTATCAAAAGCAACAGTAAACGCACCGAGAAATGTTAATCCAGGCGAGTTATTAACGAAAGAGAAAATCGACTAGAAGAAGAGAATCGATCGTTTCAGTTAGGCCCTTGTGCATGTTCAGTTACTGATGCAAAATTTGAAATTTTCACTCCGCAGTGCTCAGACGGTCTAAAATTAGGTCCTAATTAGCCTTCCAAGAAACTGACTTGGCACAAACCATTTGAAGTTTATATGGAAATTACTATGGGAAAACCATTTTTTTTGTTCATATATATCTACCAATTCACCGTATCGTTCTGCTATAAAAAGTGATAGCTGTGCTTGCAGAAATTTTTCTCAGCTAAACTTTCCAAAGATCACTTTTGGATAAAATGTGAAATATGGAGAAAGGATAGAAGTCAATGAATAAAACGTTTGGTTTTCCCATAGCAATTTCCATTCAAACTTCAAATATTTAGTTTGTGCCAAGTCAGTTTCTAACCAAATGAGCTCAAATTTTAGAAGGCTAATCACGACCCGATTTGGAACCATTTGAGCACTGTGGAGCGAAAATTTCAAATTTTGCATCAGTTTAATGTTCACTGTCAAATTATTTACGAAACTGTGACAAAAGTAAGTGAAAAAGTACCAATTTCGAACTTAACTAGGTAAACTCATAAAATGGGTAAAACGTCTCTACCCAATAATGGGTAAAGAGCTTGTACGGGTAAAAACTACCCGATGATTTAATCGGGTAGTTTTTACCCATTATCTGAAAAAGAAAGATTTATTTTATTTTTTTCTGATTTGTCACATATTTCATTGAAATGGCGGAAACATTAACTAAAACATTTTTATTTATTTATTTACTTCCATAATAATGCGCGCTTTAATGCATAATTATTGCCGCTCGAATTCACACCCGGTATCCAATGAGGTTCATACATCTGCCAATTACATCCGCAGAGTCTTCTTGTGTTCCCAGAAAGATCAAATCGCTCGGCATCAACTGAATTCGATTGCATTTGACGGTCCCTGCTGTGCAATTTGCAGGGTGGTAAGTGAACCAGGGAAACCAGGAAAACCGAGAAAAAGTCGGGAATTTATTTTCACCAGGTTTTCCTCGGGAAAAAACCAGGAATTTCATAAGTCCACCAGGAAAATAATCTTGTTTGTATAATTTAAATAGGTTTTAAATTTTATGTATGTCAAAGATTCTTTTTATATTCAGGTCAAAACTAACTATTTTGTTCAAGCTAAATCTTTCACACAACTAAACATTGATGAACAAAATTTACCCTGAAAATTTAGTAAATATCTTTTGTATTTATTTTTAATTTAATTTTTTTCTCGAATCAATTGCATGTATGATTTGTGCTTAATTGATAGTAGACTTCAGTAGTGCCGACGCGTAACTGATTTGAAGTACCTCTTCAACATGTTCAATAAAAAAGTTCTATTTCTAAAAACTTCAGATAAGGCTTTCGAACTTCATGCAAGTTCTACAAAATTCGGGAAAGTCTTAAAAGTTTCAGGAAAATCCTGTGAACTACTGTGATGACCTACGACGGTCAGGAAATCTCTCCGAACCTTCAGAAAAGTTCTACAAATGTCAGAGAAGTCTTGTGAACTTCACGGAAGTCCTTTAATCTTTGGGGAATAACTACAAATTTTACAGAATTTTCTACAGAAGTTACATTAAACTTCTACGACATTTAGGCATTGCTTAAAACTTAAGGATAATCCTATGACACTTATGGATGTTTCCGAGCTTCAGAGAAGTCTTCAATACTCTTGGGAAGTCCTCTGAACTTAACATAGTTCTCTAAGCTCAAAAAAGTTCCTAGAACTTCCGAGAAGTCGATTGAACTACAGGTAGTCCTACGAAATTCATGTGAGCTCTCCAAACTTCAGGGAATTTCCAAGAAATTAAGGAAAGACCCACAAACTTTTGGAAAACCCTTTAATATTTAAAGCCTTGTGAACTTCAGGGAAGCTCTTCTGAACTTAGGGTCCTCATATATTCAGTTAAGTCCTTCAAACTTCAGGGAAGTCCTCAGATGTTCGAGAAATTTCTACGAAGTTCGTGGTACTTCTACGATATTTAAGAAATTCCTATTAATTTCAAAAAACTCCGAACTTCAGGGAAGTCCTAAGATCTTAAAAAAAAAATCCTTCGAACTTCGGGGAAGTCCCATGAAATTCAGGCAATACAAACTTCAATGAACCCTTCAGGAAAGACGCTTCAAGGAAGTTCTACGAACTTTAGGGAGTTTCTATGAACTTCAGCAGTCAGTCTTTTTAATAATAAGAGTCATTAAACCAGCGTTGTTTATGAAATCTTTTAATCATATGATTTTGAAATCATGTTGTAATCAAAATTCCGCTAAATAAGATCCTTAATCGTTGACAATTTGCGGAAAATTTAAACAAACTGGAAATCCGTAAAATTGTTAGAAGCAAAGGTTTGTTTAAAGAGTCCTCATTCATATCACACTTCGCAATTTCACCTTGAGATAAACTAGCCCGTTGGCTAAAACTCTCAATAATAAATTTAAAAAAATCACAGTTTCAAAAACAGAAATCTCAAGGTTTAGGGGCTTATAGATATCTAAATTTCATACATTAGATATGGCTTCGTCGCTAGTCCGTCGTATCTCAGCTTTTCTTCGTCATACACCCCTGAAATCGCTCATTTTACGGGTTGTCGCAAATGTTTCAGTGTCAATCGTAATTAATCTTGTAAGCAATGATGTTTTTGCAAAAACATGAGTGAAAACGCTTTGCTATTATAGTTTTAGCACATATAACGGAAATAGGCGCGCCATGATACGACGAAGTAGCGCGGCTCCCTACTAGCTTCTTTACAGCAAACAACCAGATAAAGATTTCACGGGCATTCACAAGAACCTTAATACCTATTTTGGTTTGTGAAATTCCGCATTGCGCGAAGAATGATGGCACAAGGATTCACTTTAATTTTTTTTATTAAAAATTGGTTTTTAATACATGGTTTTTAAAACCAGGAGACGGACATCGATTACCATCCATTGACGGTAATCGAATGTGCAGGAAGGCAGCTTCCACACCTGCGTATGATATCGCACCCATTCAACACACATGGGCCGGGACCAACGGCTTTACTTCCCTTCCGAAGGAAGACGTGACTGTGCTCAACTTTTTGACTCAGCTCTGGTACTCTCTTCGGTCCCTAGCTAATCGATGCACTCCTCGAAACATAGGAAAATCCACGAACCCCTCATTTTATCTGTCAAACTTTCATAGTGAATCAATGTGTGTTCTTCAGAGAATTTTTGGATGGGTATGAAGAAATTTTTAAAGGGTTTCCAGAGGGAACCTCAAATTTATTTTAGAAGAATAATTCTGAGAAGAACTTTGTGAAGCAAACTGATTTTAAAGGAAATGTTTGAGAGTATAGGTAGACAAATTTGATGAACGAAAAACATCATTAGTAATAACTCATTTAACCTATTGATCCGTTCGGCTCAATCGCATTCCGTTTACAAAATTATAGTTAATAGTAGAAGTAGTTCATTCATTTACTTTTTAGAGTAGGGTTTTCTCTATTGTAGTAAATATAACCAAACATTTTATTCTTTTTTACCACCATTCTTTGGGTCATTAATGGAAGATTCCAAAAAATCAATTGAAAATTGTATAAAATCGGAAATCATCTACATTTTACATAACTTTTCGGAATTAATCATAAATAATTTTATTTCGGAATTAAATTTGTGTTTTGTCACAAACCTGATTGGCAGAAAGATATCAAAAATCTATTAAAATGTGCACGTGAAAGGTTTGTGGAAAAATAATATTGAGAAATAGAAAGAGATGCCTTATTTCACAATAACTTTCATTTGAATTTATCAATAAACCTGATCATCCCACATTTTGAAAATTCATTACTCATAAAAAAGTCATCTTTGAATAAATGATTTTGCACCAAATAATATTGAAATTTTCGTAGAATTCCCGAAAAAAAAAACTAACATATAGAAATGTTTCCCATGAAAATTGCATCGATAAATTGTTGGTAAAACTTTTACCAGTAAATGAGTAAAGTAACAGGATAAAGTAATATCTCTTCCTATGGTACCGATTGTTTATGTGTCATACTCCCCAACATCCTAGTTACGTCTATGTATGTAGTAGAGTCATTCAATTCGTTGTTTAAATTCTTTCGATATGGCAAGCGCTCTCAAATAAAGAATAAAAAAAAATATAAAAAAACCTATGCCAAGCGTATTCTGGTATTAGGAAAATCATTTCAAAACTCAATCATTGAACTCTCCTAAGGTGGTTAAGTGGCAAGCGTGCTATCTCACTGCAGTGTGTCTGGAATCAACCGCAGCCAAGATCGTTGATATTTTTCTGTGACGAAAAAATCTCTTGTCACGTCTTCATTCGGAAGGGAACTAAAGCCTTTCATCCCGGTCCATAACCGACCGACATCTAATAAGATTATGATAACATTTTTAAACGATTTTTGTAGAATCATCCTACAACCACCATTTTTTTTTAAGATAATCGATCAGAAGTTTTTTGAGGCTACAGATCTGAATTAAATCGTCTGTCAACATATTCAAATTTGAAACCAATTTTTATCACTTGAATAAATAATTAGGTATAAAATGTCGCAAACGTTTCTTATTTGTGTATGCATTTGGAATGTCAAAGAAACGGTTTACAGGAAACCGACCTGAAGATTTGCATAAAATAAACTTTTTTGGACACAAAACACGAAAAAACTACGTGTTGCCAAGAACGAGATTTGACTGTAAAGGAAAACTTAAAGTTCCAAAAAACACATTTGCATTGAAATTACATTTCACTCAACCCCTTAACCCTGAAGGAGTCAAAAACTGATGAATCGGCAAAACTTACACCAGACTGTGCAACTCAGCAACCAACTATACCTACAATGCCCATGCACACCCAGACCCAACAAAGTTCATGTTTATTGATAATCCTCTACAGTAGTAAACAGAGCACTGTGCATACTCGACACGAGCTACTTACCGAGCTAAACGATTGCCATTCGGGTGCCGACGTATCAATGGGCATCACACGACGATAGTAGAATATCGCCATGACTAGTAATATGTATTGCACCCTTCCGAGCAGCGCGACAAAACTAATATTTGCCATGTGCTTATCTTTCTAGGAAGCACGATCCCTGAAGATGGGCGATTTCCAGCAGGCCGAAGCGAATAATATTGCAGCGCACAGTGTGAAAGTGTCGAGTGATCATTTCAGGTTGGTATTTTATCCACACTCACAGCATTTGAGATAACGTCTTTCTAACGGTTCTGTTTTGCTCGCATCATCTGCGTTATTATCTAATTGCAGTTCGGAGAAGAAAGCCATCGCGCAGGCACAGCAGCGACAAACGGTGACAGCTTCAGGAGTGTTCAACCAAGAAACAAGCGTATCGGCAGCAACTCAATCGAACTTCTCCTCCCACAGTATGGTCAGTTCTTCCTCGCAGATGAGCACCCATACCTCGTCCATGAACGGTACCATGAACGGAAGCTTCCCCAGTTTCGAAGATTTGGAATGTCTTGCCAGCAATCCGATGGATATTGAGAATGTTATACACAAGTATTCGAATCATTTGACGGATTACGTCAAGAATCTACAGCAACATGAGCAGATACAAATGGCGCCAAGTCTTTTGAACGAAATGAACGAAATCATACAACGAGCCTGGGCTGTTCCAACTCATGGTCATGAGCTGGGGGCAAGCCTCTGTGATACATTACGAAAAACTGGAGGATTGGATTTACTCATGAAGAACTGCGTTGACAACGATTCAGCGGTACAATTTTCATCGGCGAAACTGTTGGAACAATGCCTCACTACGGAAAATCGATCGCACGTGGTTAAAAATGGTCTCGACAAGGTGGTAAATGTGGCATGTGTATGTACTAAAAACAGCGGAACGGACCATTCACGGGTTGGCACAGGAATCCTGCAACATCTGTTCAAACATAGCGAGGATACATGTTCCAATGTGATTCGATTGGGAGGTCTGGATGCAGTCCTATTCGAATGCAGGAAAAACGACGTGGAAACGTTGAGACACTGTGCCGGAGCCTTGGCCAACCTGTCTCTCTATGGTGGTGCAGAAAATCAAGAGGCTATGATCAATCGAAAAGTGCCCTCTTGGCTATTCCCACTTGCTTTCCACCACGACGAAAATATAAAATACTACGCTTGTCTTGCGATTGTTGTGCTGGTAGCGAATAAAGAAATCGAAGCCGAAGTGATCAAGTCCGGGACGCTAAACCTTGTGGAACCCTTCGTTACGTCGCACAACCCGTCCGAATTCGCTAAATCTAATTTGGCACATGCCCACGGTCAAAGCAAGCACTGGTTGCAGAAACTGGTTCCCGTATTAAGCTCGAAACGAGAAGAAGCACGAAACCTAGCAGCATTCCATTTCTGCATGGAAGCAGGAATCAAAAAGGAACAAGGCAATACGAATATTTTCAAAGAAATTGGTGCTATCGAGCCGCTCATCAGAGTTGCAAGTTCGCCGAACGCCATCGCCTCAAAGTTTGCAGCTCAAGCGCTGCGGCTAATCGGTGAAGAAGTACCGCACAAACTGTCTCAACAGGTGCCCCTGTGGTGCTCCGAGGACGTACGGGAATGGGTTAAACAAATCGGATTCTCCGAATATGAGCACAACTTTTTTGACTCCAAAGTCGATGGCGACCTCTTACTGCAGTTGACCGAAAACAACCTTCGGGAAGATATTGGCATCACAAATGGTATCAGACGGAAGCGGTTCGAACGTGAACTGCAAAATCTAAAGAGAATGGCAGACTACAGCTCTCGAGATCCCGACAATTTGCATATGCTGCTGTACAAAATTGCTCCCGAGTACACCATCTACACCTATTCCATGCTGAATGCCGGAGTCGATCTGGAGTCTATAAGAAATTTGGATGACGACCAGCTGATAACCGAATGCGGAATTTCCAATTCCATCCACAGGGCACGAATTTTCAACGCCATCAAGAACAACGAGACTTCTTCGCTGACGTTGGAGAAAAGCGCCGAAAAGAGCCTGGACGTGTTCGTCAGCTATCGGAGAAGCAACGGTTCCCAGTTGGCCAGTTTGCTGAAGGTCCATCTCGAGCTGAGAGGTTTCTCCGTGTTCATCGACGTGGAACGGCTCGAAGCCGGCAAGTTCGATAACAACCTGCTGCAAAGCATCCGCCATGCGAAGCACTTTCTGCTGGTGTTGACACAAAATGCTCTGGAACGGTGCGTCGATGACGTCGATGGCAAGGATTGGGTTCACAGGGTGAGTATTTACATGCCGGCCGCTTAACGTAGGATTTCGACTAGTTAAAAGGATGGAACTTTCAGGTGAACAAAAACAATTGCTATTAAAGCTTTTAAGAGAATTTTGATAATAATTTCTAAGGAATGTTGGGGAAAATTAAAAAAAAAACATTCACACAAGGGAATTCTGACTAAAATTCCATGGTAGTTAGGAGAAGAAATCCAAGGGAATTGCGAAGAGAAATAAGAATTACTTCAATTGTAGTTCTGAGTAAAACTTCAAGGTAATTCTAAGGACCTCCGGAAACCAGGTGAACTCTACGGAGAATTCCAAGTGAAATTTGAGGAAAATTCCAAGACAGTTGTGGGATGAATTCTAAGCGAGATCTGATGATATTCTGAGAGTATTCTGATATGTGAAAAGAATTAACTTCAAATGAATTCTAAGAAGGGTTCAACGGTAACGGTTTGGAGTAGAATGCTAAGGGAATCCTGAAAAGAATTTAATGGAATATATAGACACTTAGTTTTTCTACCGAGCTCGGCTGTGCAAATTCACAGTTTCACTGAGATCTCAGCAAAAGTGACATTTGATTGCTGAGTCTCAGCAAACAAATGAAATGTTTGCTGAGATCTCAGTTAAGCTTTTTTTGCCGAGATTTGCACATCCGAGCTCGGTAAAAAAAACTGTAGGACCCGATTCAAGCAAATTTTCGGAAAATGATACCGAGGCAAATACTTTTGAAAGCAGAAATGCTTCATAAAAAATCCTCAAATACTATTTAGTACACGGGAGCATTACGGGTACCTCTACTGCCGCTATTCATATAAGTTATAGAGTTCTACACACTTATATTGTTTTGCCGAGATGGGCACCACCGAGCAACTCGGCATTTTATTTTGTTGGATCTCAGTGGAAAACTTGCCGAGATTCAGCTAACAAACGGGAATTTTGCCGAAATCTCAGATAAAAAACATAAATTTTGCTGAATCTAGGCAAATTATTCACTGAGATCCAGTAAAATAAAATGCCGAGCTGCTCGGTGGTGCCCATCTCGGCAAAAAAAATCTAAGTGTGTATGTCCAATGGAATTCTGATTTAGATGGAACTGTTATACGAATAACGGCAATATGACGAGTAGGCATGCTTGGCATGCACAGTTGTACACACCAACTGCTCATTTGTTAATAAATTTTCACTCATTTATTGAAATTTTTTTTTCTTTAAAGTAATTGATAGATTACAATCATAGCTTACTATAGATATGCAAATAGTAGGTAAATCTTAACATTTGAATCAACACCAATGATTTTTTACGCTTTAAGTCCGAGACGTGCAGCGAGCATTTCTCACTTCATTTTTACAACGCAAAAACAAATACAATGTATTACTAGAATTAAAATCTACTTTTTTTTAAGTATCTATAACAAGCTTAAACTCTATTCTACCTACTGCTTCAAAAAGAACTATGTTTTGTCAACTGTGTGCAAAGTTATTAGCAAATGAGCAGTTCGTGACCAAAACTGTGTATGCCAAGCATGCGAGCCAAAATCAAATCCCCGGATTAAAAATACTTCCGATAAGAATTCGTTGGGAATTCTGAGGAGAATTTAAATCGATTTCTGGGAGCATTCTTAGGACTTGAGGAGAGTTTAAAGATAATTCGAAGCATAAATCATTGGGAATTTCGAGACAACACTTGGGGAATTTTATGGAAAATTTCAAGAGAATTGTGAGGAGATCTCCAAGTGAATTTAAAAATGAATTTCAAAGGAATTCTTTAGCAGAACTCCATATCAGTTCTGGGGAGAATTGTAAGAGAGTTCTGACTAGAGCTCCAAGATTATTCTGACAAGAGTTCTCAGGGATTTGTAAGGAGAACTAAAAGTGAATCCTAAAGAGTATTCAATATGAGTAGGATTCCATGGGAACACTAAGGAGAATTTCTAAAAAATTCTCAAGACAAATCAACGAAAATTCGGAGGATTAATTGATAGGAATTGTAAGGAGTACTCCAAGGTATTCCATGGAGAATTTTAAGGAGGCGTTGCAGGAACTTCTGAGGTGTATTCATCGTAATTCCAAGGAGAATTTCTATTTAATTCGAAGAAGAGTTCCGAGGTAACCTAAGGAATTTCTGGGAGCAGACAATGCTTAAGAGAAGGTAATTCTGTGAAATTGATTGAAAAATGTTGGAGAATTGCAAGTGAACTCCAATAGTGTTGCTCTTCAAAGATTATTGTTTAGGAATTTAGTGAAAAATTTCATAAGAACCATCTCCGAATTTCGTCAAAGATCGTTTTGGGACCTCTGAAGTATTAGATGCAAATTCATAAGAAATTCTCGACTAACTTTCAAAAACAAAGTCTGTGAAGAGTTCCGTGGGAATTATTATTAATAATCAGCAGACAGAGAAAATATTTGGAATAAGGAAAAATTATAGATCGGATATTAAGAAAAGTCGTCAAGCTTCTGGAATTTCGATTTTTTTTTTTTACGTTCGACTGAAAAGTGAGATATCCAAAATATGGATCAATTTACAAGATTCTGGAACATGAGAATGTTAGAAGGTTCAAAACTAATAGAAATATTTAAAAAGTAGGAATTTGATTTTTTAGGTTTCTGACACATAGAAAATCATCGAAATGAACTCAAATTATATTTTTAACTATGGATTATTATTTTTTAGATTTTGGCATGTACAAATCTGCGATTTCCGGAACTTCAGAAGAAATATGCGAGGTACCGGACATCGATTTTTTTCATGCTTCTAGAACAGTAAAATGATTTTTCAAAGCAGATTTCTACTTCTTTGAAATTCTTGAATACTGAGATGAACTAGTCTAAGCCTAAACATTTCATTTTTATTTAGTTAATTTAAAAAAAATATATTCGTTAGTTAGTGTTTCCAGTTTCGAATAATTAATTAAGTATTACTAATTTTGAAAATAAAACAAACAGCATTTTTAATCTTTAATTCTGAAATTTAAAGAACAAAGATAAACATTTTAATTTTTCAATAAAAAATGAAAAATTTTAGATTTCCAAGGTCTCAAATTTCAGAAACATTGTAAAATTATCAATTCAAATTCATTCTTATAGGTGTTGTGGCCATCTTCACCAGTTGTTTCTCAGTCAAACTCCAATTTTTTCTCTCTGATTGCGTAAGAAGAGTGAGATCTAAGGTCTCATACAGTTTCCATAATTGTAATTTAACAAAATTGTCATAAACAACAATTTCTTACCTTGTGCAGGAAATCGTTGCGGCCCTCAACTCCGACTGCAACATCATCCCAATCATCGACAACTTCCAGTGGCCTGAACCGGAGCGCCTGCCGGAAGATATGCGAGGAGTTTGTCACTTCAACGGGGTCAGATGGATCCACGACTACCAGGATGCGTGCGTGGACAAACTGGAAAGGTAAGAACAAAGGAAAACATCCTACGGATTACTTACGTTTTAGCAACTTGGAATTCATCCATTTGTGTTGGTTTTCTTTGTTGAAATTTTTCACGCTTTTGTTCGAATTGGGTTTCCTATTGCTTCCTAGGTTGTCAGTAGTTATTCGAAGCAAGCATGCAGTTTTTTTTTTTTCGTTTCGTTAAAGCACCCGCCATTGCGAGCACTTCAGTTAACCATCTACAACCTAAACTTAACACGATTCCAAGAATTATTTCAATCGCTTGATTGTGAGTAATCATTTTCGAGTGTCTCCTTCCTAATCCGCTATGGACACAAAACAGTTCCTCTGAACCGATTCTTCGCATTTTTCTTCCTCACCCGCAGGTACATACGGAATATGATCACTAACCGTAACGGTCGCTCTAGCGTATCGTCGCAAAGATCGAGCAATTAGAAAATTTGAATCACCCATTCTTCCCGTTTAAAAGAAAAAAAAGTCGGAAAAGCAAGATCTCACGATGAAAGAAACAAGCGTTCAAATTACCCACTGTGTGTGTATGTGCGTTTTTATACTACCAAATACTGCTACCAGTTTAAACTTGCGCTAACAAACTACTCATCACTAGTACTGCCGTCAGCTCTCGTCAAAAAGCATTTCGCTGATCTCATCTATATTTGTATATGTTCAGTGTATTCCGGTGCGCGAGAAAGGTACGCCGATGTTTGGTTTGCTTTGAAGGTATAAAAGCTAAAAGCTAGTGGGACACCCACCGTTGGATCAACGATGAGCCCTGCAGTAAGCGTGATGAGTTCCCACCGTGAGTGGTGCTTGAGCATCTGAGAGGCGAGTGTCCTTTGATTTTCGATTCACCTAAACTAAGATCTATCTGCAAGGTGTTTAAAACAATAGATTTATTCTCACAGCCAGGATTGGAGCTTGAATTCTTTTTGAAGCAAATGCACTGACCACTCACTAGTATCATTGATATTGTCCTTAAATTCGTACATTCGCTTTCCGAGCATATTCAAAAAGGTTAACTCTCCTAATGGCTCTCAGAATTGTGTTCAATTGCCCTTATGTTAAAGCCAATTTATATATATTACACATCCTATCCGAGTATAACCCAACAAACATTTAAAGCTGAATAAGAGCTTATTCAGGCACAAATTGGCTAAAAATATGCTTATTGAACTTTTAATCAGCCGAAATTGTTTGTTGGGAATGGCCTATTGTATTGATAAATACATATTACGATACAGCATAGTTGATCCGAATAAATCATTTAACAATGTCATAAATTTTCTTTTTGTTTTCGATCGCAGGTTCATGCGCGCTGAATCCAACACCCGTTGCAGTTCGACGGATCACTTCCGCAACCTGCTGAACCGACCGGCCGGTGATTCAACGCCCACAACGCCAACCATGTATCAACGTATGCACAGCAATGAATCCGGCAAGAGCAGCGACAAAGAAAATCGTAACTACGAATGACTAGATACTCCTTCAGTGGGTTCTTCCACTGGCCAATCGCAGTCCCAACAACCGAATGGTGGTTCGAACAGTTCGCTCAACCATCCTCGCTACTATTCCAGCTTGGCGAACCGCTATCGCAAGTCCTCTAGCCCGGCCCGTCAATGGCTTACCGGGGCTGGAAACTACGCTACAACTGGTCGATCCTCACGCTTTCCGAACGCCAAACCATCAGCATTCGGTGGCAACAGCAATATGGCGAGAAATATTCGGTCCTCCGAAATTCGAAGAAGTTCTGCGGCTGGCTTGAATGCAGCTTCGCAGAGACCACCACTGCCTCCGAAAACCGAGAATCGCTATCACAGCTGCGAGGGACTGCTCAGGGATGACAACAAACAACCCACTGAAGGACAAGATCACGTAGATTCAAAAACCGCTGCCTCAAAATCTGCCGAAAGTACGCCCGAACCGGTCAAATCAACCGAAGAGTCTATAAAAGCCAAAAACCGACGATCTCGCAGCATGGATGACTTGTTCGATGACGATCGTAATCTGACGGACTTTCTCGAAAATACACAAAGCATGGAGAACCTCGCATCCGAGGCGCCCCCTAGCGAACCACAGTCTCCGGTAAACGTGTTGGGTAACATATGCCTTAATCGTCGATTCGTCGAACCTGCCGTCGAACCTGAAGACATACCGGATCCTCGCGTGGATACAGCCTCTCCTGAATCATGCGGCGAACAACCCTGTGAGAACGAAACCATCACCGTGGATAGCACTCCGCGTGCGGAGCCTCAAAGCGAGGATAAAACATCGCCTGAAGACGACGTGCTATCGACAAACTCGTCTCTGAACTCGTTCGCCTCGGCCAGTGATACAACTTCGACGGCCAAGAAGACGAACACGCCTTTTATCAATAGATACGTCAAAAAGGTGAAATCGCTAATGAAGAAATAGGCCTCGTATCTCTATCTCGAATATCTGAGCAACAAGTATCCAATTCTCCACAAGGAAATCATCTGAGA
Source organism: Ochlerotatus camptorhynchus (assembly GCF_037179485.1). Taxonomy (NCBI): domain Eukaryota; kingdom Metazoa; phylum Arthropoda; class Insecta; order Diptera; family Culicidae; genus Ochlerotatus; species Ochlerotatus camptorhynchus. The sequence continues at coordinate 830,110 of NW_027041110.1, forward strand.
CCAAACGAAAGTTTTTAAAATTTTACTGAAAAAAATATTGTGATCAAGTAGAACTACTATTTTAGGGAAGATAAGTAAATAAGGATTACAAACCTTACATAAGTAAATTAAGAGTGTAAATAGTACAGCAAAGATGTATGCTTTTCATTACTTTTCTGAAAGTTTTACTGTACCTGTTCGGTTTTTTTAATAACATAAACAATTTCAATATTTTTATCTTGATGAAAACTACAGCGTGTAAACAGGTATTTAGGCTGGATCTAACAAAATGTGATTGTTTCGCGTTTGAGCGAGCGATGTAAAGGAGTAAAATATATTATTTTAATCATTACGAGTTTAGCCACATACTATATTTATAAATCAGGAAAAGCAAAAAACATACACATTTAAACGCCTGCGTAAGAAATAATTCTTATTTTCGATATTTATGCCCTCACATAATTGTGTCACTTTTAGAATAGCACACATAATTACTGTTGAGCGAAACTCTATTACGATGTATATGTCACTAACTGAGTACTATTTATGTTTTTAGCGAATAAACAGCTATTATTGCTTACGTACACAGTCTAATCTCAAAGGGGTTGAATGTGTACGACTGTAAGCTAAGAATGTAACGAACTACTGCTATAAGTGAATACATTTATTGATTATGCATATACAACTATGTACGTTTCTTCTGTCCGAAAACATCATCGCGTGTTCAAACACCATAGGTAATATAAATTGGGAAAAACAAACCTTAAAGTGAGCGTTTTGCCGGCTCTCAGCTACACCGTGTTCAATGTCTTTTCATACAAATTTGAATTGTTTTTTTTTTTTTTTGTGGCATCAGTAATTTAGATTTTATTAGAAATAGCATATTAACAGAAAGGCAACATAATTTCGATCAATTACAGCATATGTTCTGGAGTTACCCTGCCTTCAACTGCACTACTTGCATAGGCATTTCGTCCCATATTTGGTTGGTATTTGGGGTGGTGGAGTGCTGATTGCGATTAAGAACACAATGGAGTGTGAATTTGTTTCGATGGCATAAATTTAATGAACTTGAACAAATCGCAGTTTGCATAAAGTCACAACTTCGTTCGCTTTACGTAGTTGCTATCTACCTCCCACCTAATTCGAGTACCGAGTTATATACTGCTCATTGCTCATGCTAATGCAGTACAACTTGTTGCAGATCGTCTATCGGAGCCTGACATAATCTTCTCGGTGGTGATTTCAATCTTCCTAATTTGTGATAGCATCTTGACGAGGACATTAATGGATTCATTCCTTCGAATGTCTCTACTGATACTGAGATGAACTTTACAGAAGCAATGTTTGCCAACGGCTTAAGCTGTTAATAGATTAACAGTTTCGTCAACACAAATGGTAGACTGCTGGACCTTGTATTTACCAATTTACCGGAATACCTTTACCTGATTGCACCGTCTTCTCCGCTGTTACCTGTAGATAACCATCACACACCAGTCATTTTACTACTTGACGAGAGTGACGCACCAATACTACTTGACGATCATGATCAATGTTTTAAATTTGACTATTCGACATGCGACTTTGACTTGTTGAACTTTTTTTTATGGATATTGAGTGAATTATAGAATAATGGTACGGTTGATCAGATGCTATCAGCAATCAGATCAGCAACCGTGGTGGACTCCTGAGCTACGTAGCCTTCGTAACAATGAACGTAAGATGCGCAACCGATATTTCCTTACAAAAATTGGGTCCGACAAAGCTAGACTCCGTGAGCTTGAGTAGGAGTAGAAAGTCATTCTTTCTGCAACACATGAAAACTAATTGCTCAGTATTCAGTCAACCGTCAAGCAAAATCCTTCACGCTTCTGGGACAACGACACAATCAAGAAACGGAAAGCTTGAAACAGAATCCCTGGCTCGGTCAACTTCGATGAAATAAATTCTCGGTCAAGCTCAGAAGCAGCCAATCTCTTTGCAACTTTCTTCGAGAGCCTGTTTAGGCTGTGAACCATTTGCCGAGTTAAATTTAACTCGTAGTTAAAAGTGACATTTCGAAAGTTATTTCTTATGTTCGAAAATCCCCGTGCTGTCGATCGACCGGTTTTCGAGCCACGGTCGTCAAAATTTAACTTCTTGTCTGTCAGAAATAACCACGCTCGGATAGCAGGGTTAATCGATAACTTTCCATCTGTCAAATTTTAACCAAAAGTTAAAATAATCCACCAAATGGTTCAGAGCCTTAGTAAAGCATCGCCCGTACAACGTCAAAACTGTTTCGAGCAGATATCGTTCCATAACATTATTCTACCGTGTATACAGTTTTCTCCAGACGAAGTTCAGAAAGCCCTCAATGAGCTTGATTCAATGAAAGGACCCGGAACAGACAGCTTGCCTCCTGTGTTGCTACGCTGGCGACGCCCATCGCTGCTGTTTTCAACCGTTCGCTCCAAGACAGAACGTTCCCAAATTCATGGAAAACGGCGTCCATAGTACCAATCCATAAATCCAATAGCTACAAGTGTGTCACCATTTATCGAGGTGTATCCATACTTTTTAGTGTCAGTAAGGTATTTGAGAAACTGATTCACACAGTTTTGTACAGAGCTGCTGCACCGATCATCTCCAAAAGTCAGCACGGCTTTATGAAGCATCGTTCTACAACATCAAATATGTTATGTATCAGCGATATCACGTAACTTAGAATCGAAGCAACAAGTGGACTCGGTTTATGTTGATTTCACTTTTGATACAGTACCGCACAATCTCATCGCTGACAAAATGAACCACATTGGATTTCCGACATGGATCACTGAATGGCCCAATTCATACCTGTCTAATCGCAATACTTTCGTGATGGTGAATTTCGTGCGCTCCAGGACTTTCAACATAGGGGAAATGCAGGTAATGTCGGCCTAAGTGTCCCTAATTTGGGCCCATACATTAATTCAGCAACCGACTAAATGTTCAATAGCAACCAAAAATATCCATTAGTAACGTCCCAATAACGCGTTCATCTAGATAAAATTGATAAATAGTAGATTTTTAGCGATGGGCCCAAACTTAGATCCATAGGCCAACATTCGAGACATTTCCCCTACCATCTGGCGTACCACAATGCAGTGTTTTCGGTCCTCTTATTTTTATGTTAATGACCTGTGTGACATGCTCTCATCATCCAAACCTTCTTTTGCCGATGATATAAAAATTTTCCGTGCGATTGTTTCTCCCACTGACTGCGTCGCAGTGCAAGAAGATATACATTGTGTGATAGTTTGGTGCGGTGACAACGGCATGCGCGTGAACAGCAAAAAGTGCAAAGTAATATCAACAATCAATACGAAACTAACGATTTTAAATTGGCTCACCACTTTAGTAGCCTATTGGTCCCAAGGAAACGATTAACGTACCCTATTCTAGTTGAAATTCTATTACTACACTATGTTTGTTTTGATTCGCTATGAAAGTTTGACAGATAACATCAGGGGTGTGTGGATTCATGCAGAACATGCAGGGGTGAGTGAAATAGCTTGGGACTGCTTGGGACCGTTGTTCTGGTACTGAGTGAGCCAAAAATAATAATGATTTTCTTCGGGACCCAGTGGTCTTAGAGTTACCTCTATGGTAATATCAACAATCAATACGAAACTATCGATTTTAAATTGGCTCGCTACTTGACTAGCCTATTGATCCCAAGCAAATCGATTAACGTACCCCATTCTAGTCAAAATTCTACTACTACACAATGTTTGTTTTGATTCGCTATGAAAGTTTGACAGATAGAATGAGGGGCTCGTGGATTTTCCTATGTTTCGAGGAGTGCATCGATTAGCTTGGGACCGAAGATAGTACCAGAGCTGAGCCAAAAAGTTGAGCACGTTTCTTCGGGACTTTCTGGTCTTAGAGTTACCTCTATGGTAATATCCTTCACTCGCTGCAACAATGTTATTCACCATCAATATTACGTGGGGCCGGATTCTCTAGAACGTGCAAATTCCATCTGTGAGCTAGGTATTACCAACAATCAATACGAAACTAACGATTTTAAATTGGCTCACCACTTTAGTAGCCTATTGGTCCCAAGCAAACGATTAACGTACCCTATTCTAGTTGAAATTCTATTACTACACTATGTTTGTTTTGATTCGCTATGAAAGTTTGACAGATAACATCAGGGGTGTGTGGATTCATGCAGAACATGCAGGGGTGAGTGAAATAGCTTGGGACTGCTTGGGACCGTTGTTCTGGTACTGAGTGAGCCAAAAATAATAATGATTTTCTTCGGGACCCAGTGGTCTTAGAGTTACCTCTATGGTATTACCATAGAGGTAACTCTAAGACTAGAAGGTCCCGAAGTAACGAGCTCAACTTTTTGGCTCAGCTCTGGTACTCTCTTCGGTCCCAAGCTAATCGATTCACCCCTCGAAACATATGAAAAACCAATAACCCCTCATTTTATCTGTCAATCTTTCATAGCGAATCAAAACAAACATTGCGTAGTACTAGAATTTCGAATAGAATAGGATACGTTAATCGTTTGCTTGGGACCAATAGGCTAGTCAAGTAGTGAGCCAATTTTAAATCTATAGTTTCGTATTGATTGTTGGTATTACGATCTGTAGGGTTCCACCTATCCGGAGAAAAGCCTGATTGTTCCGGGGTATGGTTTGGTGTCTGTTGTGGGAGTTCTCCGGAGAGCTTACCTATGCGTCCGTATGCGGTCGTGGTCCGAGGGCAAAGAGGTCAAGAGACGATTGCTGCGTGTTCTCGTTGTCACCCGTCGCGTCTGCTGAGGAGTGCGCATGGTTATGTGCGTGATGGATAGTGGGCGGCTCGCATCTCTATGCGGAGGGTATTTGATACCGCACACGATCGATTCGAAGCTAAGGTTTAACGAACACATAAACATCGTAACTGCTAAAGCATATACTGTGCTTGGTTTTATTCGTCGTCATGCTTCTGGTTTCACCGATGTTTTTTTTGTCTCAAGACGCTATTCTGTATAGTTCGCAGCATTTTAGAATATGCTTCCCCGGTTTGGTCTCCATTTTACGTTACGCATATCCTTGCGGTTAAAAGGATTCAGAAAAGTTTTATAAGGTTTGCCTCGCGTCAGTTCCCCTGAAATGATCCAATTAATCTTCCATGTTATCCCGACCGATGCAAACTGATTGATTTGGAATCCCTCTCTTCGTTCATCTTCGACCTCATAACAGGCAACGTGGACTGTCCCGAACTCCTGGAACTGATTCCGTGGTATACTCCTCCTCGACGATTCCGTAATTCCCGGTTGCTTGCAATTCCATTTCACAGAACGAATTTTGGATGCAATAGTTGTTTTAATTCTTGTTTGCGTTCCTTTAATGATGTTTGTAGCGAGTTTGATTTTATTCTGACCAAACATGTGTTTAGTGCTAGAATAAGGGGTTTAGATTAAATTAGGTTTTAAGTAATCAGTCTGTACGACGTAGTTGAAGATGGTGAGCAAATAAATAAATAAATTAAAGCTTTGAATCAGATCAAGTTAGACCCTGTGCTCGTTTACTTTCGACCACATAAAATAATCCAAGAGATTCAGATCTGGTGAACTGGGAGGCCATTTATCTTTGGCCAAAAAGTTGGTCGAATTATTTCTGCATCACCTCTGAACGAGCTTGCTGTGTGAGAGGGAGCTCCATCTTTTTCAAACACATAATGATCTTTTCCAATCAATACTTATACATTTGTTTTGACAACTTTCTCCAAAAATTCCTTTTCATAAGGAATTCTTCTGCGGAGGATTTCAGGACTGTTGTATTAAGAAAATTTCTAGGGAATCCCCAAGGAGGTAGACTTAATCTAATATGAAGGGAAGATGTTGCTTGGCTGTCATGAGATGCGTGTGCGAAAAGTAGATAAAAAGAAGATTTAAGAAGATTTTGTATATTTCGTGCAAAAAGATAGAGCTCGATGCGAGAAGATAGATCTACATGTGTGAAATGTTTTTTTTTGTAAATAGATGTAAATAGTAATTGAGATTTAAATGTGTCGCCCCCCCTCGGGAATCCCTGAGAGATTCTGAAAAGAACTATATTTTTGATTTTGATTTAGATTTTGCGAGACAGAAGGCAAAATCTTAAGTCTCAAGTTCACATTCCAGAACATGAGTGGAACATGGTGATCACGTCAAACTTTAATGTCTAAAATGAATCACATGCCCCAAACAACCCCTAGAACGACTTCCCCCTTTTCCCATATCATTGCATGCAAAATTATAACCCAAAAGTAACGACTACCAGACTTTTTAGGAGATTTCGGAAAACAAAGAGGTCTCGTAGGCGTTTACAGCCCCGCATGATAAAATCTATTCAAACGTTAAACATTTCCAACAATCTGCACTTACCGTGAGGTTAATCGTCATCCGAGCTATCGCAAACGGCTTCCTCTTCTTTGCTTCGGTCCACCCGACTTTGGTGGGTACAAGCTGCTGCAGTGGTTATCAAATTCCCCGGCAAACGATAGAAACTGTATAGGAAGCAGTGAATCGACAGCGTTTCGGCTACCTGCATCAGCAGAATAGGCACTTCCGGTTTTGGTTGCCGCTGGTATAGCACTGCAATGTCTTTGGCCGTCAAAAGCGGTTCATTGGATCTAATTTTAATTAAAATTGAATGGTAATTGTTGTTGATTTAAGGCATTCGCGAGAAAGCATCATACTTACAGCCGTACGATTATGCGATATTCGGGAATTACAGGTTGACTTTTCCGGAAAACTGAACCGTCACTGGGGAACACATCAAAATGAAGCCTCAACGTTGTTTGGTCTTCATCAACTGGTGGAGTTGTACCAATTGCACTTTTCACTACGTCAAAACTGGCAAACAGATCGATAAAGCTATCAAGTCTTGATTTTTTATCAGTCTCTTTTTTGGAAAGTGAATCGTTGGTTTTAACCCGCTTTCGATGATCCTCATCATGGTCTGAATCAGAACGGTTGCGTTTCTCTGAATTGTATTCAGCCATCGTGTGTTCTTCGTCAGTTGGTCTTGGTTCTTGCTGCATTGTGATTGTGGAATTTAAATTCTGCATCGATTCTCGTACTTTATTATGCATAGCGGCGTTCAAGTCTAGTTCTACTTCCTCCACCAGCGGATGTGGCTGCCTCAGAATATGGTATAAGTTCTGCCAAACACATTTCTCCTCTACACTCAGCTTCCTCTCCAGAGAGCTATCCACGGCTTGATACTTCCGATTGGAATCGCACTTTAACACATAGTAGCCAGCTCTCATCAGTATACTGTAAACCTGGTATTGTTCCAAGGTTAGCGATTCTGGGTAACCGAGAAATAGGCCATATGCCTGTTGCAAGGAGATTACAACCGTATCCCAATAGACAATTAATCTGTTCTGAAAATTAAAGCAACACATTTAGCTCGCTGCAAAGTACGTCCTTCAGTCGCTTACCATTTCCAACAGATGCAGAGCTTCATACCCATCCAGGTAGCGGATCTTGTCCTCTAGGTAACCGTAGATATGCCACTTCCCTACGGCTCTGCGAATACTAACGCGCTTTCTATTGTTGTCCCATTCGCCTTCGGAATATGTTTCTGCTTTACCGACACGCTGCTGCTCAAGGATTCGCCGAAAGTCATCTAAACATTATTGTAAAAACTTCCTTACGTCACTATGCTTAACAAAATTATAGTAGTTGAGTACTTACCTCTAATCTTAGAAATGTGATCTTGATGTTCGGCTTCATCTTCCGATCGGGTCAGCCGATGAATTCGGGTGTGGAAATCGTAATTCCCAACGTGGTGTTGCAACATGTCTCGGCCACTGCAAATCACAAAAATCTAGTTCTATAGGTTTCTTTGAAAAAACAAAGGGTTTAAGCCTTACCTTAGTAGCGGTCTTGGAGGACGAGAACAGGAACTGGATTTGCTTGAATTTTCGCTCATAACTGCGAGGAACTAGAGTTTCACCTATGTTTATTTAATATTTATGCTGTTGTTTATGTTTACAGGCCAATGTGATGCAGTGTATGTGTATCATGACTCCGTTGATGATGCTCATTCTCCTATGATGAAGTACTAGAAGATTTAAAAAGCTCTGATTTGAGAGATGCCGTTTATCCGTCAAATAATATTCATATTATTTTGTTCCAAATACCTATCTAAGTTGTTGAGGAGGGGTCACGACAGGTGCTATTTGATTACAAATTTAAAGTTTGATTTATCATCGTTAAACAAAATTCATTATGATATCAAATAAAAAGTAACTGCGCATGCATCGATATGCACGAATGAAAGCTCGACCGTAAAGCTCTCGTTTCATCCTGACAAGATTTCAATTTAGCTGTCATTCCCCCCTACTATTCTGAGAGTCGTGTGACTCTCCCGCATATAAAATAACCATAAGAAGTGCCTAACCACCTATTGGCAAATCAAAGTTGGCACTCGTGGAGAATAGACGAACTATAAAAGTGATGATGGTTTTAAAAATTTTCCACGGAGAGCTATACGAGTGCAATCTTAAAATGCTTTTATTTAAAAAATGGAGCATTGTATTTAAATCTGGTTGTTGCTACAGTTGTAGAAAAGCTGAAATCTATGCATACACCTAAAAATCTGAAAAGAAATTATTTTTTCTATATTATATATCTATTGAGTAGTCCTTAAGTTTTCTCCTAACGTAGCATTAACCAGATTTAAATAAAATGCTCCATTTGCAAAATAAAGGCATTTTAAGATTGAACTCGTATACCTCACCGTGTAAAATTTTGAAACTATCATCACTTTCATAGTTCATCTATTCTCCACGAGTGCCAACTTTGATTTGCCAATAGGCCTTTTTAATAGAAACTAAACGATCGATTCAACCTCTGTTGGTGTATAGGAGAACGTCAAAAAGAGTGTTGTGAGCATAAATTGTTGCCTTGAGACATAGGAAGCGGAACACTTTTTTACTTTTCCTGATAAATTGATTCATCACGTATACGCAAAATGTTTTCATCAAGGAAAAAAAAAATCATTGCGGAAAATTTTCCTGATGAAAACAAATCACTGATACAATCACATTCTAAGTAGAAATCTCTATAACACCAGTAACACGCCACACAACGTAACTTTTGTCATTTCACGAGTGACAGAAAGTCACACGACTCGCAGAATAGGGACATTAATTTGTATGTTTGTGTATGTAACCAGGTACAAATTATACTTCCAATTAGAATGCAATGCAATAAAAGATGATAGAGGCATCGACTGATAACAAGGTCATCAACCATTTTCCTATTTATGTTTGATGTCGAATGGTTTATGGCACATGCATGACGCTGCTTGCCATCTGTTATTTTATTGTACATATGTACATATGTACATATGTTATGCACAACATATGTTATGCACAAAATAAATTAATACTCAAGCCACTAATGCATAGCAACTGATAAAATTATTATAACATAATGGCAAGACTTTTTTTTTCCTTTGCAACTATCTTTACAGATCTGTTTGGTCCATCTCGCCTATGGCCTGACTTGTAGTGCCGTGTGGTTTCAATATGTTCAACCAGCGGAAATAGCGGTTTTATGGTAAAGAGGCTCTCTAATGGTCATCGGTTCATGGCCTTCAACCTTCTTTCTGGATGTCGCTGTTCGCTTCACACACACCCGTGCATGACTGCAGAATGACGACGTACTTTGCACTACATAAATATTCCTCAGCACCGTCCCCCATATTGTGCATACATGTATGAGTTCGGGTGTATAAACTTGCCACTAGCATACACTATTCAATGGCTGACTAATTCATTTTCGACAAACTGCAATAAATGTAGCTAACATCGTAAACAAATCTAATAGGAAATGGAGTTTCGAAAAAAAAACATTTACGAAAATAAACACGAAACGGTTTATTCTTTTGGATTCCTTATGTTTCCTTAAATCTACTCTTTATTCAATTTTTGTTTATTAAAATGTGTTTTATAACGAAGTTTTTCATCTGCTTCTTGCTGTTGTTATTCCACTGTTTTATGCTTGTTCAGTTTTACTCTTTGTTATTTACAAGTCACAGAGTGTTGTAGTTGGTTTTATGCTATTGATTTTCCCATTTTCATTCGGCGACGAGAAGAAACCACCACCACTCGACTGGCGCCCGAGCTCCATGAGAGTGAAGGTTTTCGTCTGCCGTTCGCTTGGCCCGGATGGCACACGGAAAATGGGATGGAAAATGCTACCTGCTGATCGATTGAAACGAATCCAACCTTGAATGCTGATGATGACGGACTTGCAGAGATGTGTACTTTTTTGTCGAGCAGAAATTTTCAGCGCTGAACCAGCACGCACAAAGAAAAAAAAACACATCCTTATCTTTTGTTATGGGGATGGGAACGACTAATATTGTTGAAACGGAGCGAAGAGGCGCGCAGTAGCTAGAGGGAGGGAGTCAATTTAAGAAACCGGAATCTCCTGCACCTTCTGTGTAATATTTTCAACCTCCTGCTTGGAGGCTTCCTCAAAGTTTTCGGTCAACTCCGGTACATCATCGTCATCCTCTGCTACGGCTGCACTCGCCAACTTCTTCAGCTGGTTGAGTCCTTCCGGTCCCAGCTGGGAAATGATACTCGGAAGCATGTCCGTGATCTGCTTCGATTCACTGTGACCGGTGATGGCGAATGTGTTGGTAGCTAGCGAAGCCTGAGTCTTCGGGTTGTTGAAGTGAATAACCGTTCCGTCGTTCTTGATCATGTTAACCTCCTCGATTCCGGGGATGGTGTTCACGCCAAGCTTCTTCAGCGACAGCTGCAGCTTTTTGTCATCCACAGCGGAATTTGTGTGCACAATCTTCTTCTTGCGACGGGGCATGCCCTTGCCACCAATGCGGACCTCAGCCTGCAGTTTCTTCAATTTTTCCGCATTCATTGTCGTTGGGAGATGCTTTTCACTATAATCAGACAAAGAAAAGGCCCTTTATTAGCACAATTTCAACACTTTTATGATTGACCAAATGGAAACGCACATGTGAAAATTCTGACAAATTTCGATCAAAGAGAGCGAAATCGGCTGTAGAGTGCGCTGCAAGCTCCTTATGATTAGACGAGTTTACAGTTTAGACGAGTGTGAAGTAAACTGCGATGAACCCCGTAGCGTTTCTATCTTTCACGCTATTTCTAAACAACCCAAATTAGAGTAGGATCTACACATATTGTCAAAAGTACGGCTACCCAAAATTGAGTAAACTTGGACAAAGATAACGAATGTACAGCAACTACATGAATCCGACAAAAATTGTGTTCATTTTGTCATGTTCCAACTTTGTCAATTTGGTTGGTTAGGGGTATTGAGGTAAGTACATATTCGTAATCTGCATTAAAATTGGAACCGTAATCCGAAATTTCATCAATTTAGGAGCACTGTACTGTAACTATTTTATATAAGAGCTATTACATTAGAAAAAAAATCTCCATCTTAGCACCCCTCGATGGGACTTTGTATTGGAACGAGCTGTCAACTTATGGATTTATTTTGAAAAATTAAAGAAAAATCTTGATTTAAGAATCGAAATCAATGTCTAAGGGATCGATAAAAATATTGTTGTGCTTAGAAAACGAAGCTCTTTCAGAAGATCAATATAAACCGGTATGTTTTTCGAAATTAAAAACCCAATTTCGGATTGATCTATTGCAGTGAAACTTTTCCGAGCTTTCGCCATCTACATTTCGAAGAGAGAACTACTACTTAGAAACAGGACAGCTTTCAAATTCTATAAGTAAAACAGACGATTTTCTGGGCAAATCGATTCATAAAGATAAACTAATAATTTTCCGTTGAAACGTTTGCTTATATATCGTAAGAAAACGTGTTTGAAACCTAATTGTTATTATTTCGGTATGGATCGGTGGTGTTTTCATGGAAAATTATTCTTAACAAGTTTGCACTCACATGGAGAGGTTACCTTCTGCGCACGTGCATTTTTCAGAAAATGGTGAATATGTGCGATTTACACTAAGATGAAAGCAAGCTTTTGGACTATGATCGGACAGTTCCGGAAGAAAACTCTGGGGAATGTTTGAATTAGCTTCTGGAGGTATAGCTGAACAAAACATCCAGAGAAAGAAGAAAGAAGCTCTCCTGGAGGAAGTTTGAGCGGTTACGGAACAGTCGAAAGAAGCAAGGACATAATTCTGGAAGAAAAGATGCCTGGGGGATGTTCTAATGGTCCAGAAGATTTTCCTTATATTCATAAAATGAAATTAATTGATCTATCCTGATGTTCTCGGAGCTTCCCTAAATTTCTCTCAATTCTCCTGAAACAAATGAAGCTGTCCTGCATGCTAATAAATTTCCTAGAAGTTCTTTGGACTTGTGAAGTTTCCTTTAGTTCACTGGAGTTTGCTGAACTTTCCTGAAATTGCCGAGTTTTAGAATTTTAGCAGAATTTAATGAAATCGTCTTTAAAATTACTCAAAAGTCTGCACTTTTCTGATGTTTCAGTGTGGATCCACATTAAGCATCCCTGAAGTTCCAGGAAAAATAGAAGAATCATTCGAATGAAGGCTCAAGAAGCTTCCAAAGGAAGTCGAAATAAGTTTCCGGGTGGAATAAAAAAAAATAATTTACGGTGTAAGGTGGACGAAAATTCAAGCGGCAAGTTGGACGAAAATTCAGGCTTCAGGAAGTTAACCAATTTTTGAAAAGTATTTCCCTAAAATTTACCGGAAGAACTATCGACTGTTTCTCGATTCATGGGTAGCCAAAAACGGTGAAAAAATGGAAAGATTAGTCGAAAGATTATTAAGCATAATACATTTTCAGAGATGATTTTTTTTTAATTTTGAAGGCTCAAATCATTTTAGATGTTCTAAAAAATACAAGTCTCTCACAATAATTTTCTCTTAAATTCGAGCGCAGGCAGGCAATAATAACATAGAGGTAACTCTAAGACTAGAAGCTCCCGAAATAACGCGCTCAACTTTTTGGCTCAGCTCTGGTACTCTCTTCGGTCCCAAGCTAAACGATTCACCCCTCGAAACATATAGGAAAAACCAATAACCCCTCATTTTATCTGTCAAACTTTCATAGCAAATCAAAACAAACATTGCGTAGTACTAGAATTTCGACTAGAATGGGGTACGTTAATCGTTTGCTTGGGACCAATAGGCTAGTCATGAAGTGAGCCAATTTAAAATCGTTAGTTTCGTATTGATTGTTGATAATAATTTCGATTTTTTAAGCAAATCGGTTTAAATCGGTATAGATCTCAAAAATCGGTATTCTGAGGAACCTTATCTGTATATCGGTATTCTAGTTCGGAAATCAGTATAAATACCGATAAATCGATATATCTGGCAACGCTGGCCAGTGCAGAAGTACATGGGTTCTAATTTGAGAGCAGTTACAGCGTTACAGACCAAATCGACACCAACACTTTCTACTTAGGACAAGTTTAAAAAAACTGAAGTTTATGTAGCTCCCGTTTTGCACGTTTTTATTTTTGTTTGCTCACGCTATACTAAAACTACCCATAAATGAGTAGAAATCAACACATGTTGCCACCACCGTTGGGCACAACACCAGTGGGTTCACTGACGGGCCTGTCGATAAGTGAGGATAAGGACAAACGTCATGGCGTGGCCGTGACAGGTGTCAATCGAGGAGGATGAATATTAGCAAAAGTGACGTCTAAAAGTATATACAGAATTTCGAGATAGTTAAATTAGTAGGAGCACAAACATTTTTGAAAACTTTGTTTATTTAGTGAATTTCAATAAATTGTAATTGTAAAAATTCGTAAGTAATGTTAAACTTATCTTTATAAATTATTAAACATTGCAATTTCATTGTTTAGACTACAGCAAAGCTGATCAACTGAATTTGCCAGGTCAAAGAGCCACGATAAGAAGATCATTGATGTAAGTGGAATAATTACCGTTAAATTCATTGTGTTTAATAAATAAATTTTACAGTTTTGAGCCTACGGCCTGCTTCAATAAAGTGTATTTTCTGATTATTTGACCTGGACAACACATGAAAAGTAATTTTGACACTTAAACAATTTTCAAATTTGAAAATCTGCACTTTTAAAACTACAACTACTTTAAAACTACTTTGCCACAACGCGTCAGATCCGGGTCTATTGAAGGTGGCCCATTAACAAATCACTGACACAATCATACTTTAGCAATCTCTATTTAGGTATTCTTTACCAAATTTGAGGTATGTGCATCTTAGCGTGTATGTATCATAAAAACTTCATTAGAATTTTTTAGCGTGCATAAATTAAACATTTTAGATGAGCCTCGTGGCAGAGTTTACGAAAATTTCGTTTAATGTCATTAATTTAATGTCAAAAAATGGCTGATTTCTGCACGAAAACTTTCATATACTCATCGATGATTAAAATTTTACCACTTTATATATCTCTGTTTTTTTCTGCCGTAAATATTTAATCCACGGGGGCAGCAATCAAGAATTTCGGCGTATCCAGTATTTTACGATCGCTTATGGCCGCCACAATCTGGCTGAGTTTCTGGTAGGTAACATAAGATTTGAAGTTTGGTTTGTGTCGTTTGACGTGTAAACGTTCAAATTTGTATTCATCTAGATGCTCGAAAACTTGATCGACAGTTGAAAAATTTAATCCAGTATCGTTTTTGCGTTATTGTTGCTGGTGTTCTTCAATATTGTTATTGAGAAAAATGAAAATTATAACAGTGCCTTAGTGGTTATGATCATCCGGATTTCTTGTGTGTGAATAATTTAGGTGCAAATTAGTTCATAATAGCTGAACATTGCATTAGGTCCTAAGCGAAGACAACAAATCAAGAAGACTGGCAACTTTGCCAGAATCCAAGCGACAGCTACAGTAGCGCTGTACTTGAGCGAAGGTGGAAGCAACGCATAGAAAAATTAGCAAATACACAAACCCTTCTTCTGAGGATGTAATCTTTGCTATCAAATTCGTTCGAAGCATTTACCTTTGAGCGGCAGATGACACGATTGTACCTGTCTCATAGCGTTCGTATGAGAAATTGCAAGAGTTGCCAGTCTTCTTGATTTGTTGTCTTCGTCCTAAGTAACATTGATCAATTCTCTTCGTCGACTTTCTCTTTCGTTAATAACTTGAGCACAGAACCGTTTCTTGATGTGTTTGTCGTATTAGATGCTAGATAAAAGCTTCTTTTATCGATCTGTGTGCTTAAAATACCTGGGAATGTCTTTACATGGTCATGGGGATGCAAAGAGAAAGTCGACGAAGAGAATCTGTCAATGTTACTTAGGACCTAAGGCATTTTTCAGCTTGATGCTTGATATATGTGAAAAATCGTATAATTAGACAATTACTGATGGAAATTGGCAAGATTTTCAATGAAAAATGCTGTAATTTGCGAGGGGGGCGACACATCTAAATCTCGATTCTAGATGCTCAAAAAATCTTACACTACCGAATAAATCTTCGAAAAATCTTCTTTCATTTCTCGCATCTACTTGCATCGCGCATCATTTTTTTTGCAGGAAATCTTCAAAATCGTGATAAATCTTCTTGGTATCTACTCAGCGTATGCGCAGCTAGCCACAGCAAAACACAATATTTTCTGCATCGTAGATAGAGTCGTCCCCCTCGGTAATTTGCGTTGTGAGAAATCCTTATTCTGATGTAAACAAACTATTTAGTTAACGTTTCCTCTCGAACTCATCTGGCGCACTCCTCGGCGCACTCTACATTGGTGGTGCATTGAAAAGACTTATAGGAAGAGGAAAATATTTTCACCTTTCGTGATTAATTTATCGAGTAATTTATACACCGCATCATCATCCACGTGGTATATATTGTTTTCTGTATCGGTTTTGCAGTGATTTGGCTGGTGCTTCCGTATATTTTTGATGAGAAAAATGAAGATTTATAAAATTATACCAGCGGTTATGATCTTCCGGATTTTTTATGTGTGGTTATTTCCTTGGTTATTTCAAATGTAAATCAGCTCAGATCTGGATAGATAATCGAAAAATAAGAACACTCCCGATGGAAATTTGCAAGTTGTACAATTGGCAAATCAAAGTTGGCACTCGTGGAGAATAGAAGAACTATGAAAGTGATGATGGTTTCAAAACTTTCCACGGGGAGGTATACGAATGCAATCTTAAAATGCTTTTATTTTGCAAATGGAGCATTTTATTTAAATCTGTTGCTGCTACAGTGATAGAAAAGCTGAAATCTATATACACATAAAAAACAAAAATTGTATCTATAAAAATAATGCATTTTCAAATTGAAAGTTTCTTAAAATACGTAGTTTCAAGCACGAAAACATTTAACACAAAATTTATCGTTTGGAATGAAAGTATTTCTTTCACTTTCGACTTATAATTTTAAAAGTGTATTTTTCAAAAGAAAAGTTGTTCAACTGTCAAAAATTCATATTCACTGAACGTTTTCACTGGCAGCACTGAAGCACTGAAGGCGTTTGCCACTTTTTTCGGTATTGAAATTTTCACTTAAGGAAGTCAGCCGTGTATTGCAGAAATTTGTGTCAAAAAACAAAAAAAAAGCCGTCATAAGTAATTTAAAATCTGTTGGAATCATTGCTGGTTTTACGAATTTTTGTATTAGAAAATTATTTTCCTCAGAAGCAATCGTTTACCGATGTGGAAGGATACTTGTGGGAACGGTTTTTGAGCGGTATCACCGCCAAAGTCATTTGCATTGTGGAGGATTTGGAAACGCTGTGGCAGTCCTCCAAAGAGGTAAATGGCTGGGATATTTAATGGCGAGTTTAATGGTTGGTGTATCTTTTTTTTTTTATTCCGAAATAGTACAAAACTACGATCTACAAATTGCATCTTCCGTAACGTTCCTGTAAAACTGATGGAATGTACTTGCCGTATCATTCGAAACGATGGATCTCCTGTAGCTGTTCCGATGAAAAAATGAGAAAGTTATCTAGTTGTTATTTATTGGACCATTACTCGAAGGTCAAATTTCTGTAGCAGAACACAGGATTCGCGTGAACCCTATATACAATCCTACCTTGGAAAGGTTTGGGAGTGCATAATGAAGGCTCCATTTGTCAAAGTGTCACCATAATCACCGCCTTCATGTCGATCGTCGTCATCTTACGACTCGGCAACAATCTGAGGTAATCCTGGAGGTGATTAAATAAAATGCTTGTTTTTTTTTTTATTGTTAATGGAAATGAAAAATACATAACTATTGAAAATGATAAAAATACAAGCTGAAATCTAGGTTTAGAAACTTTCTTTTCAATTTTGAGAACTATTAATTTGAAAATAATTCCAATTTGAGGTAAAACATTATATTCTTGCTTTGAAAACAGCATCTTTTAATGTGAAACAATCCGTACTTCATTTGAAAAACCTTGATTTTTATTTTGACATTTCTAAAATTTGATTTAAATGTTGCAACTTTTAAAATTAATAAGAAGAGAAGCTTTTGATTTGAAAGGCTACATATTGTTATATTGAAAGCTCTGGACTTTCTACCAAAAAGAACCAATGGAAACTTTTAATTCTACCAATGGATTTTTTAATTCTATCAACGATTATTTTTTGTGTGTATACACCTAAAAATCTGAAAAGAAATTATTTTTTCAATATTATATGGCTGTTGAGTAGTCCTTACGCATCACACCTCAACAGTTCTTGATCGAATCCCAAATCAGCTACAATAAAAAAAGACACAACTGTGAAAGCTCCCACTGCCTGATGTTCATTTTTCGATTTATTTTTAGAAATCGATTAAATATATGTGTCAAAAGAAGAAGTAAATTTCATGTGATTTTCACATAAACTTTACTTTGATTGATTTATGACACATATATTATATTGTGGTGAAAAGTAAAGCTTATGCTTATGGGTTTCAAATCCATTTCAGTTAATTATTATAATTTGACCGATTTTCATTTATCATATGACGATCATACACGAAACGAAAATCAATTATTTAATTCATGTCTTTCACTTATACATTTTTGCCAAAGCATCAGCCTTATACATTCCATAAGACAAACCACATAGGTCCAACTAGAATGCATAAAAGGTATGTGTGACCGCTTATACATTTCATTTGACACATGATCTTTATTAACTTTTTGCAAGGCGTCTGCTTATTAGTTGACTTATACATTTTATGAATAATCAGCAATGGAAATTTGCCAAAAGGTATAAGGAGATTTCTATCCGTGTATAAAAGTTACCAAATAATCAGCATTGAAAATGTATCAGATATTCATATAGAATTTACCTGACACATTTTCAATCATATCATTTTCATTGGATTATCTTATAGTGCAAATTTATTAGACTTCCACATAACAGGAATAATATTATGTCATATTGGTTCAGTATATCCGCCGGACTATAAATATCCAGCTACCCATGCTCGGTAACGGTCAATGAGTACAGAGAGAGGTGAAGCAGATCGTGACATATGGTTGTATTAGTAAACCAAAAAATCAACGTAAACGCAAGTAGTGACGTCACTACTTGCTTGTATCGTACAGGGGTTTTACTCACACAACTTAACCGATTGCTTCACCTCGGTAATCCAGCTCATTGGGTAACGGTGGCCTGTGGTGGCACAGTGAAGGATACATTTCTCGATGAACATTTCAAATGGTCCTATCTGCTTTGATCGATTCTCTTCATCGACTTTATCTTTCGTTAATAACTCAGCTGCAAAACCTTTCCCTGTTGTATTTGACGTTTTGGACGCTAGATAAGAACCTCCTTTATCAAACTATGTGGTAGAATTAGCGCGAAATCTGTTTGCATAGCAGTGGTTATGAAAAGAGAAAGTCGATGAAGAGAATCGATCAAAGCAGATAGGACCATTTGAAATGTTCATCGAGATTTATTTATATAAACCTCGATATAAACAGGCCACCATTACCGAGCATGGAAAGCTGCACAGAAAATGAAACTTACCCAAAGCTTGAGTTTAAACAACCCAAGTTTAAGTAAAACCGTTATCCAGCATTTTACGAGCGCTTATGGCCACCACAATCTGGCTGAGTTTTTGGTAGGGAACATATCGGCACCAACATTTCAAAAGGGCGAAACTGACAATGATGGCAAACTGAGAAAAACGCTGTCAAAGTTTCTAAAGCGAAAATTTGAAATTATTTCAAATTAGTAAGCTATGCAGGCCTCATACTTGCACAGTGCAGTATTAATGCTCCTTGTTTACCAATACATAATAATTTCGATTTTTATTTTCTTTTTTTATCTCTAAAAAGCTTAAAAACAAGTTTCGCCTGTATTTTTTTTGTAAATTTTGATTAAGCCCTTTCGGTTTGTACCTTTTTTTTACAATCTGTCAATTCGGCCCCACTGACAGCGCCTTGTTGTCTTTGGATTTTTAAGTACGCCCTTCTGCTGCTTTGATTAGGAAAATCAGAAATTATTTAATAAGGAACTAATGTAATTGTTATGTTATGGATAATTTAAGATGAGAAGATTGTGTACACAATTTCCACTGAGGATAACAAAAAGATTTAGCTGTTAGTGAAAAATCTCGGCGTGAACACCATCAAAAACGGTCATTCACTTAAACAACCGGAAGACAGACTTTGCTAGCTTCCGGTAAAATAGTTAATCGCTTCCCAGCTTGAACAGGAAGGAAAATAATCACCGAACCGAACGTCTAGCTCATACATGAAAATTTCTCGTTTTAGTTCAAAGACAGTGCTTCAACTACCGAGGATTGGATGTACCGTGAAAATCGTCCACGAAAACTTGGTAAGCAAGCAGAACACCTGGATCATTTACTGGACTAGTAAAGAAAAAAAGATACAAAATTTCGACGGGTTACTGAAAAGTTTGAAACTGCTGTTGAATTTCTCCAACCGTGGACGTGGTGCAATCCATCCCTTTCGGTGTCCGCCGCTGCTGGGGTGTGCAGCAAGAAAGTGAAACGTTATTACCATGGATCATGACTCATCATCATCATTGTCCCAGATATGCAGCGGAACAGGTACAGCGAGCCCACAACGACTTAATGTGCTAAAGAGGTTGGTCAGTGCAGCCGTAGTTTTGGATGACTATAATTTACCGGAGTTGATCGAAAACTTTGAGAATTGAAGGCAAATCAGTATTTAAGGATGTATTCGTTTTAATCGGCCAACAGTTGTCATTCCATACCATTTTCCGTATGCCATCTAGGCCAACTGAAAACTTTCCCTCTTTGGTACAAGTCTAGTGGTTTTCGCTCTTTTTCTAGTTTTCGATCGAACCGTATTTTCCATACAAAAAAAAATGTATATGAAAAATATGGTTCGAACGAAAACGAGAATATGGGCGGTTATCTAATTGTCGAATGGAAAATAGCAGTAACAAATAATAACTACATCACTTGCAAATTTTTAATTTCAAATATTTTTTTATAAAGAAAGTTGAATAATGAAGTTTTGCACCGCCCTTTTATGTGTCAATATTTAAGGAAACATCCAAATCTGCCTCGAAATGGTCCCCTATATCAGTCTTAGCCTTACGGCCTCGCTTTTTTGGTGCTAGTTGCTTCAATAAAGTGCCGTAGTATGCTTTGTTGGTAACAAAATCCATCAAACTTTTTAAGTCCTCTATTTTCTCGTTGGAAAGTGGAATTGGTTCGTTGGTGATAGGAGTTACGATAACATTTTTCGTGTCATGATTAGTCATATCGAATCTCTTATATTCTTCAGCAGACAATTCATACTTATAGTACACAATCCCTGGCGCTGAAGTCCTATATTCGAAATGCGAAATGTTCTTGAATCGAATAGGTTCTCCATCTGTATTCATCTTGGGTCGTTTGTAGTAATTTTCTAGCTGTTTGAATCCCAAAAATTCGTTTTGGTCCATTTCGGTGACCTGGAAGGGCACTCTCCGTTGAATGGACGATATAAAGACAGCCCAATCCCTCGGCGTCTCTATATTAGTAGTGCATCGCTTTTTTGCCTTCTCAATACAAGCATGGGCCGAGTCCACCTCCATATGACTATGTCCGGATGTCATAAATTTATGACAGATTGTCAGCTGTCGTTCTTCAGTACTACATTTTTCGATAAAATGTGAAAACATCATGCACATCACTATGTTGTGATTCTGTCCTGTACAACGGTCGGAGTAGTAGTTAATTACCTTTACTCTTTGGTTTGTATTTGATAAATCCTTCAGGATACAAGATGCTATCTCTTGTGATCCCCTTCTCGCTTTCGATTCGTCCCACAAATAGCATTCAACTGAATTTTCACCATTCCAGGTAGTGTACACAGTCAGATTAAGGGTATACAACTGCCGTTTGTAAAATGCCGTGCCACACAGCAAATGTGGTGTTGGCAGGCATTTCTGAAGATCGAAGGAAACCGTCCTGACTTCAATACTGGTTTTTGCAGCCAAAACATCGACCTTCTTACTCGTATAAGCTGTTTGAGCCACCGCGTGGTGGTCATCTCGTGTGCGTTGAATCGCCTCCTTCTCGGCGCATGTTTCTGCTTGCTTTAGTAGGACAGCTAGTTTGTCGCACAGGCAACAAGTATCTGCCTTCGGTTTCCTGAACGCCAGCTTCATAGAGCCGAATAGTAATCGATAAGTGTTGAAGTGCACAAGATGCATGTTATCCTTAGCACATTTAGCTTTGTACAAATTGTACATCTTCATCACGTTCAAATCACTGCTTAAATATAAGCGTGAAGTTTTCTCTTGGCTATAGTGAGAGGTATAAGCAGGAAAGGATTTAATGTGGTCAATTATATGATTTCGTTGTTCATTAGAAATGCTTCTACGGCTGCTGTTTTCAGCCCGCATATCATCAGCTGAAATTCCGAGTCCTTTCAACTGTTTATTGGCCAACACTCGAAGTTTTTTGTCTGTAATATCGAATGTGGCCATAAACATTTCCTTACAAACGTGAACTCTACCGTTTACAGCCGGAAGATAATACGATCGCGTAAAAAGTCTTCTTGAATTCAGAACCTGGGACAAAGTTACAAAAAAAAAGATTTTTGGAAATTGGGATTTAAACTAGTATTGCAGTAATACTTTACCGTTGGTCGAGCAGTGATTCTCAATGCCATATGGTTACTCAAGAACTGGTTTTGACCAGAAGCAGACAGTTGCAACATGTTCTTTAACAATTTACATCGCACATTGGTGGTATACTTTTCCTTGCATTTAAGTTTCGTACAACTGCATGCGGGCCTTACAGCTCTTGCAGGAACCACTGTACCATCAGTACGGACGTAGCTTTGTCCCTTTGTTTTTGCAATTTTATTAATCTGCCGACGGCTTGATCCTTTACATCGTGCTGCCTCGGGTTCGACAATTTCTTGAAAACCAAGATCTCCTGGTAGCTTTTCAGATGATGAAGCTGCAATTAATAAGAAACGGAATATTTTTATTTCATATACCCTAGTTTAAATTTATTTTAAAACTTACCGTCATTTATCTGGTTGGAATCATTTGCTCCGGGAACATACTCATCGTCTTCACTCAAAAGACCCTGATTCCTGAATTTTTCAAAATAATCTGTCATATCGAAATCATTCATTTCCGTGTTATCCCCGATACACACTTCTCCACCATTTTCATCCAGATCTCCGAACTCTGATTCAGAACACTTTCCAACATCTGAACTGGGAGAGTTAGGTCGATTTTGCACATCGCCATGCGCACCAGCACGATGCATGATAGTCGCATGAGAATGTCCGCTTGAAGTGTACGGAGATGTTGCCAGGAGAATTGGAGAGTTACGGTGCCTAGGTCGATTTTGAACATCGCCATGCGCATCACTACAGTGCATGGCAGCCGCATGCGAATGTCCGCTTGAGTTAGATGGTGATGTATCCAGGAGATTCGGAGAGTTACGGTGGGCAGGACGATTTTGAACATCGCCATGCGCACCACTACGGTGCATGGCAGCCGCATGCGAATGTCCGCTTGAGTTAGATGGAGATGTATCCAGCATAATCGGAGAGTTACGGTGGCCAACACTATTTTGAACATCGCCATGCGCATCACTACGGTGCATGGCAGCCGCATGCGAATGTCCGCTTGAGTTAGATGGAGATGTATCCAGCATATTCGGAGAGTTACGGTGGCCAAGACTATTTTGAACATCGCCATGCGCATCACTACGGTGCATGGCAGCCGCATGCGAATGTCCGCTTGAGTTAGATGGAGATGTATCCAGGAGATTCGGAGAGTTACGGTGGGCAGGACGATTTTGAATATCGCCATGCGCATCACTACGGTGCATGGCAGCCGCATGCGAATATCCGCTTGAGTTAGATAGAGATGTATCCAGGAGATTCGGAGAGTTACGGTGGACAGGACGATTTTGAACATCGCCATGCGCACCACCACGGTGCATAGCAGCCGCATGCGAATGTCCGTTTTTGATAGATGGACATCTATCCACGAGATTCGGAGAGTTACGGTGTTCAGGTCGATTCATGGCATCGCCATGTGCATCACCACGGTGCATTCTAGCTGCAAACGATCTTCTATTTGAGGAGGATAGGCGACTTGTTTCGTGTTTCCGTGAATAGTTGTGATCCGATTGAACTGATACGCAGCTAGGTGCACCATCATGGTGCATCGCGGGCGCATGTGAACTTCGGCTTGAATGAGATAAATGCTTACGTCGATCATTCTTTCCGTACCGGTTCCGGGTGATGTTCTGGCTACGAAAATGCTTTGAAGCGGGCAAGAATTCACGAGGATCATTATAAATGGAGCAGTTCCCTATATCACTTAACACACTCCTATTGGGAACAGATGAAACACTGCAGCTCAAGCTCAAATAGTCAGATTTTCTATTCGTCCGAAGGTCCAGTGCACTCACACTTAGGTCTGTTGAGAATTCAGTGGATTCGAGTGAGGTTTGCCGATCAAAAATATCTGGAAAGCCGTAGTGCATTTCCGTTCGTGTTTTTTTTGGAGTGGAGCATTGTACATTGCAGAACGATACATTAGACTCTTCCAAGATGTTGGATTCCGAAAACATTTCCGGTGACTTGAAGCATTCTGCTAATGGAGCTCTGTCCTTCTCTCCTTCACTTCGATTTCTTGGGTTTTCGTTTCTGGATGTGTCCACCATATCCACCTCTTCAAAATATCCAGCAGAAGGAACATGTTCTTCATTACATGCAGCATTTTCTTCGTGCATAAACATTGCTGCTGCATCTGAAATTTAATTTTTCAGAATTTAATTAGTATTCTGTGCATCAATGCATCAACACAATAATTTTACCTAGAAGTTCCTGGAAGTTGGAGGATTCCATTTGAAAAAGTTTTCTCAATGATTTCAAATTGAAAACGATATTTTACCATGTAAAAACACGCCTAAAATTGCATGAACTTTTACAAATCTACAAAAAAATAATTTTTAGCCGTACTGCAAACCTAGCTGTCAATTTCGCCTTTTTGTTTACAAAGAAAACGAGGGGCGAAACAAAGCTCACTATGACTTCCCACATCAATTCAATTACGCCTTTTTGTTTATACTAAATCCTTGGTGACAAAAAACGATTTTAATAAAATTTGATGAAAATATGTATTTCATTAGAGCATTAGCTCTCTACTTAAATAAAAAACGCAGTCTGTTTACAATTGTCAGTTTCGCCCTTTTGAAATGTTGGTGCCGATATGATGATTTGACGTTTGGGTTGTGTCGTTTGACGTGTAAAGGATCAAATTTGAAAAATTCTGGAAAAAATATTTTTATCTACATAAAAAAATCCTATGTTTTTGACAGTTCGGATCACTGCACATTTAAATCGGCCGTTTACGATTTTCGGGCATAAGTCAGAATTTAGTGTCATGTCGGTTTGTCGGTGGTGTTATGATGATTAATTTTAACTCAATGGTTGAGTAATACGTATATTACCTAAAGATGAGTAAAAACAAAACGGAAATTTTGTGGCCCTAAATTTACTCAACGCTGAGTAGCTTACTATAAAGTTTGCGTTGAGTGAAAATAACTCTGAGTTGGATGAAAAAAAAATGCCACGACGACGCCGTTTGTGATTTGAGTCCCTTCGAATGAAGTTCAACGCGTGCGATGTCCGGAAGTTTTTCTACCGCCATCCGTTCTGTTATTCCCCCGTGAGCCGGTTCCTTCGAGACCATCGGTTGTTCGATTCCGAACACGACGTGTATTGCCATACAGTGACGTAACCTGGTGAGTCGCGAATCCATAGCGCTACTTAGTGGAGCAGCGCATACATAATTAATGTCGGTTCCTTTCGCATTATTTTTTTTTTTAGATATCCAGTACTTGCAGCTTCTACCACGCCTGTTGATCTGGTTCTTCCTGGGTGACCCCGATGTGCCGTAGAAGTCATCCGTTCCATTATTCCCTCGTGAGCCGGTTCCTTCGACACCATGGTTGTTGTTGTTGTTGTCTTCACAGATTTTATTGTTCTTGGTTTTTTACATTAAGGCCTGTATAGAGATCGAAACGAAGCGAAAATCTCATACAAAATACTACATTTTTCACCTGCATGAAAAACGCAATTGGAAAATATTTCGCTTCGCTTTGAACTGTAAACAGATACGATCCAGCGAAATCTAATTTTGTGGATCGTATCTTTTTCGCTTACGTTTATTTTTTTCGCGCATGCAGAGCTAGCGAAAAGAGCAGCAGCTAAGCGAAAAGTTGACGTTTCGAGAAAGAGATCTGTCAGATTTTCACTTCACCGGAGGTGTAAACTGATCGATTTCGTTTCACATGAACTGTAAACTGCGAAAAAAGGAAACTGGAAAATGTTCCACAAACATTTTGACGTAGGACTACGTCTTTGATTTCTATATGGGGGTACACTTTGTGAAAACCGAAAATGGAACATGTAACAAATTAAGAAAGATTTTGAACGTTAATAACTCAGCTGCCCCTGGTTCAATATCAATAATTTTATCACCAATCGATCAGATATATGGCTACGCATCGATAATAATGCTTCCGAATGTTGATTTTCAACAAGAAACTATTGAAAAACTGGTAAATGTCCAGCATTGTCCAAAAGCGTCGAATTAACTAACAAAATCCACCAATTACCTACATGCATATGCTGCTTCCCCAGCACAGTCGTCAGAGAGTAGTAAGTAGACGAAACAAGTCGAAGTGGCATTCGCCTCCGATCCTCGGGCACGTGCGAATAGGGAGGATGGAATTGCGTAATATGTTGCACACTCATCGCCATATTCAGAACCAAACGCAAATTATTCGAGATAACCACCATCCGTCGTCTGGCTCACCGAGGCGGTGTCTAACGTATCTCCGGTCTGATTTACGAGGTGTGCTGAAGGTGTTCCTGAAAAATGAGATCCGTGATGCTATCACCTACACTAAACACGCCAAGCGTAAGCGGCCATGGATGTCATCTACGTTTTGAAGTGACAGAGTGGTTTCGGAGGTTAAATCATCATCAACTTTGGCAACAAAACGGCTCTTTTCAGGGCCACCAAGCTTATTACAGTAAAGAGTAGGAATAGAAATTCATCTGCCTGTTTGTCCATATTCAGAACCAACGATCACACAAAATGCTCATGTAATCAAACTGGAAGCAGGGGTACAAATAATTTTGATCAACCTTGATCAACTTTGAATAGACACGGCCGGATATTTTCGATGGAAGAAGCAACAATCTAGCATCTAATTCGACGAAGACGGCAGGAAACATTTGTGAAGCCGAGTTATTTACGAAAGAGAGTGTCGATGAAGGGAATCGATAAATGTAGATAGGACCTATTGAAAAGTGACGCGAGATTTGTTTTCCGTACTGAGCTCCAATGCTAGCGACGCCAGGGAGGCAGCTCCCATACCTGGACCCTACCAATCGACCCATCAACTCAACCGGGGACCAACGGCTTTACTTCCCGAAGGAAGGCGTGATCAGAGATGTTATGCCTTAGAACATGCCGGTGGCGCCGACTTAGATTGGACCCAGGCCTGCTGGAGTGAGAGGTAATCACGCTAACCACCGGCGCCGATATCTTTCAAGGTGATATCACGGCGAATGAGATCGACCTAAATTTGAGTTTAGTTATCTCAGAAATAAGAAATAAAGTGAAGGAACTCAGCGATGAGTAAATTTGCCTCATGTTTACCCCGAGGGGGACGATGCAAAAAAGATTGTGTTTTGCTGTGGCTAGCTGCGCGCACGCTGAGTAGATAGAAAGAAGATTGATGACGATTCTGTAGATTTCCTGCAAAAAATTGATGAGCGATGTAAGTAGATGCGACAAATGAAAGAAGATTGTTCGAAGATTGATTCGCTAGTGTGAGATTTGTTGACCATCTAAACTTGAGATTTAGATGTGTCGCCCCCCTCAGTTTACCCAGGGAAAAATTCCCGAATTTGAGAAAAGTAAAGATTGGATTCACTCAGTCTATTGGTACTACTTCGAGATTTAATAAAATTTTCTTCAATTTCCTCATTTTCTGACAGATTTTTTTAGGTTTTCCACAGGAAACCATGAGACAAATTTACTCATCGCTGAGTTCCTGCACTTTTGGTGATTATGAGTGAACTAAACTCACATTTTGGTCGTTCTCATTCGCCGTGTACGCAAAAGGAAAAGAGCCAGTGTCGCTACTTGATAGCAAACTACTCATAATGGGAGGAGTCTTTGTAGCTTTTATACCACTTGGTTGCACATCATTCTGTTTTAACCTGAAAAGTTATAAAAGAGCGCTGCTGTATGGCATTAGCTCATTTTTGCTTCGGACGGCGTGGTGAACAGCAATAGCAGCAGTAGGAAGGTGGTGGCTAGTCCACTCCTTCACACCTAACAAGCAACAATTGGGTTCTTTAATTTTGAAAAATGTATCGCTTTTTATACATCATCTGAAAGAGCTTCGTTTTTGGAGCACAGCGATATTTTTTCGAACCCACACACTTTCATCTCGATTTTTAAATCAAGATTTAAAGCAAAATAATAACTTCACTGTTTGACACTAAACTAACAAACTGACAGCTCGCTCCCTTACAAAGTGACACCGAGGGGCGCTAATAAGGTAATTTTTGCAAATGTAATCTTACTTATTTAAAATAGTTCCAGTGTACCAAAATTGATGAAATTTTGGGTTTGGGTTCCATTTTTAATGCAGATTATGAATATGCATTTACCTCAATACCCTTAAAGAATCCAATTGACTGGTTGTGGCAAAGGAGGAAAAAGTCTGGTAAAGGAGGCGCCAAGCGTCATCGCAAAGCTCTTCGAGATAACCGCCATCGGTCGTCTGGCTCGCCGTGGTGGTGTCAAACGTATTTCCGGTCTGATCTACGAGGTGTGCTGAAGGTGTTCCTGGAAAATGAGGTCCGTGATGCTTTCACCTACACTAAACACGCCAAGCGTAAGTGGCCATGGATGTCCTCTTCAATAAAACGGCCCTTTTCAGGGCCATCAAGCTTACATCATTAAAGAGTTGGAATAGAATTTAGCTGTGCTTGTTTGTTCAGAACCACAAGCCCCCAACGACCACACAAAATGCTCTCCAGAGTTGTAATCTTGTAACCAAACTTGGAAGCAGGGGTGCAAGTGATTTTGATTGATTCTCTAAATCAACTTTCTCTTTGAAAAAAATTACTACAAATTGGGTACGCTTACAATTCAAAAACGGAAAGAGTTGAGATAATAGATAATTGATCAATTAAAAGAACTAAATGCTCTTCACATTTATTCCGTCTGTATTATGTATTTTTATGTACTTGGACGTCACACTGAAGTCTGAATACATTAAGGGTACAGCAATACACGTTAAAATTTAATGTATTGAAGATGTCTGCTGATGTTTTCTACATTACAATTTCTATTCGGGTAGTAATGTACTCGTGCAATTTTTCTGCATCTTAAACTGCCGATAAAGACGATAATGAATAAAAACTGAAAATTTCCATGCATTTCCAAATGGTTTCCTACCATTCCCATACATTCGAAAGTGACTGGCCCTCTGGATGTGGATGATATCAAAAACAACAAAACATGATTAATTAAACGTCAAAAAGCTCTATAGAGTTCTCCTGATGCACAAAAGTGTGCGTGAGACCGCGCGCTACCTTTTTAAGTAGTTGTGATATCGCGATACCTTTTTGTTTCTTCTTCTTCTTCATTTTTATATATGGATGTTGGATTTTAGTGTTCGTGAGATTGCGCTTGGAGATCTCTATATATAGTGTGTTGGGCTTCAGCGAGGGCTTGACTCAATGAATACAGAGAGAGGGTAATACCCCGTTCACATTACAGCGTATATCACGTAATATAGGCTGTCTTGCAATGAGCACTCATACATACGATTTTCAGTGAAAACTAGATGTATGAGTGCTCATTGCAAGAAAGCGTATATCACGTGATATACGCTGTAATGTGAACGGGTTATAAGCAGATCGTAACATATTGTTGGATTAGTAAACCAAAAATTCAACATAAACGCAATTAGTGACGTCACTAATTGCTTGTATCGTACCAATGAGTTGGATTACCGAGGTGAAGTAGTAGGTTAAGTTGTGTGAGTAAAACCCCTTAATGCAATTAGTGACGTCACTAATTGCGTTTACGATGATTTTTTTGATTACTACACAGAAATTCAAAACAACTCAAAATTAAGTTCTTTTCACTCATCTCCCATGTTCCGTACGATAAGCCAAATTTGGGTAAACCGGCTCAAAGTAGTTTGCATTTAAGCACGGCAAAAAAAAATACCCATCGCTAAGTTATTTTCAATTTTTTCTACCCAAAATTAAGTTCAATTAACTCAAATTTGGGTATATCGCATATTACTCAATTTTGGCTTCTTGTACGGAACTAGACGGTTGAGTCGAATCTTTCGTTCTATTTTTGACAACAATAGCGAGAGGAAATGAAACGGACAGAGGTCAAATAACTCAAATTTGAGTTTAAAAAACCCAAGCGGTGGGTAGTTTTGTTTTTCTGTGTAAACAACCATATTTCACGATCTGCTTCACCTCTCTCTGTATCTCATTGGTATCGTACAGGGGTTTTACTTAAAGCCCTACAGTAAAAGTATGGACGTCTGTCAAAAGTTGTTCCAATTGAACCGTCAAAATGCACCGCTTCCCGCATAAACGCGAACCATAAATTGACCTTACCTAAAATGGTTAAAAATTGTTTATAATCCCTGCTAAACTTTAACTGAAATGGTTATGGAACTTTACATGAACGTTTAATGATAAAGTTTCAACCTTATGTATTATGGTTTTTTGGAACTGGACCTTACAAATAATGGGTTGTTAAGAACCATTACCATTCCAAATTCTTGTTTTCTCCATACATTTTCAGAAAGAGAACTATATAAGAACGTTTTTACTTATGATTTGAGAACATTAATGGTAATGGTTATGGTAGTCAGTAAGGTCCATGAATGGTTTTGTATTATCGCTCAACTTTAGGTGGAATATATCGTGAATTGGTAATCAGTAAATTACAGGCAACCAATTCGCGATATATTCCACATAAAGTTGATCGATGTTACAAAACCATTCGTGGACCTTACTGACTACCATAACCATTACCATTAAAGTTCTTAAACCATAAGTTAAAAGGTTCTAATATAGTTCTCTTTCCGAAAATGTATGGAGAAAACAAGAATTTGGAACGGTAATGGTTCTTAACAACCCATTATTTGTAAGGTCCAGTTCCAAAAAACCATAAAACATAAGGTTGAAACTTTATCATTAAACGTTCATGTAAAGTTCCATAACCATTTCAGTTAAAGTTTAGCAGGGATTATAAACAATTTTTAACCATTTTAAGTAAGGTCAATTTATGGTTCGCGTTTATGCGGGTTTGCTCGATTCGAGGCTCGATTGGCGTCTTGCAGCGAAACTTTTTCAAGCTTTCGCCACCTACATTTCGAAGTGAGAACTACTAGAAGGAGGATAGTTTCCAAATTCTCCAAGTAAAACAGACGATTTTTGGGGCAAATCGGTACATAAAGAAAAACTAATAATTTCCGGTGGAAACTTTTGCTTGAATCGTGTAAGAAAACGTGTTTGCAAACTAACTGTTATTATTACGGTATGGATCGGAGATGTTTTCATGGAAAATTATGCATAACAAGTTTGCACCCACAGGTAGAGGTTACCTCCTGCGCAGTTACATTTTTTCGGAAAATGGTGAATATGTGCGATTTTCACTAAGATAAAAGTGGAAATTAAGTGAATTTACTTAGGAAAGATTGTATCATGCTGGTGATAATGGGTAAATGGTTGTATAGGACGCCAATATTCAATAAATGTTCATTTTGGCCTTTTTTAGGTAAACATATTGATACTCACAATTTTCGACGGAAACGCAACGGAACATGAATTACTCAACACGCACCATACTATAAAATGGTGCTCGATGGTTTATAAAGTGATAACAAGATGACAAATCATGTTTATTTTGAGTAATTGAGCAATTTACTTCTGTTTACATCATATGTACGATGCAGCATTGATGGAGCTGTGAAATGAAATGAATATATCTTATGAAATTTCATCTGGAAAAGTCAAAGATGCACATCAGTCTGATCGTGAAAACATTTTCTTCTTCATTTCGAATGTTATATTGGAAGGATTTTACGCAGGCTTGATGAAAATTATGATTTAATGCTAATTTTCACGAATTTTATATGCAGTCTGTCAACATTATCATCATCATGCAGTGGCGACATCTGCGTCGAGCTTTTACGGCAATCTTCCTATTGGAACAGCTTTTTTTCAGTTTTGTGGTGACAGTCGTCCATACTTTTACTGTAGGGCTTTAGTTTTACTCAATGATACAGAGAGAGGTGAAGCATGTCGTGAAATATTGTTGTATTAGTAAACCAAAAAATCAACGTAAACGCAAGTAGTGACGTCACTAATTGCTTGTATCGTACAGGGGTTTTACTCACACAACTTAACCGATTGCTTCACCTCGGTAATCCAGCTCATTGGGTTTTACTCACACAACTTAAGCGATTGCTTCACCTCGGTAATCCAGTTCATTGGGCTTGAGTGTCAGTTGTGTCAGTTCATCGTGTGCGTGTTTTGAACATTGGACGATGAATCAAAGCAAAATCTTGCATGGTGTGGTGTGAGGTGCACTACTTTCTGTTGTTTTCTTTATCATCTGCGGATACTATCTGCGTAAAAAGCAGATCATCAAAAGCAATTCTCCTGAATTTAAACAGAAGTAGTGTTCCATTGTTCGAAGCTAGTGTACCAGGAAGTGGCCCCACGACGGTGAGTAATGGATTAATGAAATTTAGCGAAAATATGGAAATTAGCTGCCTTGTTTCTAGACCTTTCACACGCACGATTTTTTTTTTCTTGGACACGACGTCATTACCTTGTAGTCATGTCGGATGTCTTGTTAAGACTTTCTAATCCACGCACAGCTTTTTACATTGTGACAATAATTTATTGTTATTTGATAAAGAAATAGCTCTGATTGTGTGATTATGAGTAACCATTGTTGATATTGTTTCACAGAAAACAATATGGACGCGGAAAAGTCGAGTAGTAGCTCGTTCGAAGATCTTTCCAACATCAACGAGCAGGAACGGGCCGAAATGAATTCCTCCACAGATCAGCAGAAACAGCAGGAAACGTCCGAAAAGAAGGAAGAGTATATGGATATTCTGGGCAATGGAACACTACTGAAAAAGGTGATAAAGGAAGGTCAAGGCGAGAGACCCGAGGGCAGGGACATTGCCATTATCAACTACACAGGTCGACTGGATGATGGCACCATCGTGGAGGAAGTTCGAGACTATGTGGTTCAAATCGATGATGTAGAGGTTGTCCAGGGACTGGACATGGCTCTGAAGTTGATGAATATTGGCGAGCAGGCTGAAGTGATTGTGACCTCAAGGTTTGCCTATGGGGAACAAGGATGGAAAAATGAAGAACATCCGGAACGAAGCGTACCACCGAATGCAAACATTACCTACACGGTGGAACTGGTCTCGTCCAAAGAGGAGATTGACCTGGAGAGCAAATCGTACGCTGCACGGAAGGAAATTGGAAACAAGAAACGCTTGAGGGGAAACTTTTGGATGAAACGGCAAGAGTACAATTTGGCAATCCAGAGCTACCGGAGGGCACTGGAATATTTGGATGAAAGCGAAGGGGGAATAACGAATCCAACAGAAAGCGGAAACTTGGAGGTATGTATGAGTGCAAGTGTGCTGGGAACGTCTCTCATTAATTTTTCATTTGTATTAATCTATGACAGCCTACGAATGCAGAGCTTCAAGAATTGCTGGAAGATCGCATGAAGGTTTACAACAATTTGGCTCTTGCGCAATTAAAAATAGCAGCATACGATGCTGCACTGAAATCAGTAGATCACGTTCTACAGTGTCAGCCGAACAATGCTAAGGCTTTGTTCAGGAAAGGAAAGGTATATGGAAGAAGGGTGAATCTTTAAGTGGATCGGAAAATTTAACATTTGTTTCTGTTCTCAGATTTTGGACGCTAAAGGCGACACCCAGGGCGCTATATCATTCCTACAGAAGGCAGCCACAATTGACGAGGACGACAAGTTGATCCAATCGGTATGTAGCAACAGCTTTGCCTTTCGAATTGATAAAGATAATTTAAAATTGCTTTAGGAACTTTCCAAGTTAATCCTAAAATCCAAACGGGAAGCACGCAATGAGAAAGATCTATACCAGAAGATGCTTGGACACGCGCAAAAGTTGGAACAGAAAACGAAAGCTGCTCCCACCGCTCAGAACCGTGAAACTTCCAAGGTAAAACCAAGTCCTTAAAGCATACTTATCAGTTCTCGTTGTGTAGTCACTGTGGGAACTAGTAGAACCACATATAATGGATAGCCTCTAGAATTATTCTATCGGTTCGAATGCTTCGTGGTTCAAATTTAACCATGTTTTTCTTTTCTTTTCTTCTTTCTCTCGTTTTTCCAACAATATTGGTTGTATCTTCCGTATAACATCAATTTTTACCACGAAATCACATGTGTATCTGTGTCCCGTTGGATTTGATTTAGCTATCCTCTTTCTTTCAGTTCAAGCTGTGGGGCTACCTGATGGGGTCGATTCTTATTGGTGTCGCCGGTGTGGCCATCTATCGTTACAACAATAAGTACTTTTAGGGAACGTCAGGAACAGCAGGGGCACGGGAGTTGAAATTCCAAATCTGGGGACAAAGCAATTGCATTCTTTTGCGGCAGTGGAGGGACTTTTTTTCTAGTAGTAATCACATTTCATCATCCATAATCTACGGTAGAAGTGAAATGAAAATCATCACATTTACACGTATTTTCGAATGTAGATTAATGTTCACCAACATGGGTAGAATTTTTCAATCAGACAAGCAAATCAAGGCTAAACAATCTTGCAAACAGTAAAAGACAGCTTTTATATAGAAAGGAATAAGATTACGAAGATGCAGTCAACAAAGAATGAAACAGAGTTATGCATTTTTTTTTTATGAAATTTGCTACCATCGTCAAATTAATATCATCCAGTGATGTGCGACTTATCGCGAATAGAATTTTCTAAACACGTTACTGTTAGAGAGGAGGAGCAGCTCTGGAAAACTTGTGCTGTTATTTACATAATTTCTTATTAATCGTCTTTTTATTGATGTTATCGTTTCCTTGGCTCAGCGTCGTAATACATATAGGTCATTCCACAGCTGAACAGGGAAGGTGTTGTACGTACGTAACGTAAGAGTGCATGTGTAGATTTTTCAGTTTTTGATAGCATAATAAATCCAGCTACCTATATATACTAATGTTGCTCCTGTGTTGTGTTTACCGTCCCTTCAAAAGAAAGCCAAAACGCCAAAACTATATTCAGAAGCATGTGAAATACTTCCTTCAAATTTTGAGTGGATATCATACGAAAAATTTCAATCATGTTTTCCAGAAGCTTACAACCCAACAAACAATTTGACCTGATCAAAAGCTGTAGCCGTAGAAGCATATTTTTGCCTGATAAGCTCTTATTCTGTATTCAATGATTGTTGTGAATACACAACACACACATACACACACACACACACACACACACACACACACACACGCACACACACACACACACACACACACACACACACACACACACACACACACACACACACACACACACACACACATACACACACACACACACACACACACACACACACACACACTCCTCCGAAGTAATACGACAAGTGGTTCCGGGGGAAAAGGGCAAGGCGTCTAAGGAGGTTTTAGTGCGGTAAGAATCCCACACACCGTGTCACCGCGACTGTGCGCCCAGTCGTCAAGCGGTGGCACGATGGCCTTTTTGAAGGTTTCCTCCTTGCCAAAAAAAAAAAAAAAAAAAAAAAAAAACACACACACACACACACGCACACACACACACACACACTCTCACACACACACACACACACACACACACACACACACACACACACACACACACACACACACACACACACACATCCAGCATCGTCATCAAGATCGACGTCAAGAATGCGTTCAACAGCGCCAGCTGGGAGGGTCCCTGACTACCTGTGCAGGATCCTGAGGAGTTATTTCCAGAACCGGGTTCTGGTCTACGAGATAGACATGGGACAGAGATCGATTAGGATCACAACGGGAGTTCCACAAAGCTCCATCCTTGGTCCAATGCTCTGGAACGGGATGTACAACGGCGTGTTAACGCTGAAACTGCCCAAAGGAGTTGAGATCGTTGGCTTTGCGGATGACGTCGTTTTGGCAGGTAACAGGCGAGACGCTGGAAGAGGTGGTTGGTGTTGTCAACCGAGGCAATCGACATGATTGGTAACTGGATGCAACGAGCGAAGCTGCAGATAGCCCACCACAAAACGGAAGTGTTATTGGTCAGTAACTGTAAAGCGGTACAGCGGGCAGAAATCACCGTCGGGGAGCACACCATAACCTCGAAGCGTGTGTTAAAATACCTGGGAGTGATGATCGATGACCGGCTAAACTTCAACAGCCACTTCGAATATGCCTGTGAGAAGGCTTCGAAGGCCATCAACGCGATAGCGAGAATCATGCCGAACAACGCTGGTCCCAGCAGTAGCAAGAGGCGTCTTCTGGCCAGCGTGTCATCATCGATACTGAGATATGGAGGTCCAGTCTGGGTCCCAGCGCTGGAAACGAAGCAGAACCAAAGGAAACAGAGCAGTACGTACCGGCTCATGGCCATGCGAGTCGTGAGAGAGAAGTTGGAAGAGTACGGAAAGTTGTGAGAGTGGAGTCATTGGCTAAGTAGCAACAGGAGTGGAACACGACGGAGAACGGTAGATGGACACATAGACTAATACCGATTCTTTCGACCTGGGTGAACAGAAAACACGGAGAAGTCAATTTCCACCTAACGCAGTTCCTGTCTGGCCACGGCTGCTTCAGGAAATACCTGCATCGGTTCGGACACGCAGCGTCACCCCTCTGTCCGGAGTGTGGCAACGTCGATGAAACGCCGGAGCATGTGGTCTTCGACTGTCCAAGGTTCGAGGCAGTGCGAACGGAGATGCCCGTCCTTAACGTGGAGAATGTCGTCGATGAAATGTGTCGAGAGGAGGACACTTGGAATGCCGTCAGCAGGCCAGTCACGCAGATTATGTCGGATCAGCAGCGTAAATGGAGAGAAGAGTAGCGATCTAGCAACGCCAGCTACTGTGTTACCTGACTTATAACGAATATACGTTGTATACGAGTACCCCGAATACAACGTATGACTCGTCTTATTTTGCATAGCATATGCAATGTAAAATTAGACGAACTATACGTTGTATTCGGGGTACTCGTATACAACGTATATTCGTTATAAGTCAGGTAACACAGTAGCGCTGAGAGTACGACAAGTGCATGAACACAGCCACCCCCCGAAGTAGTCGCTTCACAGTGGTCCCGGGGGGATCCAGGCAGAGGAGAGAGTAAGGAATAGGTTTTAGTGGAGCTGCACTAGGCAACTAGTGGATACCACTCCGTGCCAACTTCACTACAGGCCAGGCTTCTTGAAGCTTTCCTAAACCTTAAAAGAAGAAGAAAAAAACATCCAGCATCGTATAGGCCTATATACTTGCTGGATACAGTCGGAAAGCTATTGGAGAAGATCATCCTCAACAGGCTAACGAAATGCACGGATTGTCGGTGAGGCAGTTCGGATTCCGGAAAGGGAGATCAACGGTGGATGCAATTAGGACAGTGGTCGAGAGAAGCGGAGAGGAGATCGATATTGCGCCGTGATAACGATCGACGTGAAGAACGCATTCAACAGTGCCAGCTGGGAGCCCATCGCCGAAGCACTGCATGGAATGCGGGTTCCTGATTACCTGTGTAGCATTATAAGTAGTTACTTCCAGAACCGGGTTCTAGTTTACGAGACGGACATGGGAGAGAAATCAAACCGGATCACGGCAGGTGTGCCACAAGGCTCCATCCTTGTACAACGGCATGCTAACGCTGAAGCTGCCCAACGGAATCGAGATTGTAGGATTTGCGGATGACGTCGTCTTGGCGGTAGTAGACGTTGGAAGAGGTAGAAATGCTGGCTACCGAGGCGATCGACACGGTTTCCAACTGGATGCAAAGATTGAAGCTGCAGATAGCCCACCACAAAACGGAAGTGGTATTGGTCAGTAACTGTAAAGCTGTTCAGCGGGCAGAAATTACCGTCGGAAAGAACGCCATAGCATCAAAGCGCGTGCTTAAGTATCTTGGAGTGATACTCGATGACCAGCTAAACTTCAATAACCACGTCCACTACGCATGTGAGAAGGCGGCGAAGGCGGCCATCAATACAATAGCTAGAATCATGCCGAACAACTCTGGACCAAGCAGCAGCAAGAGGCGTTTCTCGCTAGTGTATTGTCGTCGATACTGAGGTACGGAGGTCCAGTCTGGGACAAGGTTGCAAAGACTCATTTCAGCTAAAATAATGTTTTTCGGAATAATAAAACCAAAAGATGGTATGATGGCATGTTTTACTTGTAACTTACAAGAAGAGGTTACAAAGTATGCATTGGAAACATAAAACCTGTAAATTTTGCTTTCTATGAGTCACAATCAGCGATTTGCTGATCGCTGAGTGAGTGAGTGAGTGAGTTTGTGAAAAATCGCTGATTGTGACTCTCATGAAGTGAAATAAACAGGTTTAATATGTCAAACACATTCTTTGCAACCTATTCTTGTATCCTACCAATTCAAAATTTGATCATGGCATCTAATTATTTCATAATTTAGAAAAACATTGTTTTAGCTGAAATGAGTCTTTGCAACCTTGGTCTGGGATGCAGCGCTGAAAACGAAGAAGAACCAAAGAAAATTGAACAGTACGTTCCGCCTCATGGCCATGCGAGTCGTGAGTGCGAACAGAACCATTTCGATGGAGGCAGTATGCGTTATCGCCGGTATGATACCCATCGTCATCACCTTGGCGGAGTCCACCGAGTGCTATATGCGAAGAGATACCAGAGGAGTACGGACATTGGTGAGAACGGAGTCGATGACTAAGTGGCAGCAGGAGTGGGACGCAGCGGAGAACGGTAGATGGACGCACAGGCTAATACTGATTATTTCGACCAGGAAGTACCTGCATCGCTTCGGACACGCAACGTCACCCCTCTGTCCGGAGTGTGGCAACCTGGACGAAATGCCGGAGCACGTAGTTTTCGACTGCCCAAGATTTGAGGCAGTGCGAGTGGAGATGCCGGCCCTTAGCGCGGGAAATGTCGTCAGTGAAATGTGCCGGGATGAGAGGACGTGGAGCGTCGTCAGCAGGGCACTGACGCAAATACTGTCGGAGCTGCAGCGAAAATGGAGAGATGATCAGCGAGTTAGCAACGCCGGCTAGCTGAGCTAAAGAGAAGTGCTTGAAATTTGAGACTGTGTAATCCTTATTTTTTTGTGGGTATTGGAGTGGTAAATTGAAAGCCGGAGTAAACTCCCAGTAAGGACGTAATAAAGCCAAAGAAGAAGAAACGTGTAAGCCACCAAACCGAGGGGCTGTCTACAAACTACGATGTTTTAGGAATTCTTACCCCCTCCCCCTGAGCAAAATCTTCAGAGCTGCTGCAGCGAAGATGATACCAGCGCTCGAACCACGTCGGCTAGCTGAGAAAAATAAGATGAGCATGAGATCAGCCTCCCCTCGAAGTAGATAATACTTTATAGTATGCATCGGAGCAGATTGGAATATAATTTCGGTATCAATATTTTTCAATGCTCTAGATGGCTTTTCCAATTTATATTTACAACAACACATTATTCAAATGGAACATCTCTACCCTACCTAACCCTTAAATACAACTTACAAAGCAAAAACACTCCACTTTTCCCCATCCTTCTTGAGTCCGTCGTTCTCCGGACCGAGCACGCTCTTTCCTACCACGGCAACAGCGCCCGGTTTCAGGTACCTCTCATTTACCTGCATCAACTGGTCCTTGCCGACCGACAGTACCTCATTTCGATGCTTGTTGAAGCGCTCCTCACTGATGCCATGCCGGAATAGGTCAATTCCCTGGTCGATGGGTGCAATCGGAATATCCAACTGCTGCAGCACGCCGAGCTTCGCTTCGAACAACGTCTGGCCATCCATCTTGGCCAAGTTGTCAACCGTCCACTGGTAGGCCTGATCGAAAACATCCAACGTTACCCGGGAGTTTGGATCCCGGTAGCTGAAGAAGTTGAACAAACCATCGGTGGTGATTTTGGCGCCAGACCCGTAGGCACCGTTTTGCTCTCGGACAACCGGAAGAAGGTATTTGGATGAAAGGTACTTGGCAAGAACTTTCAGCGCTGCATAGTCTGGGTGGGAGTACGGCACAGTTACAATCGATTTGGCGCAATAGTTGACTGGGATGTTCATAACGGTTTGACGGCATGATGGGTCCAGATTTTTGGAAGTGTTCCACGTGGTTTCCGATGGTCGAGATGGAATGCTAGCGATAAAATGTTCATACTGGGAGAGAGTATCGGCTTCACTGTCTTTGTCGTAGTTCAAAGCGCACCGAAGACTGGATTTTTTAAACAGAATTTCCCCAACCAAACGCAGTTTTTCGAGAACCTGCTCGGGCGTGTTGTTTTTGGCCAGATTCTTCATAAATGCAATGTGTTCAATACCCATGAGCTGCTCCTTTAACCGGCCGGATTCGGTAACCAACCCATTCGCGTTCTGCATAGCGTACAGATGACCGGATTGTGCGATTCCTACCGAAAGTTCCGACATGTAATTTTCCATCAGCATCTCGAACCGGCCGACATCGGTGAGATCAATTTCGTTGAAAATCTTTCCCAGGATATCGAACATATCGGGGACGTTTTTGTTGAGGGCATATGATCCAACCAAAACTCCAAACTCATACCGTCCGTTATCGTCGATGTTCTCCGTAAGGTGGGTACTGAAATGAATTCCAGCTGTTTTGGAGCTAATAATCTGATCGAAATTACGGTAGTTGATGTCTTTGGTTCCGAACTGGTTGATCACAGCATTGAAAAGAGGTAACAAGAGCTTCTGTTCGTCTGAGAGTACCTTGGCGTCCAGAATTCCTCGGAAGTACGTTACGCCATTCGTATCTACCCGACATGTTTGAGTTGGAACGTTTTTGATCAACTGTGCTTTGATATCGTTATTTGCAGGTGACTGTCGAATTTCTTCAAGTTTCAAACAAGGCAGCACATCCGTATTTGGAATCGATTTTTGTTCTTCCGACAACTGCAATCCCTCTTTGAAGATGCGCTCTCGGTCCTTATCCGTCAGTCGATCAACCTTGCCAGCTAAATTTTTCTTCTCACTCTCATTAAACTTTTTCTCGTACTGCTCGTCTGGGGACATAGTCATGGTTAGTCGATGTTTGTTGTTTCTGAAGTAGAACTCGACCTTGCTCTGCAAATATTTTGGATCTCGCGCCAGATTACCTCTCAGTTGCTGAACCAAGGCACTGACATTCATCGATTTGATCAAATCACCATTGTGGTTCCACAGTGGCGTCAAATTGAACAGCAAACCCAGTCCAAATTTCGTCGATTGATGCTTCATCTGAAGCTCTATATGATGCAGCACACTTTCCAAATGGTTGTTATCGAATCCTTTCTCTATAACCTCGTCGATTGTTTGGTCGAAAATGTTCTGAACCTTTCCGAAATCTTCCACCGGAAGGTCTTGCAATCCAAGCACAAACATCGTGTCACGAATATTTGGGTCAAATCCGGTCAGCTGGTTGTAGCCACCGGAGATGTTAGGTTCAATTAAGCTCTTGTAAAAGTACGAATTTGGACCTTTCACCAATAGCTCCGACAGAATGTAAATCAGGAACGATTCATACACATCGGTGATATCCGCCATCAGGTATCCAATAGCAATTTGATTCTGCCGTTCCAGCGGAGCTCCCATACTATCAAAACGACCCTGTATATGACTTTTCTCCGGCTTGCTCCAACGCTTTTGCGGAGGAATGATGCTGTAGCTGAAATCCAATTAAAGAAAAATCATCAGTACATATCAAATACAAGAGGAGCAAAATGTACCTTGAATCAATTTTCTCAAATTCCCTCAAATATCGCTGGTGCACATACTCCATCGTCTTATCCAAGTTGAAGTTTCCGTAGCTGTAAATTCTCGCATTGCTCGGGTGGTAGTACGTACGGTGGAAGTTAACCAAATCCTCATGTGTCAGCTTGGGAATTTCCAGCGGGTCTCCACCGGACACGTATCCATACGTATGATCTGGCAGTATCTGGTTGAAAAACTTCTGCCCAAAAACAGCCGAGTTTTCCGAGAATGCTCCCTTCATTTCGTTGTAAACCACCCCTTTAAACACCAGCTCTGAGCTCTTGTTCTGCAATTCAGAATGCTCCAGCCGCCACCCTTCCTGCAGGAAATCCAAGTACTTCAAGTTGGGTCTGAATACCGCATCCAGGTAGATCGATTGCAAGTTCCTGTAGTCCACTTCATTGGTCGACGAAAACGGATACAGCGTGTAGTCTGGCCCGGTCATAGCATTCATAAACGTAGCCAAACTTCGGTTCAACATTTTAAAGAACGGATCCCGTACAGGAAAACGCTCCGATCCACAGAGGACATTATGCTCCAGAATATGCGGTAAACCTGTTGAGTCAAACGGAGTGGTGCGGAAATTGACAGAGAACACGTTGTTCGAGTCATTCCGATCGATGTGCAGATACTCTAGACCGGTTCCCTCGTGTTGGAACATGTAGGCCGTCATGTTGAAGTCCTGGATGAATTGAGACCGGGTGCAAAGGAAGCCATTGTATTGATTTCCAGGCTTGTAGCGATCCGATGCTTTTGTATTCGACAGTATCGCTGGGTTGACTTTGGGAACAGTCGAAAGCGATCGCCGCAGAGCCGGAAATCGGCTGCAGGAAAGTTGGCGAAGCATTTTTGTTGATTTCTGTTGACTAGAAAACATTGAAACCGGCGAAACGGTTATGTAACG
The DNA here is from genome assembly GCF_037179485.1 of Ochlerotatus camptorhynchus. Classification (NCBI taxonomy): domain Eukaryota; kingdom Metazoa; phylum Arthropoda; class Insecta; order Diptera; family Culicidae; genus Ochlerotatus; species Ochlerotatus camptorhynchus. The sequence continues at coordinate 872,500 of NW_027041110.1, forward strand.
ATGTAATACTAGGTTGATTTGAAACTAAATTCAGTAGGAAAATACCTCTTTTCACAGCTGTAAGATGATTAATCTGAGATAGGTGGTAGCTAGTACGATAATGTACTTTTAATAAAATTGCACAATAAATTCCTAGATTTTCTCACGCACCGAAACTGGCGATCAAACCAAAATCGCACGGAACGCAGAATAATGAAAACATTGTCAGTTTCGATTTATTTGACATTCGGTAGCAATGACGTTTATATAAGGTCTGGGCCAAAGGGCTTATTGGTGTTAGTGAAATGTGCAAATCAGTGCCAACATTTCAAAGGGGCGTAATTGCATTTGTAAACAATGACTTTAGCCGTCGATTTTTCGCTTTTGCTAACTCATGAAAAATAATTATACCAGCATGTAGAGGAATGTCTCCTCTACCAACTAGCATTGTAATTTTGGAGAGGTTAGTGGTGTTCGTATTATATTGCAATGTTTATCTTTTTACACGAAATAGCTGTTGGCAGTGACGTATTTCTATCTGTTCTGAGTATGTTGGCAGTGACGTATATCTATCTGTTCGCAGATGTTCAGCAATGTTTACAATAGAGTTGTTGTTATTCACGTCGTCGTGATTTTGCGCTGCTAAATTTGTCATTTTTTTTATCACACGGGCTATCGTTATTCGTGTTTTTCCGTTCGGTATACTTGTAATATTGTACTGGTTGTTAGTGGAAAGTGTAGTTCGTTACGATAATCGGCCAATTACAGCATATTTTGTGTTGTGAAAACAGTGAAAACATTACCCGCATAAACGCGAACCATAAATTGACCTTACCTAAAATGGTTAAAAATTGTTTATAATCCCTGCTAAACTTTAACTGAAATGGTTATGGAACTTTACATGAACGTTTAATGATAAAGTTTCAACCTTATGTATTATGGTTTTTTGGAACTGGACCTTACAAATAATGGGTTGTTAAGAACCATTACCATTCCAAATACTTGTTTTCTCCATACATTTTCAGAAAGAGAACTATATAAGAACGTTTTTACTTATGATTTGAGAACATTAATGGTAATGGTTATGGTAGTCAGTAAGGTCCATTAATGGTTTTGTATTATCGCTCAACTTTACGTGGAATATATCGTGAATTGGTAATCAGTAAATTACAGGCAACCAATTCGTGATATATTCCACATAAAGTTGATCGATGTTACAAAACCATTCGTGGACCTTACTGACTACCATAACCATTACCATTAAAGTTCTCAAACCATAAGTTAAATGGTTCTAATATAGTTCTCTTTCCGAAAATGTATGGAGAAAACAAGTATTTGGAATGGTAATGGTTCTTAACAACCCATTATTTGTAAGGTCCAGTTCCAAAAAACCATAATACATAAGGTTGAAACTTTATCATTAAACGTTCATGTAAAGTTCCATAACCATTTCAGTTAAAGTTTAGCAGGGATTATAAACAATTTTTAACCATTTTAGGTAAGGTCAATTTATGGTTCGCGTTTATGCGGGTATCCAATCACATATTGGACATATTGGACACGACTAGCATTGGGCGATCTCGAGAATCCAATTCCTCTTTGCGTATTAGAGCATCTCCACCGCTGTTTCTAAATCACTTTTGGAAACTGAGTCAGCATGACTTCCGCCTGTGACCAATGCGCTAAGCCAGTTAAAGGCGATGAAGAATCCGTCTCCTGCATGGCTTTTTGCGACAGGATAATTCACCTAAAGTGTGGCGGCACAAAGCTGAATAACCCGCATAAACCATAAATTGACCTTACCTAAAATGGTTAAAAATTGTTTATAATCCCTGCTAAACTTTAACTGAAATGGTTATGGAACTTTACATGAACGTTTAATGATAAAGTTTCAACCTTATGTATTATGGTTTTTTGGAACTGGACCTTACAAATAAAGGGTTGTTAAGAACCATTGCCATTCCAAATTCTTGTTTTCTCCATACATTTTCAGAAAGAGAACTATATAAGAACGTTTTTACTTATGATTTGAGAACATTAATGGCAATGGTTATGGTAGTCAGTAAGGTCCATTAATGGTTTTGTATTATCGCTCAACTTTACGTGGAATATATCGTGAATTGGTAATCAGTAAATTACAGGCAACCAATTCGCGATATATTCCACATAAAGTTGATCGATGTTACAAAACCATTCGTTGACCTTACTGACTACCATAACCATTACCATTAAAGTTCTCAAACCATAAGTTAAAAGGTTCTAATATAGTTCTCTTTCCGAAAATGTATGGAGAAAACAAGAATTTGGAACGGTAATGGTTCTTAACAACCCATTATTTGTAAGGTCCAGTTCCAAAAAACCATAATACATAAGGTTGAAACTTTATCATTAAACGTTCATGTAAAGTTCCATAACCATTTCAGTTAAAGTTTAGCAGGGATTATAAACCATTTTTAACCATTTTAGGTAAGGTCAATTTATGGTTCGCGTTTATGCGGGAAGGCTTTTCTGAACATTGTCCATACTAGCCCGAACCTGTTTTGGATGTGTAACGAGTGCGCGAAGCTGATGAAATGTGCTCGATTCAAAACTGCCGTCTCGTCGTTTGGCAGTGTGATTAATTCTATCACCGAGAGACAGGAAATCGCACACGCTGAGCTTAGGAAGGAAATGGCTAAGCAAGAACAGCAGATCGCTCAGCTATCAAAACGAATCGCATTGACAACTCCGACAAACTCTGATTTCATGCGTCAACCGCCATTAAAACGGCGCCGCGATGAAGGCTCGCTCACAGGCAAACCACTTGTTGGTGGTTCTAAAGCAGTAACAGGTGACAATGCCTTTACCGAGGTCCTTACTGTCCCTGAACCCACCGAGCTGTTTTGGCTGTACCTTTCTCGTATTCATCCTAGCGTGAAATCGGAATCAATCGAGAAGCTGGTGAAAGGTTGTGTACAGTGCGAAGATCCGATTAAGGTTGTGCCGCTAGTCAAAAAAGGATCCGACATCAGCCGTATGAGCTTCATCTCGTACAAAGTCGGAATGGATCCCAAACTACGCGAAGCTGCTGTTAGATCGGATACATGGCCGAAAGGAATTTTGTTCCGTGAATTTGAAGACGGTTCAAAAAACATGTGGTTGCCTCGTTTGAACACGCCTACCATCACAATCTCTCCTATTACGGGACCTTCCGAGTTCTCAACTCCCATTTCCGGACTAGACCCAGTCTGCTGATTCAGAATTGGATTTTGCGTTGTGAATCGGAGCGCTGTAGACCAGAACGCAATGCCTGTCGCATTATGGGAGACCTCGAACCACTCGATCCAGTCGCGCTAGCTGTTTCCCGCCATCAAAGTCGTTCTATTTCCTGCCATCAGAGTCGTTCTGGCCCTGCGGTCGAGTTCGGTGGTGGGGTCTCCCAAGCATCGTCTTCAGGCAAGTATGCATTAGGGTGTTTCATTTTGAAAAAAGTGATGAATTTTTGATAGGCCACCCTCCAGTTCGATTCATAGCCCCAAAATATGAACCTGTGCAAAAAATGGTAAAGATTGATGAAGGTTTAGAGGTCGCGCCAATGATTTGGATTTTGTATGGAGATTTTGGTGAATTAGTATGGGAAATTATTGATTTTCGTTTACATTGCTCTAACTTTGGTTGTAGTTGTCCAAACGTTGAAAAAAAAAAAATATGTGGTTGTCATGACAATGATCAACAAGCCTGTTGTTGTTGCGATGAAATTGGCGTTGTTGCCTTGTACATATTCATCTGTCAATTTACCCTATTTTGCCATTTTTTCACATTTTTATAATTCTTGATACGCTGCAAAACTGAGCGTAGCAACTGTAGGCTTTTTGTTTATTGCCATAGCAATAACATACTAAATTTTTTCGACATTTGGACAAGTAGAAGCAAAGTTATAGCGATATAAGCGATTTTTTAAATTCTTCCATAGTAATTCCCATACAAATTTCAAATCATTGGCGCGACCTCTAAACCTTCATCAATCTTTACCAATTTTTGCACAGGTTCATATTTTGGGGCTATGAATCGAACTGGAGGGTGGCCCATCAGAAATTCATCACTTTTTTCAGAATGAAGCACCCTAGTATGCATACATTAGTTATAGTCATTTGCCTGATCAGTTTCCGTGTTCCAGTGCAACGCTTCAAGCACCTGCCGGCTGTTTCCAGTTGAGAAGCACTTCTGATACTGCTCATTCACAACATCCGCTTCACTGTTCGAACAATCCTAATTCATCTCCGGGACGCACAATAGACCGCTCTTTGGAAGCTCCTGGTTACTCCAGCCCAGTCGTGCCGATTCCCGCCAGCGTTCTGCATAGTCGTCCTGGACCTGTGGCTGGATATGAATCAGGAGTCTTCCACCTTGCCTCTACAAGCAAGTACAATCAATATATTAACTATTCACTGCCTGATGCCGATCAAATTTTCAGCAATTCTAACTATGTTAGTCATTGTGATGATGCCTCTGTAACTCCTAATCTTGGAAACCCGGAACGCGCCGTAGAAAGCCCCATGGAAGCCCCCAATCCCTCCGTCTCAGTCCTGCCATCAGCAGCCTTCGTTCATCATAGTCGTTCCGGACCTGCTGTCGGATGCGGAGAGGGGGTCTTCCAACCCACTCACTATGGCGAGTATCCAATGAGACTTGATGATGGTCAGTTATTGCCTGATGTATCTGTGATTTCCAGGGAGAGTAGTCGTTCGATTCCTTGCCGCAAGCAGGACGTCGTGATCTTCTACCAAAACGCCGGTGGAATGAATTCTGATGTTGAAGAATACCGCCTAGCTGTATCGGATCGTTGCTACGATATTATTGTCCTGTGCGAAACGTGGCTCGATTATCGAACGCTTTCCAGTCAAGTCTTCGGTCCTGACTACGAGGTCTTTCGTTGCGATCGGAATCCTAACAACAGCCGTAAATCTACTGGTGGAGGTGTCCTTGTAGCTGTCCGTAGCGGGTTGGAGGCAAAGGCCATCGAGAACGATTCATGGAACAATGTGGAGCAGGTTTGGACAGCCATCAATCTGGGTGATCGCACACTATTTCTATGCGCTCTGTACATTCCACCTGATCGAGTCCGCGACAATGAACTCATCGATACTCACTGTCGGTCAGTTTTCACAGTTGTCGAAAGTTCCACTCCAGTTGATGAGATATTCATTTTTGGTGACTTCAATCTGCCAGGCGTTTCGTGGAGTCCAGCTCATAGCGGATTCCTGTATCCAGATCCTGATAGCTCTACATTTCACGCAGGAGCTATTAGCCTTCTCGATAACTACAGCGCAGCGACGCTTTCTCAAATTAACCATGTAGTTAATGAAAATGGTCGTAGTTTGGACCTCTGCTTCGTGAGCACACAGGACAGGGCTCCATCAATTTCCTCGGCTCCTTGTGCACTAACTGAGCTAGTTCCACATCACCCTCCTCTAATTGTCACTGTTGAGGACAAACTCGTGCGTGATTTTGGCGACTATACTGCTACGGTTTCTTATGACTTCCGTAAAGCTGACCACCGTAGCATCATAGATGTATTGTCTAGCATGGTATGGGAGAATATCCTTGATCCAGATGACGTTGAGGCTGCAGCGCAAACCTTTTCACATGTCTTTTGGCATATGTCATTGACAGACACGTCCCGAAAAGAACTCACCACAAAGTGTCTCACCCTCCCTGGCAAACGAGAGAGCTACGTAGGTTGAAGTCAATCAAGAGAGCAGCATTGAGAAGATTTACGAAGTATCGCACGCTTCCTCTGAAACTACATTATGTGAGGCTGAATCACATGTACCAGCGAGTCAGTCGTGAATGCTTTTCAAATTTCCAACGAGGCATCCAGCGCAAACTTAAGCTACACCTGAAATCCTTTTGGAACTACGTGAACAAGCAACGCAGGGAATCCGGCCTCCCATCGTCTATGGAATTCAACGGAGAAGTTGCTGCCACTGTTCAGGATATATGCCACCTTTTTTCCGAAAAGTTTTCCAGTGTATTCACTAATGAGACACTAACTGACGACCATATTAACCTCAGGGGCGATCCCTCCATATGTCCAACCTCACGGAACCAAATTTTGTTCATTTAATTTAAAAATATGTATGTTTAGTAAATAAAAATATGAATAGTTCAAAGTAAATTAAAAATATGTTTTCAACAAAAATATGTATGTTTAAATTAAATTCAAAAGCATGTTTATTTCAACAATACATAATCTGGGTAGTCAATTTTTAGCGTGTCCTTTTTTCCTTCTTGTTTACATTCGGCAAACTTAACCGAAAACGGCCTGCAAGCGGCGAAACCAAAGTAGAGGGTCCGGAAACCAACGCAAGCAAGTGTTCCAAGCTCGACAAAACCGGTGGAACATCACAATATTAACGTCAATCCGTCGTGTCTGATGCCGATCCCCATATCATCCTCACCCCCCCCCCCCACCCGACGTCGAAAGAAAAACAGATCATCCACGAACACTAAACTTAGAAAGAGGCCGGTATGAGGACCAGCGTCAGAAACGAAAAATGACGCTAATATCACAAAGTTTCACCGGTTTTACTGAACTGGATCGGATCGGACACCCATCCCGACGGGTCCCCGGATCCAAACATCCACAGACTTTCCATAATAGCAGAAATTTCCATTTATTTGCTATCCATTTTATTTTGATTTATTCAGCATTCAAAGGCTAAAATAATTTCAAAATATGTTTGTTTATTTTAAACATGAAAAGCATGTTTAAAATAAACATATTAATTTTTGATCGCATATAGTTTACAAATAAATCAAAAATATTCACGTTTATTTTCAACACGAATATTTTTAAAATAAACGTAACATTATTTTTGTTTTAAACATTATTATCAATGAATTCAAACATAGAATACGTTTGAAATCAACCTAGTTTATGTTTGTGGCCAGAACAAACTGAGTTTACGTTTAAATTTACCTCAAATATTTTTGTTGCGACGGTAAATTTTTCTGCGTGCTGTTCATTGCACACGTGGACCTCATGACTATTTCAGAAAATATTTAAATTATTAAAATGTTCATAATTAGAAGGGTTAGCATTCGAAAATATTTACATACTGTTTCCAGGCCAAAAATGACCGCATTGCACTATAGTGAGAAAGGTTAGAATGCACCACGGTAGTCATACAGTCACAGAGAACAGACGTTCAAGCTCGGTCAGAAACTTGTGTAAAATAAGTGGGAACGTCGCCGTTACGTGGTGTTAGCATTTCCTGATTTTCTCTATAAATTTTCCACTTTCGACCAATTTGGCGCTAGTATCGATAAATTTTCTGTTGAAAATTGCCACTTGGCGCTACTAGCACTTAGTGTCTAGTGTAATTTGTGCAACGCCAGCGCCATCATGTTGTCAAAGAGGGTTTTTAAGTGGGGAAGTTGGCGTTAGTGGTGCTTAAGTCGAATAGGAATCTTTACACAAGTTTTTAGAGAAATTTTGTTCGAGCCTCCATGTCTGTTCTCTGTGATACAGTTGCCCATTCCATATTGATGTATCGCCAAGCGCTTATTGTATCATCACGAAAAATATTGGTACCTATGCGACAGCATGTCTCACGCTACGTGAAAGCAACAAGTTCAACTTTATCCGTCGTACTGATACACTCATACACGTATAATGAGAAGTAATACACGTATCCTCCGCGTGCTTGTCGCATTCGTCGGTTAATTGACATTTCATGATGCAATATTTTGTAGCATCATCATTTGCAACGATGAATAGGCATTTTTCGTATGAATGGGAATTGAGTTCTCCAAGCAGGATCTCACGAACACTACACTAATAACATAATTTTACACACACTAGCGTATACTGTCATGTGCACGGTAAGAATCAAACATCCGTTTATGAGTAAAAGTGAACCCATTGTCAATAAAAGTGGCACTACTAATTAATGAGCAATTTATTATGCCAATTAAGTAATAACTGTTAGCTACTGTTAGCAGAAACTCATTGATGTTAAAATAATTTACTCATTAATGAGGAAAGCCACTTTTATTAAAAATGGGTTAACTTTTACTCATAAAAGGGTATTTGACTGTTACCGTGCAAGCGTAGGGTTTGTTTTCGTTTTGTTGTTTATTTTTACTTTAGAATGACAGTTCTTACAGCAAACAAAAAAATTCTCACAGCTAACAAAAAAATTCATCTCACTAACACACGCAAATCGCACCAATACGAACCCGCCTGGAGAGGACTATACAGTGGAAGAATCTGTCACTGTGTGCGTGGTTTTTCTTTGTCGTAAAACGCCCTCAGTGTGCATCGAAGAGCTTGAACCGTCAGTTTTATGAATGGTTCTGTTGAAAAATAGTGTTTGTAGAACGTTCAAGCTGGTGGTGGTTCCGAATTTTTAGCAGCTTTTACGGTTTCTAAAACGGTGAGAGGTAAGTTGCATAGATAGTTTTTACTATGTATACACTATACAATAATTTTATTGTACTTATTGATACATATTTTATATTTCAGATGGCATCAGAAGTCCAAATTGAATGTGCTGTAGCGAATATTCTTGTTCGACCTAGAGTCGGTGTATAATGAGTCACGCCAAGAGTGAAGCCAAGTCTACCTATTGAACTGTCAAACCGGCTACCTATCGTGCAAAGCTGAGTACTGCGAACTCAGCTGATTTTATTTTTCAAGTGAGCTAGAAAACATCTTGAAAATCTTCCGAAGTTTCAAATTGTTTTGCTGAAACAGCTCATGAAATTGTATATACATGCTGTCAAATGAACTCTTGGCTCCTCCTCCTCTGCTCCAGAAATAACGTATACATGGTGATGGGAGTGCACCTGCCCACAAAACTCACATGACTCTTATAACGTTTGATTACATTCTTGTTTCAGCAACCCAGTTTTGGCATTATTAATAACAAATAAAAACACTTTTTCGAGCATCACGCTCGATGATTTACATTATCCGCCTACTAAGGTTGATGTTTCGACAGTTTCATAATTATAATTCTTAATTTGTTTTCAGTTGGTGGCAACACCTTTACTTGTGGTTCAAACAGTAACTAGCTACGTGACTTCTGAGCTCTTTTGAATGTTTGGCTCCCGTTTGACAGTTTGACTCGGCTCTAGATGACAAGTATTTTGAGTTAGTTCGCAGTACTCAGGTGCAAAGTAAACAAGCATTACGATGCTATGAATGGTCCACGAAAGGTATTGCAATTAAATATAAAATATAATCAATGAAATGATAATAAACACGCAGTGAGCATTACATTTGTCATGCGATACGTTTTGTAATGATCAGTAATGAGTATTTATACTATTTTTCGTTAAGATAAATTGACAAAATCACTAATTTAATGATGTACTACAGCCTTTACTTTTTTTCCTCGCTAGAAGTCATCCCGCATAAATCACAACCATACGATTACCACATTAAAAATGGTTTATCTTCCTCTGAAAACCATAATGAGAAAGGTTCAGTCAACTTTAATCAAACCATATCTAGATAAAGTTTTGACCATATTGATTAAGGTTTTCGAAGACCCAACCATATGAACAATGGGTGGTTAAGAACGTTCACCATACGAAATCTCGCTTTTTCTCATACATTTTTAGCAAAACAACTATAGCCTTACCACATCAGAAAAGGTTCTAGTTGGATATGTGAAACTATTTCCATTAACTTTCGAATAAGGTAGTACGGTTTAGAACCAACCATTGTTGTTAACTTCATGATATACTATGAAATGGTATAAATTACTATACTTATTGACGTTATAATAAATACTGTCGTAGCTTATCCGGAATACAGCCGTCATGGGTTGTTCTTTAATTTTAATGTGATTTACAAGATTTCTTTTTGTGGACACCTCCCTTGCTCTTGGTAACATGTTTATTGATCTTAATATAAAATGAATAGATAAATGGATTTGCCCTGCAAAACAAACTCCATTCCATTTCTGGAAGATAAAAAGGCCCCGGCATAACGTACCTGCTTCGATTTCCTTTTTGGATGATGTGAGCCACCAACATCGAAATCTCCTTCACATGTAAACCGCTGTTAGCCCTGAATATTTGTGTAGAAAATGCATGCGCTTTTAAGAAATATTTTATGCTTTAAGCTAATATTACCAAGGGTTTTAAAAATAAAATAACGAACAAAACAACACAATGAACTCACGAGCACCGTTTCAATCAAAAGCGTTTTCTTTTGTTTGTACAAATTGTAAAAACATAAAGCAACCATAATCGAAACACGTAAGCGTTGAACAAGTTGTTTACAACTTTTATTCGTAATGTTTTGTAACAGTTCAGTATAGTTGGTCAACCGTAACTAAATGTAGCTGAAACATACCAGAAACTGTAACAGTTGAAAGTAGTGTTTCTTTAATGTTTATTACATTCCATAAACCATAACAAAACTATTTTGTGAAAAGTTAACATAGCTAGTAAGGTGTCAGTGAAGTTTGAACTGTTCTAGAAATGGTATTTTTCTATGCGGGATTTCAAGTTGATGCAGAAGTCCTCTGTTGCCAAGTGAAAAGAAAGGAAATCTTTCGAAAACCGTGATGCGTGTTCAACTGTTTTCCTCTTGGCGTGACTCATTATACACCGACTCTAGAGTCGGTGTATAATGAGTCACGCCAAGAGTGAAGCCAAGTCTACCTATTGAACTGTCAAAGCGGCTACCTATCGTGCAAAGTAAATAAACATTACGATGCCTTGAAAGGTTCACGAAAGGTATTGCAATAAAATATAAAATATAATCGAAGAAATGAGCATAAACACGCAGTGAGCGTTAAATTGTCATGGGATACGCTCGGTAATGATTAGTAATGAGAATTTCTACTATTTTTTGTTAAGATAATTTGACAAAATCACTGATATAATGATTTACTACAGCCGCAGTATTTTTTCTCTCGCTAGAAGTCATTTGAAGTTGTTGTAGAAGTCCTCTGTTGCCAAGTGAAAAGAATTGGAATCTTTCGAAAACCGTGATGCGAGTTCAACTGTTTTTCTCTTGGCGTGACTCATTATACACCGACTCTAACCGACTCTAGTTCGACCATTTTCTGCGCTAACCATGGAGGAAAAACTGCTGGTCGTGAAAAGAGCCACCCCCCAACCTGACATGAAAAATTTGAAGTCATATTATTCAATGTCAGGAAAATCTATGACGAGAAACTTCAACAGATCATCGTACAGCAGTCACAGGTGGCTATGCGGATCGGAAAAATTGAATAAAATATTCTGTTGGCCGTGCTTGCTATTCCATAGCAACCAAGACCGTGGTGTATGGTCAAAAACAGGCTTCACTGATTTGAACCATTTGTCGGCGGCATTGAAAGTTCATTCGTCATCGAAGGACCACATCGATAATGCCATGGTCCATAAAACGTTCGGAAGGATCAGAATTGATGAAGCTCTTGACCATGCGCGGGAAGTTGCCAAGACAAATCACAATTGTATGGTGACCAAGAACCGGAAAGGATTGAGAACCCTCATAGATATAGTGTGTTACCTGTGGTCCCACGGATTGAGCTTTCGTGGGCATGACGAAAGAGAGGTTTCTTACAATAGGGGCAATTATAAAGATTTTTGCTCATTCGTTGCATTGCGTGATGTTAGTTTTGCAGAGTTTTTTAGCAAATCCAGCGTCTTCACAGGAACATCAAGTGCTATACAAAACGCATGGTTGTTTGCTTTTATAAATTTATTTAGTTCTTGATTTTTTATTTGTTTGTTTAGGTGCTCCTGTTGAACGTTTTTTTCGTCTTTGTGACGTAAGTAGTGATAAAACGGCCCCCGCTCTGGCAGGTGAAGTGGACTCAATTGCTATCGAATTTGGTCTAGATGCTGACAAGCTTATCGCACAGAGCTACGATGGTGCCGCGGTTATGTCGGGTGAGTCGGGAGGGACGCAAGCTTTGGTGAAGAAAAACTTCCCAAAGGCTGAGTACATTCACTGCAAAGCACACATCCTAAACTTGGTTTTGCTGCACTCCTGTTCAGAAGAAAAAAGAACTGCAAAGTTTTTTAAAACGCTATCGTCACTTGCTGCATTTTTATCCCAATCCACCAAACGAAATCAAGCATTAAAGAAATATATTGAAGCTAAAATCCCCAACGTATGTAGAACCAAGTGGGCCTACACCTCAAGAATGGTCAACGTTGTAAACGATAACTATGCCGGTATTATAACGTGCCTCGGAGATTTGTATCTCGGCGATATGAATTGGGATGGATATACGTGCACCAATGCTCGCGGATTGCACGGATTCTTGCTGGATTTTGAAACGATTTTTTTTTCTGAAGGTTTTTGCAGCACTATTCAGTTTTACTGACGTACTCTACAGCGTATTGCAACAGAAAGACTTGGATGCAATAGAGTGCATAAAAAATGTCCGTTCTTGCCGCAACGAGATCGAAGTGATGAAATCGATCAAACATTTCGAAAATGTGTATGATGCCACTATTCAAGTTCACGGAGGTGACGACATGTTGCGGAAAAAGTCAAAATCCTTTTATCAGGCACTTTTTGAGACAATAACCGATCGCGTTTTGAAAGAGTTGGACAATCGGTTCAAATCATTGGAAGTCATTAAATATGTAGGGTTGCTCAATAGTTCTAAATTCGGAGAGTACTATGAGTGTTTTCCTAAACAGCTGTTCGATTCATTGACCAAATTATTCGGCAATAATTTTGATGTAACAAAATTGAGTAATGAGCTCAAAGTATTTTATTCACGAAGCGAGTTTAGGGGAAAATCCGTTAAGGAAATGGCAATGCTAATTGCCGAAGAAGAGTTGAAGGATGTGTTTTCAGAAACAGCGAGACTGGCAAAGTTGATTCTCACATTACCGAGTACAACTGCTACCGTGGAGAGATCTTTCTCCGCAATGCGTCGGGTGAAAGATTATACACGCACGACTATGGGAGAGGATTGACTGTTTTACCTTATGTTAATGGCTGTGGAAAAAGATTTGCTTTCAGATTTAAAATATAAACCAGGCTTCTATGACAATGTAACAGACTTATTCGCAGAAAAAGCTGATCGACGAATTGCCCTGTTGTATAAATAATCTTTGAAATGTACATAATAAAGTCTCATGATTAAACCTTCGCAAGTTTTTTTTATTATTGTATGTATACAGATAAAATATAGGTTGAACAGGTAGCTTGATAGGTCACGAATCGCCCCTGATTAACCTTGCTGCCAGGAACGTTCCAGTAAACGATCAAACGCTGGGTGCAATTGATGTTAATGCAGAAATGATTTCTAAGGCCGCGACTCTGCTCAAGTCATCCTTCAATCCTGGACCTGATGGAGTTCCATCTGTATTTTTGAAGAGACATATTGCTAGCTTGTTAATTCCGCTTCTTCGCCTGTTCCGAATGTCTCTCTCAGGTGGCATATTTCCATCTTGCTGGAAATTTGCGCACATGTTTCCCGTCCACAAAAAAGGAAGGAAACGAGCTGTGGATAACTATCGAGGAATTACATCGTTAAGTGCCGTTTCGAAGCTATTCGAGCTAGTGATTATGGAACCGTTGCTGTCCCATTGCAAGCAGTATTTGAGTGCTGATCAACATGGGTTTACTGTCGGCCGCTCTACAACTACCAATCTGCTGTGTCTCACATCGTATATAACCGAAAGCATGTCGGATCGGGTTCAAACGGACGTTATTTATTCAGACCTATCCGCAGCATTCGACAAGTTGAACCATGCTATTGCGATTGCTAAACTCGGCAGGCTCGGTGTATGCGGTTATCTTCTGAGTTGGTTTCGATCATATCTTACCGGTCGGCAACTAAAAGTTGCCATAGGAGATTGCAGATCAGCTAGCTTCTTCGCCACATCAGGTATACCTCAGGGAAGCCACATGGGACCGTTAATTTTTATACTGTACTTCAACGACGTGCATCTGGTCATCGAAGCTCCTCGGTTATCATATGCAGATGACCTCAAAATCTTCCTACGAATCTGCTCCATTGCTGACTGTCACTTTCTTCAACGTCAACTGAATGTATTCGCTAGTTGGTGCAGGTTAAACAGAATGGTAGTGAACCCAGCCAAATGCTCCGCTATTACGTTCTCACGAAAACAACAACCGATAATATTTAGCTATGACCTGCTTGGCTCGACAATCGAACGCGTGAATCAGGTGAAAGACTTGGGTGTGATCTTGGATTCGCAGCTTTCTTTCAAGCAACACATTGCATATGTTGTTGATAAGGCGTCAAGAACTTTAGGGTTCATTTTTAGGATAGCTAAAAACTTCACTGATATCTACTGTCTAAAATCTCTCTATTGTTCGCTTGTTCGATCGACGCTTGAGTATTGTTCAGCGGTTTGGAACCCAAACTACAACAACGGTGCCGAGAGAATTGAATCTGTTCAACGTCGCTTTCTTCGTTTTGCGTTGCGTAGATTGCCTTGGAACGATCCGTTTCGATTACCAAGCTACGAAAGCCGTTGTCAACTTATCGACCTAGAACTTCTCCGGACTAGAAGAGACACAAACAGAGCCCTTACCGTGGCCGATATCCTACAAGGAAGGACAGATTGTGAGGCTATCCTGAGGCAAATTGACCTGAATGTTCAACCCCGACCGCTTCGTAATAACCTTATGCTAAGACTGCCTCTACGTCGCACAAATTATGGAGCGTACGGTGCGATTAGCGGACTGCAGAGAACATTCAACAGAGTTGCATCTGTTTTCGACTTTCATCTCTCCCGCGATGCGCTTCGTCGAAAGTTTTCTTCTGTTTTTCGCCGGCAGGAGTTAAGATATTGACTATAAGATATACGTTTTTTAATGTTTTTTTATGTTATGACCATGCTTGAATGTATTTTTTTTACCATAGTTGATAAGGTTTAAATCATTGGGGCTTCATCCAGCCTGTTGATGTAAATAAATAAAATAACAAAAAAAAAATAAAATAACATTTTTGCTTCTAACACCAGCAAGCTGCCTGTTGGCCCAGACCTTATATAAATGTCATTGATTCGGTAGTGCTCAGTAATAATATTATTATTCAAATTGTTGGGCCCCTCTGATGCTATAAAAAGGCGCCTGTCAGAAAGTCATGAGCAAATTTTCATTATGTCGTAAGTAACATTCGCACCGATCCGAGAAAAATAAAGTTTTGTTTTGATGACCGAAAAGTTATTCCTATTTTCAATTAAACACATATAATCTCATAGTGATAGCAATCCCGCATAAACGCGAACCATCACATGACCTTACCGATAATGGTTATAAATTGTTTATAATCCCTGCTAAACTTCAACTGAAATGGTTATGGAACTTTACATGAACGTTTGTGTGATAAAGTTTTAACCTTATTTGTTATGGTTTTTTGGAAGCGGACCTTACAAATAATGGGTTGTTAAGAACCATTACCATTCCAAATTCTTGTTTTCTCCATACATTTTCGGAAAGAGAACTATACTAGAACGTTTTTACTTATGGTTTGAGAACATTAATGGTTATGGTTATGGTAGTCAGTAAGGTCCATTAATGGTTTTGTATTATCACTCAACTTTACGTGAAATATATCGTGAATTGGTAATCAGTAAATTACAGGCAACCAATTCGTGATATATTCCACATAAAGTTGATCGATGTTACAAAACCATTCATGGACCTTACTGGTTACCATAACCATTACCATTAATGTTCTCAAACCATAAGTTAAAAGGTTTTAGTATAGTTTTCTTTCCGAAAATGTATGGAGAAAACAAGAATGTTGAATGGTAATGGTTCTTAAC
This sequence comes from Ochlerotatus camptorhynchus, assembly GCF_037179485.1. Taxonomy (NCBI): domain Eukaryota; kingdom Metazoa; phylum Arthropoda; class Insecta; order Diptera; family Culicidae; genus Ochlerotatus; species Ochlerotatus camptorhynchus. The sequence goes on from NW_027041110.1 coordinate 888,253, forward strand.
AACCCATTATTTGTAAGGTCCACTTCCAAAAAACTATAATACTTAAGGTTAAAACTTTATCATTAAACGTTCATGTAAAGTTCCATAACCATTTCAGTTGAAGTTTAGCAGGGATTATAAACAATTTATAACCATTTTAGGTAAGGTCAATTTATGGTTCGCGCTTATGCGGGATGTTTAACATATTCAGCCGGGTTTTAATCATACAAAGACAAATCGCTAGCTTTCATGCTAAGAAATACTGGTTTTTGAGTCAAAAGTTATTATACGTTGTTTGGTGTAGTGTATTTACCAGGATATTCGGGAGAATTATCAATTATCATTCATCATTTTAGGACCACCGAAATCATCTTAGGAACAAACAGTTCGATTTATTCACTTTAATAATGAGAAAGCGAAACGACGAAAGTACACTTTTCACGGGTTTCTCAGTGCTGTTACTTAAGGCAAACGGCATCTCCATAGAAATCGGATGACTTAAGTAACATTGAAAACTATTTTGATCGGAAGGTGATTACGTCAAAAAGCAATTCGACTGGTAAATAAATTTAAAAATGGGATGTGATCCTATATTCGGACAGTATATAGTGTAATAGCAGGAGCATCGATTGACACTGATAGCTCGACTTTGTTTAGCTTTATTACATTCGACGTAATGACAATTTGCTCTCGCGTCACTTTTCAAATAGACCAATGTAACATATCCACCATTTTGAGAAAATCGAAGTTGAAGTTCGACAGATTATTAATTTAACTGTTTAAAAACAATACATTTTGCAATACTATTTTTAGGCTGTGAACCATTTGCCGAGTTAAATTTAACTCGTGGTTAAAAGTGACATTTCGAAAGTTATTCTCTATGTTCGAAAATCCCTGTGCTGTCGATCGACCGGTTTTCGAGAAGAACATAGCCAAGGTTGTCAAAATTTAACTTCTTGTCTGTCAGAAGTAACCACGCTCGGATAGCAGGGTTAATCGATAACTTTCCATCTGTCAAATTTTAACCAAAAGTTAAAAAAAATCCACCAAATGGTTCAGAGCCTTAATGTAGCCAGTGTATAATAACGTTGAAAATTCAGAAGAAACGGTAAAATCACAATTTTACTTTGAATTTCATGCTACAACATAGAAAAAACCACATAGGACGTTTTGACAAGTCGAGTTGTACATCGGATATGTTACATTGGACGGTTTTTCTCAATGACATAATCAATGAGTGTTACATTGGACGTTTTGTCTACATGATACTAGATTCCCTTTCACAGATTTCAGAGTATAGTACCTAACTTTAGATTGGCCCCGCCTTTGGAAAATTAGCACCAATCATGTTAGGCAGTCCGAATGACCGAAGTAACAATCATGTACTCATCATTTCAAACTGTACATTGGACAATTTTTTTCCTATGATTATATTAAATAAATGAAAGTGAATTTGGATGGATGTTTTTGTATGACATACAATGGTCGAAGAGCAACAGTTTGTATCGCTTAACTCGTTTTGTTTACATTTGTTACATTGGTCTATTTGAAAAGTGACGCGAGTTTTATGGGTATGTGAAATGACCAGATGATTTTCAACTTCTCCCTTTTATTTTTTAATTTTGAACAACTTCAACATGTTTGCATCTCCGTGTGAGAAAGGTGAGAAAGCGGACATGAAACACAAAAAGAAACGTCAAACAATAAATAATCGGCAGCGCTGCCATTTATACAGATTTATCTGTATTATACAGATTTTTTAATCTTAATACAGACCCGATACAGAATACAGATTTATTACAGATTTTTATATTACAATACAGATTTATACAGATTTTTATAAAATGCTTGAGAAAAAAAAAATCTATATCAAAATAAGTTATCAAGCAGTTCTCACTAATATCAATATATGTTATAATTTTGATATTATTCGCATATCTTTTAGCTCTAATTTTTGTTCTGTTAGCCATCAACTCCATCAAAATGAAATCAATTTGAGTTATCAGGAATAATGAAAACAACATAATTCTTGTTTTCATTTTGTTCTCACCCTCTGCTCGGGAACCTATCAAATTTCCATCGACAATTAATCATGTTATGGTGTTTTTGACAGCATTCACAACCAGAGGACCAACCGCTTTCGGATGCATATGGAGCTGGTAGTAAACGATTTGAGATTGTATGGGGATTTACAGTATTAATTGAATATTTCCAATATAAGCATGTATGTTAAATACAAGAAAAGTGCCCGAGCACATTAAGGCTCTGAACCATTTGGTGGATTATTTTAACTTTTGGTTAAAATTTGACAGATGAAAAGTTATCGATTAACCCTGCTATCCGAGCGTGGTTACTTCTGACAGACAAGAAGTTAAATTTTGACGACCGTTGCTCGAAAACCGGTTGATCGACAGCACGGGGATTTTCGAACATAAGAAATAACTTTCGAAATGTCACTTTTAACCACGAGTTAAATTTAACTCGGCAAATGGTTCACAGCCTAAGGCTCTGAACCATTTGGTGGATTATTTTAACTTTTGGTTAAAATTTGACAGATGAAAAGTTATCGATTAACCCTGCTATCCGAGCATGGTTATTTCTGACAGACAAGAAGTTAAATTTTGACAACCGTGGCTCGAAAACTGGTCGATCGACAGCACGGGGATTTTCGAACATAGAAAATAACTTTCGAAATGTCACTTTTAACCACGAGTTAAATTTAACTCGGCAAATGGTTCACAGCCTAAAATGGTACAAATACAAGTACTCGTAAACATTTTACTTGCATTGAAAATGTATTTCCTAAGAAATAGCGGATTTTCTGATATTCTCCATACTGCAAAAATGATTTTACCAGCACTGGCGGGGCGACATCTCTTGACCTTTCGGTGTAACTACCACACAAATGACGTAATTAATTGTATTCATCTATATTAAAAATATCAAATAGTAATGAACTCGTGCACTTTTTTGCATTTAAAACTGCTTATCAGGAAGATAATGAATAGAAACTAAAATCTCCATACATTTTCAAACGGCTTCATATCACTCTTATAAATAAGTACGGACGATATCACAAATGGCGCAATTATATCCCGTATGGTTAGTACGATAGCCTGAATAGATGGTTAAGCACTTTTTATGGTTATTTTGTATGCACTGTATTTGTAAAACAACAAAACATGATTAATTAAGAAAAAAATCGTCAATACAGAAAATACAGATTTTTTAATAGAGTGGATACAGATTTTTTATAAAACCACCTGGCAGCTCTGATAATCGGTGAAAGTAGTTTTCTGTGTTTTTCATGACGACTTGCATCAAGTTTTGCACATTGCACAAGCAAACCGTCCTGCAAGTTGTCGAGATTGCAACAGTCTGAAATCGAACAAACGTTCCATGTTTGGTGCTCTTCCTAATTTGGTAATCTGAATTGAAGGTAGCTGGATTCAGATTGATTTAGCCACGGGTTTAGAAAGTTGAGTGTCAATTTATCAATAATCAGGTAAGCATTCGATCCAACAAAAAAGCAGCATGATGAGTCAGATCTGCTACTAACAGTAAGTTCACCACCCACACATTTTTCGACTCTGATTGTGTCTCCTCTAGTTGCAGTAGCTTCAGCACCCTCTGCGTGTGACAATGGCCAAAGTGATTACCCAGGAAACGTTCGACGATGTGGTCAAGGAAAACATTGTCGAGTTTTCTATGTCCGCGGAGGAATCCAGGGAGGAAACGGTGAAACAGTTCGAAGCCCAAGGTATCAATTTGGCCAATATCATAAAAGATTTGAACGTAAATGCCGAAAGTGGTGTGCCTTTACTGAACGAGAGTGTGGAGTGGTTGAAAACGAAGGGGACGGATCTATCCGGGGCTGATAAGGAGGAGGTTTGCAAACATCTGGCGACGGTTGCAGCGGAATGTAAATTGGTAATAGTGTGGGAGGCAATCATATTTAGGTGTTCAGTGAAGTGGAATGTTCCTTTGTCTTCGTAGAGTGTACCACATCGTGTGTTGGCGGCGAAGTTGGGGGCTTATGACTTTATCGTTGAAGCACTGGAGAAGGGAAAGGCGCTGGACAAGGAAGTGTTGGCGAAGTTGGTTGCAGCAGCCAATTCGATCGTCAATAAGCAACCGGATGTTTTCAACTTCAAGTCGCTGGAAGTCGCTTTGCGGTGAGGATTTTTTTTGTGATCTGAGGAAATTTTTGTTTTATTATTGCTCGTTGTAGGCTACTGAAAACCGAAACCGACAAAGCTTTGGTTAGTGATCTGTTGCGATGGCTTCAAAAAGCATGTATTCTTCACGAAAGGAACCGCCAGATGATATTGGAAGACGGTTCCACTATGAAGCAGTTTAAGATCCTCGTTGGCCACGATGAAGCGGAAGTGGTCAAGAATGTGTGTGCTTTATTCAGATATCTCATTTTGGATGACGATATTCGCGTTGATTTTAGTAAAGCTCACGACCATGCCAGAATATTGGCCGCAGAAACCTTAACTGATGTCACTCATTTGTTGTTCAGTATGTATAGTATCTATTTTTCTGAAGTTGATCGAAACCTATAACGGTTTTCATTTGCAGAATTCAAATCGGACCAGGATCTGGTTTGTGATCTTCTACTGACGGTTGCTACTATGACGGTGCGTAATGAATTTTGTCAAGTGGTTGAAGATGCTGGTGGTCTCAAGTTCATCATGGATGCGATGGTTGAGTTTCCGGAATCGATCAAAATTCTCAGGGAATCATGCAAACTGCTGAAAGCACTGGCCGGAAATGATTCGGTAAAGTCACGCATCATCCAAAACGGAGCTGCACCGCTAATTGAATCGGCTCTCAATCGTCACAAGGATAATGAAGCATTTGCCCAGCATGCCTTGGTGTGTGTGGCAACGCTCGCCCTCAGGGAAAAGGAGAACAGTAATGCACTGTTTGAAACGGGCATCCCCGAAACTATAATTCAAACGATGAAGATTCACCCTACCAGTAAGATAGTGCAACGGAACGGTGCTTGGGCGATCAGAAACATGGTATCGCGATCACGTGAACAGTGCGAGACATTCGTCAACCATGGAGCGGAGGATGTTCTGAACAAAGCGCTTACGGATCATCTGACGATTGTCCAAGATGTAAAGTCGGCACTGCGTGATTTAGGCTGCAAGGTGCATCTGAATGAGGAATGGAAGGGTCAGTCGGATATCCAAATAAAAAATGATGAATAGATGCAGATGGTCATTCCGTGTAGAGCACAAAAGACTTAGGATAGTTCACCAAGCCAGTCGGATTTTGTTTGCTGCTAGTTTTGTGCGTAACCAAACAATAATATCATTTATCTATGATTTTTCAAAAAACCTACACTCACTGCCTGCGTAATTTGTCACTTTTGTTTCATTGATCATATTATTTATAATATATATATTACATTGCTAATTTTGTACTTGAATTTGTGCGTTTGGATTTTGGCAGATATCACGATATTTTGGGTATGCAAGTAGGGTTTCGTGCGGTTGCTAGCCTATTCTCGGTAGGGCTTTTGGGCGGTACATATACAGCTAATTCGAAAATTTTGAGGGCTCTTAGATCATCCCCCTTCCCACTCTCTGTCTCGTGTATACTGATTTTCGTACAAAAACTTTACAATACGTTGATCATTTATCGTTCATTTCTAATTCCGTAGCTAACCGACATGAATGACCATAGAAAAAATAATAAAATTTCTGACCAAAGCACACTACTGACATTTGGTTCCGTGTTCGTGGGAAATATTTAGCTAAGCCACAGGGTGGCCAGATTATTTTTTTTTTCATTGTCGGTAGCTTCGCAAAACTTTTATCGGTAGGCCGTCTCAATAAGGCTTTCCCGAAACTTGAAATCTTTATGAGCGGGGGGGGGGGGGACTCTGCTTCAGAACAATACACTGTCCTTCAGTTCTTATGCTTTAAACCTAAGAGGAAGAGGAGACTCTTACTTTTGACGTTGGATAACGTCTTTCGGCAACATACGGGGGTACAAAATTGAAAACAGTCATTTTGGATGCGTTACGAAAAATTAAAAGATTTTGAACGATAATAACTCAACCGTCTCTCGATAGATGTACGAGATAATGGCATCAATCGATTGGAAATATTCCTAGCAATTTGCTGAATGTTTCAAAACTATTGATTTCATTCTGTAAACTATTGAAAAATGGTTAAAAGTAAACGATCGTCTAAAGATGGTGAAAATCGATTGATTTTTTTATATTCTTATACTTTCTCCAACCGAGACATCAGATGCGAGTATCTGACACCTCTGATATTTTCTGTTCTACTATATAAGCGTCCAACAAGGTCGCCCGTTCCATCATTGTCAACAACATCAGCCCAACAAAACGGCCCTGTTCAGGGCCACCAAACTTTCGCAAAAGAGTTATTAAGGAATATTCCTAAAATATAATATACACAATTAACCCTTAAATGCATGATTTTTTATTTTGTGGTGATTTTTTTTTCTTGTAGTATATATTGTTCTTACTATTAAAATGTTGTTTCACCATGTTTAAAGACCAACATAGGTATGTTGCCAAATGGCAACACTATGCATTTAAGGGTTAAGTACAACACATAACAGATGTTATCCAACGCCAACCCTGCGGTCGTATCTAGTATACAACCCTTCCAACTTTTTTATCTCTATCTATCTCTATCTCTGTCTCTATCTTACGCACTTCAAATCGGAATCACGAGCTGGTTCGCGTTTGACAGAAAAGTGGTTCGTTTTCGCCCCCGTATTATCTCCTCTTCTCTTTGCTTTGAACGTGTCGAAATCAATATTTCTAATTTAAGGGGGGAGGTGGCTGTCAAATACGAACAATCGTCGCCTACCTCGCATAACTGGTTCCAAACGTAAACAATCCATTAGAAACCTACAGGGTTTGTTTACGTCGATGTTTACGTTTGGAACCAATTTCATACAAAAATGGTCAGTAGGCTAATTTGACAGCACGTCCCACCCCAGTTCTAATTCTGACTAGCTCTGAATGATTAATCATGCAATGACGACATGGTAAATTCGCTCAGTGTACACGAAAAAAAAAATAGGTATTGAACCTTTCAGTGCCAACATTTCAAAGGGGCGTAATTGCATTTGTAAACAATGGCTTTAGCCGTGGATTTCTCGCAAATAAAAGCTCACTCATGAAAATTAATTACACAGGTAGAGGAATGTTTCTTCTAAAAGATAGCATTGTTAATTTAGAGGAGTGAGCTTTTATTTGCGAGAAATCGATGGCTAAAGCCATTATTTACAAAAGCAATTACGCCCTTTGAAATGTTGGCACTGATTTTTCAAGATTACTAAAAATCTATGATTCTCGGTAGGAAAAGTGAAAAATCGGTAGTTTTTAACCTTTCGTCTGTGAATCGGTAAGCATTCCGAAAATCGGTAGGACTACCGATAAATCGGTAGGTCTAGCCACCCTGCTAAGCCATGAAGCCCCTTGCAAAAGTTATGAATTGGTTCGTGTCTGATCTATTCTGGACAAATTATTTTTATCTAGATCAAAAAATCCTATGATTTTGACAGTTCGGATCACTACACATTTAAATCGGCCATTTACGATTTTCGGACATAAGTCAGAATGAAGTGTCATGTCGGTTTGTCGGTGGCTAACCGCCTGTTAACACTCGTGGTAACTAAAGATGCTGAATTTATAAAGAGACGACACGTCAAAATTGGAACAATCGATTGTCTGTCAAAGTCACACGAAAAGTTATTCCATTCGAGCAGAAGATCTGTCAAATGTATACTTTTGGTAAAATTTCTGTTAAAACAATACTTTTTTTGACTTTCAAACTTGTTTTCTTTGTAATATCCAGAACAACATGTGAAAAGGGCATACAAGCTATTTGTAAACAAACCTTCTTATGCCCTTTTCTCGCCACCCATATGACACCAACGCAAACCTTTAACATCACCGGGTAGGGGACACTTTCCCCTTCCCGATGATATTGCTGGTTTGCGTGGGTGACCCTCGGTTGGTGAGAAAAGGGCCTACAAATGTTTGTTTACAAAAAGCTTGTATGCCCTTTTCATATGTTGTTCTGGATATTTATCAAAACAATTTAAACAAAAAGTTTAAAAATGTATCCAAAAGTTGTTGCTTAAGGATTTTTGTTAATCTTTGAGTGACATTCCGCTCGTAGCTGTTGACACAAGCAACTGTGTGTTTTTTTCGGTGCGAGTCACGCGACATACCCCGTTGTAAGCAAACAATTAGTGAAGATGTCGGTGAAAATAAAACTGACGATAAGATTCAGCTTCCCACATGGATCGGCGAAACCATCAATGGAAGACATTGCAAATTTTGTGAAATCACTGGATGCAGATCCCACTCAGATGAACGCTACATATCGCGTAGCGGAGGACAAATCTATGTTCATCAAGTTCAAATCAGAGGGTTCGATGATTTATTGTTTGCTATACAACCGTGAAGAAATATATTTCCATTATACCGATGAGAAGTTTGTCGAGGTACGCATGTTGGCTGTTGGAGGAAATACGGTGATGTAAAGCGTGTAGTACGGGAATAATTTCCAGCTGCCTTGGACCTCGATATGCTTACAGGTGTGCGAGGTCTATGTATGAATATTAAAAAGGAGAATCCCAACTCGCTGCTTTCCTCATTTTTTTAAAGTTAATCCATCATTGGGACCATATCAAGTCTGTTGATGTTGATAAATAAATAAATAAATCGAAAGGAGAACACATTCTACCAAGAGAACAACTTTTTATGTTTCCTTTGGAAGACGGAGGGGCATCGGATGAATTCCTGCCCCAAGCGGAAGGATCGAAAGCAGTCAGTACAACAACGAACGGAAGAAGAAAACAAACAACGGAATGAGGAAGAGACCAGTACTGGAGATGCATCGCCAAACGAGGAAGCAGTTGAGGTCCTGGAAGAAGAAGTTGTGGTGATGGATGTGACGTCTCCGAACGCTAAAAAGAACAGTGGAGAGGAAGCAAGCGCTGCTGAGAAACAGCAGCCGCATGTTTTCAAGTACAAAATCGATGCGTATTATACCGCGGACACACTTGTATGACAAACTATGAACATGAGCATTATTTGTATAATAATTATGAGCACTATACAAAAACTATACAAGTGTGACCATTGATGTGCATGAATTTTATTACACAAATAAGGCTCATGATCATAGTTGATCATACAAGTGTATCCGTGGCATTACTACTACAAATTCGAGATAGTGAATTATAACTAACAATTGGCAGAAGCAAAGGAGTTGAGAGCACGTATGAAAGCGAAAGCTAAACTCAAGTCGCCTCCAAGGAAGAGTAAGAAGAATTCATAAACTATGTCCCTATTAATACTTTAATGTACTTATTCAATTATGCAATTGTTATTGGCTCTGTGGAGTCCTTTTGTTTGAGCCTAACAAAAAAACTTTTGGAAAAAAAAGTGTCTAACTTGAATGTTTCACAGAAGTTAGCATTTTGAGGGTAAGTTTTGAACACTTCTTAGGATTTTTTACCGAAAATTTCCGATGTTCCTGAAGCATAGCATAATTGTTTGTTATGGTCAATCCTTCCCATTTTTGCTAAAATCTCGGCTAAAATTCAACCATTTAGAATCTCGCGAGATTTTTCAACAAATCATAACTCTAAAACGACACTTCTAATCAAAATGACAACTGAGACAAAGTTTTAGAAAAAATGCACGGTAAAACATTTCAATCAAATTTGGGTAACAAATCTCAAAGTGTTTAAAATTTAAATAAGAAAAAACGACCCTCTTCAATATTTTTCATTGAACAGCTTATAAAAAATGCTACCTATACTTCTGTGAATATTTCAAGTTGGACTCTCAAAAATTAACAAAATTCTTTGAACAACAACTGGCTGTTAATATTTAGACTTTCACTTCCCTGTATACCAAAAGGATTGATTGATTGATTTATCTTTATTAGGGAGGCTTTCAGCCTGGGGCTGGTTCGTCTCCAAATATCAAAAGGAGAGTCACCTCACATGAGGTGACTATTGTCACCTTACTAGTGATAGAGAGTCACCTAACTCACTCGCAGCGCAGAATAGGCGTCTAAGTCTCAGGTTTGGTTAAAATTTAACAATTTTAGACAAGCACTCACTTTTGTTTCGTTTCCCATACAAACTATACAATTCTCTCGCAACTCTATACCGTTACCAAATGTGTGAAACAGTTGACGACCTCAGTGAAAAACGAAAGAGCAGTGGGGAGCAAGGTGTCGTGATCTGCCATACAAACTTGAACCACCCTAGTACAGGTAGGTGCAGATGGCTCAGATTGGATTAACGCGTTGAGTAGCAAACATCTTCTAATCTCCCGATCAAAGTTCTATGCTACGAGTTTTACAAGTTGTAATTATCAAGAAACACGGAGACCATTCCCCTATTGTCGCAACCTTCGTTTGCATCGCACCTTGGGTCCAACAACTTTGGGCTGCCGTGTCGTTACCCCACTTTCGGTGAGCCGCTGCGTCTAAAACGTCAGCATGCGGCCTGTACAGATATCGAGACAAAAGGTAAAACATTCAATGTGCGAGTGACAGTGCAAAGGTGAGAAATGCAGATTGGCATTAAAATTAAAATTAGACTTTATTGTAATATTGTTTCATAATTTAGCTTAATACTATCTACGCTAGTGGCAAATTACATATTCTATTTAAAGTTTCACAAATTGTACACAAAAACAGGTAAACACGAATATTAATGAACCACCCGAAAAAAAAATTACAGTGAAATTTTCAGTGGAAACAATGCTCTAACATTAATATTTATTGTCGACAATAAAAATGATTGTTATAATGTTGTACTCTTCCGAAAACGGCAAAACTGCTACCTAGCTGTACAATGAATGTACATAGTAAAATGTTGTTACAATGATTTTTATCGTATTTTTCATTTATTTTATTGTTAACATGATTCGATCATGAACAATAATGAACAACTCTATTACAATAAAAATTGTTGTTACATTAAATATTGGTGTATTTTCATTGTGGGTTACTTCACGAACAATAAAAATAAATCTGATTGAAGCATGCAGAGTATGAGAGGGTCAGCAACACTGCCAATGTAATTAAGATAGGCGCTGCTCGTATGGCTCTGGCTTTGACAGTTCGTTTGGCTCAAAACCAGGCAGTCCGCGTCCGCTCATATCTTATCCTAGACCCTATCTAAAGCTTAATGGAGATCTTTTCCGTGCAGTCAATAATCAAACAGTAATAATAAAAAATTCCCCCACTTGAAGATGTCAGGAAGGAACTCTCAGGTGGAAGCATATTTCATGGGCGATTCTCTCCAGTCGAATGCATTATCAACGACGCTCAACCACCAAGGAGACGTGACCTAGGGATATCGAGCGCAGGGGAATTGGCCTGCATTTCTCACAAGTTCCGGATCGAATCTCGATCCATAACCAGTAAAAAAAAGGACCACCCGTAACAGACATACCACCCCCTTCCCTTTCCGGGGCAATGTTTTATTTTCTCGATTTATTTTTAAGGTCGATAAAGTAGATCTGTCAAGCCAACACATACACTCTAAAGTACACTGTTATTTTTATTAATCAATAAATTCGCCAACCAACAGTAAAATAACAATAATATATAATGTTATTGAAAAAAAATTATATGGGAAAATCACGAAAATTTCATTGTTAAGATACTTAACAACCCCCTTTTTTTATTGTAAATTTTCCATTTACCATGAAATTTATTGTTTTGTACAACATAAATCAAGGTAAATTTATTGTAGACTAACAATATAAATCATTGTTATGACAATAATTTTCGTCTTATTGTTACATTGTTTTTTAATGTATTTTTGTTGTTATTTTTTTTCGGGCATGCAAATAAGACCCTAGGACAATTTCACACAGCTATTACACATAATTGATGAACAGTACGGATGTTGCGAATACGGACAGAATTAATTACTGAAGAACACTAAACGTAAGTACTAAACAAGTAGATGCAAATTAAAAACACTATCTAACGAATATCCTAAACATAATTAAAGTAAACGATGTTAAAACTCGTAATGCTAAACATAAACCCACGTAGATAATTTAACCTTAAACTACTACGTACAACAAAACTTATGCTACTGTACAATTATGTTTTCTCCGTTAGGGATTTTTTAACGTTACTGTTATTGAAATATAACGTTCACAAAACTGGAAACTGTCTCTTTTCGTCAATCTCGCAACATTATTAAAAAATCCGTTTAATCGCGATCGGGGAGGCTGTTTGAACTATGCCGAGAGTGCATCGAACAAAAGGCCCCAGGCCGGGTGTGAGTTGTGTTGTGTGCAAGGATCCTGACAATAGCCGGATGGTGTGCTGTGACGACTGTGGTCTGTGGTACCACTTTAAGTGCGTGGATGTTGATGAAGGAATCGAGGAGAAGGATTGGAGTTGTTCAGCATGCAAAGCTGAAAGAGCAGCTCAGAACCCATCGATCATCATCACGGAACCTGTACCAGGTGGAGAGAATCAAACGTCGCATATCAACCAAAAGGAAAATGAGCTACTCAAGGAGTTCCAGAAACGAATGAATCAGATGCAGATTAGGTTCGATGAACAGCAGCAGGCGTACGAGATGTTGCTTCTTGAGAAAGATCGCGAGATGCAGAATGCGGTTAACGATTTGCAGTACCAATTCCAGCTTCGTATGGAGAAAAGGGAGCAGCAGATTCGAGAAGAGTTGAATATTCTAACCGTTGCTCCTCCACCGAATGCAAATTCAACAGCGCTAGAAGGAGAAAACATAGCAGCTGGTGACGTGTGTAAGGCATTCGAGCGGATGGAAAAGCAGCTTGAAGAGATGGCGAGAAAGCAAAATCTCGAAACGAAGCGTATTGAGGATCGATTGAGGGTGATGGAAAATAGCGTCAGAGAACCTGTCCCAACAAGGAATGACGGATTGAACGACTCTCATGAACTCAGCAGAAGTCAACTTGCCGCAAGGCATGCAGTGGCGAAGGAATTGCCCACTTTCTCGGGTAATCCTGAAGAGTGGCCTTTATTTATCGCCACTTATGAGAGTACCACCAGAATGTGCGGTTTCAGTGAGGAGGAAAATCTACTTCGACTCCAACGCAGTTTGAGGGGGAAGGCTCTTGATGCAGTGCGAAGTCGTTTGTTATATCCAGCAGGGCTCGACGGCGTCATCAACACTCTACGTACGTTGTATGGTCGGCCGGAAGTGATCGTCAACTCGCTAGTATGCAAGATTCGGGAAATGCCAGCACCAAAGACGGAGAAGCTTGGAACTCTGATCGATTTCGGTGTCGCAGTCCAGAATATGTGCGCTACGATCGTAGCCTGTGGGTTGAACGAGCATCTATGCAACGTGGCACTTCTTCAAGAACTTGTCGAGAGACTGCCGCCAACTGTCAAGCTTGACTGGGCGAGACACCGTCAAGCACTGAACGCGGTTACGCTATCGGACTTCAGTGAATGGTTAGGAACTCTCGTGGAAGCTGCATGCGCAGTAACGGTTCCGTCATCATTCTGCACCTACGTTGGCAAACCTGAGAAGCGTGTTCGAAAGGAGGAACTACACGTACATGTCGAGTCAAGGTATAGTCTAGCGTCAGCGAATCCTCCTAGGGAAACGCCGAAGCCAGCGATCAAGCAGTGTGTCATTTGTCACGGAGGATGTAGCAGTGTGGGATCGTGTAAGAAGTTTCAAGAACTGGACATCGGAGCGCGATGGGCAGCGCTGAAGCAGAACAAGTTGTGCCGGAAGTGTCTGGCGAAGCATTTCGGAGCGTGTGCGGTAAAGCAAGCTTGCGGAAAAAATGGTTGTTCATACATGCATCATGAGCTGTTACACGACGATTCCAGATATCAGCAAAGAGAAACTTCTGGAGGATCGACTCCTCATGTTGAGGCACCAGTTGAAACCTGCAACACGCACGTAAGCAACGTCGGTAAGGTATTGTTTCGATACGTTCCAGTCCTCCTTCATGGGCGTGGAAAATCTGTTCGTACATTTGCCTTTCTAGATGATGGCTCGTCGGCAACATTGATGGAACATAGTTTGCTGAGTGAACTAGGTCTTGAGGGTGAACCGTATCCATTGTGTCTTGGATGGACAGCCGACCAGCAACGTCAGGAAATGAACTCCGTTAAACTGGAATTGGAGATATCAGGAATACACGATACAAAGATGCACTGGATTCCCAAGGTACATACCGTTGAAAGTCTCGCTTTACCACGGCAAGCTCTTGCGATGGAAAAATTGGCGTGTCGCTATCATCATTTGAAGGACGTGCCGGCTGACTCATATCGCGAAGTCGCACCGAGGATGCTGATCGGAATGGACAACTGTCGTTTGGGACACGCGTTAGACAGCAAAGAGGGGAAGAAGAACGAGCCGATTGCTACCAGAACACGCTTGGGCTGGATAGTATTTGGACCCTGCGCTGTAACAACCCAATCGGTGTCAGGCTTCACAGCATATCACAGTTTCAACGTGTGCCCGTGTTGTGAGCGTAACGATGCGGAGCTGCATAAAACGGTGAAAGAGTACTTCTCGCTGGACAACATAGGAGCTGTGCGCCCTATCAGGCCACTTCTATCAAAGGATGACGAGCGAGCGGAGCAGCTATTGATATCGCTCACTCACGTTAAAGGTAAGCGGTACGAGACGGGATTGCTTTGGCGGAACGATGATGTTCGGCTGCCAGACAGCAAGTCGATGGCTATGAGACGACTGATTTGCTTGGAAAAGCGAATGCAGCGGGACCCTGAACTGGCCGAAGCGCTGAAGGAAAAAATTCGGGACTATGAGCGATCCGGATACATCGAGAAGCTGACAGAGAGCCAACTGGCCGAGAAATTCCCACGCGTATGGTATCTGCCAATTTTCCCGGTGGTTAATCCGAATAAACCAGGGAAGATGCGCATAGTTTGGGATGCGGCTGCGAAGGTAGCGGGAGTCTCACTGAATTCGTTCCTGCTCACTGGACCGGATCTACTAACTTCTCTTTTGTCCGTGCTGTACCGTTTCCGGGAATTCCGGATTGCCATTACGGGAGATATTCGGGAAATGTTCCTGCAGGTGCTAATGAACTGGATCGACCAACAGTGCCTTAGGTTCCTGTGGCGGAACGGCGACACAGGCCGTAGTCCAGATGTTTATGTGATGAAGGTCATGACATTTGGAGCAACGTGTTCACCTAGCTGTGCGCAGTATGTCAAGAACCACAATGCGCAACGTTTCCAGGAGCAGTTTCCGAGGGCAGCTGACGCAATAGTCAAGGAACATTACGTCGACAATATGCTCTCTAGCGTTGAGTCGGAAGAAGAGGCGATAAAGTTGGCGAAAGATGTCCGGGTTGTCCACGCAGAGGCGGGGTTCGAAATTCGCAACTGGCTGTCGAACTCAAACCGAGTGCTGCGGGAGTTGGAAGCCAAGCCAGGCGAGAAAAGCTTGAATCTGACCAGCGAGATGGGGACGGAGAAAGTTCTTGGCTTGTGGTGGTGCACCGCTACCGACACCTTTACCTTCAAAGTATCCCCAAGGATTAACGCTGATCTTCTTCAGGGTCATATCGTGCCAACAAAGAGGCAGATCTTGAGTACACTGATGATGATCTATGACCCCCTAGGATTGCTGGCGAACTTCCTGGTGTTCCTGAAAATACTACTTCAGGAAATTTGGCGCAGCGGTGTTAATTGGGACGAACCAATCAAGAGCGAACAGTGGGAGAAATGGCAGACATGGTTGCGAGTTTTGCCGCAAGTGGAGACTGTTAGCGTGCCCAGGTGTTACCGGATGAAGACGGGCATTGGAGAGCGAAATGTGATTCAGCTTCATGTGTTCGTGGATGCATCTGAAAACGGGTTTGCTGCGGTTGCTTATCTGCGGTTCGAGGAGCAAGGCATAGTAGAATGTGCACTAGTCGGCGCAAAGACAAAAGTTGCTCCGTTGCGATTTGTATCGATTCCCAGACTGGAACTTCAGGCAGCAGTTATCGGAGCACGACTGGCGAACAAGATCATGGAGTCACACAAGCTAACACCTGTGCAACGGTTCTTCTGGACAGATGCACGCGACGTTCTTTGTTGGCTGAACTCCGATCACCGGAAATATAACCAGTTCGTAGCGGTGCGGATCAGTGAAATGCTGGAGTTGACGGAACCAAATGAATGGAACTGGATCCCGTCGAAACTAAACGTTGCGGACGATGCCACGAAATGGCAAAAGCTACCGGATTTTGCTCCTACTAGTCGTTGGTTTCGTGGACCTGAATTCTTGTGGGGTCCGAAAGAGCAATGGCCTGTTGCTGCGTCAAAATTCGATCAAACTAGAGAAGAAAAACGTCCGCGTGTGCTCCACCACTTCGTAGAACGCGCGTTGTTCAGGTGGGAGGACTTTTCCAGATGGAAGCGTCTGCTGCGTCACGTGGCCTTCGTGAAACGATATCCAGCGAATCTACGCAAGAGGATATCGAAGAAGCCGATCGTAGCCGGTCCACTAACTCAAGATGAGCTGAAGGAGGCGGAGTTTACCATACTCAAGTTTGTTCAGGATTCCGAGTTTGCAACGGAGTTACAAATCATGCAGAAACCGAAACCAATGCCCTGAAAGAACATGTTGCCGAAAAGTAGTTCACTGTACGAACTTAGCCCGTTTCTCGACGTTGATGGATTACTGCATATGAGAGGTCGCATAGACGCTTGCGAATTTGTGGAAGAGTGTACGAAGCGCCCGATATTGTTACCCAAGCGTCATCCAGTTACGGATCTCATCATCGCCGATATTCACCAGCGGTATTGCCACATGAACCATCAGACGGCGCTCAATGAAATCCGGCGTAGATTCTACATTCCTCAGCTTCGCTCAGCATACAATCGTGTACGAGCGAGATGTCAGCTTTGTAAAATCCGCAAGGCTAGGCCAGCTGTTCCTGAAATGTCTGCTCTACCACCCATGCGATTGAAAGCGTTCTGCCGCCCGTTCTCATATATCGGCATTGATTATTTCGGGCCGATGCACGTCATTGTTGGTCGACGGTCCGAAAAGCGTTGGGGCGTGTTGATTACTTGTCTCACCATTCGAGCAATACACCTCGAAGTTGCGCATAGCCTTACAACGGATTCGTGTATCATCGCAATCAGAAACTTCATCGCCAGAAGAGGTTCCCCTCTGGAGATATATAGTGACCGCGGAACAAATTTCGTCGGAACAAACCGAGAATTGATGGAGGCACTACAACAGGTTAACCAGAACAAGCTGATGGAATACTTCGTCACGCCGGACATCAAATGGTCGTTTAACCCACCCGCTTCTCCACACTTCGGTGGCGCATGGGAACGCCTCGTTCAATCAGTTAAGAAGGCCCTGAAGCACCTACAACTCACACGCACACCTACCGACGAGCTATTGAGAAACATGATGGCGGAAATTGAACTAATCGTCAATTCTCGACCACTGACTGAATTGCCGCTAGACGATGAGCTATCCTCACCGCTAACCCCGAATCATTTCTTACTCGGATCGTCAAATGGTTCCAAGCCCCCGATCGCGTTCGAAGATAGTAGCTACGCACTGAAGCATACTTGGAAGATGTCGCAGGTCTACGCAAACAGGTTCTGGAGACGTTGGATAGCTGAATACCTGCCAACTCTAACGCGAAGGACAAAGTGGTTTTGCCCAGCGAAGCCCATCGAAGAAGGAGACGTCGTCGTGTTGGTGGATGACACGCTTCCGAGGAACTGCTGGCCGAAAGGTCGGGTGGTTCACGCAATTCGGTCCAAGGATGGACAGGTTCGCCGTGCTCAGGTGCAAACGGCAACCGGAATACTGGAGAGACCAACCGTCAAAATCGCAGTGCTGGACATCGGTGCGATTGGAAGTACGTCGGATCAGTGACCTCGAAGTACTGGGGGGAGTGTCGCAACCTTCGTTTGCATCGCACCTTGGGTCCAACAACTTTGGGCTGCCGTGTCGTTACCCCACTTTCGGTGAGCCGCTGCGTCTAAAACGTCAGCATGCGGCCTGTACAGATATCGAGACAAAAGGTAAAACATTCAATGTGCGAGTGACAGTGCAAAGGTGAGAAATGCAGATTGGCATTAAAATTAAAATTAGACTTTATTGTAATATTGTTTCATAATTTAGCTTAATACTATCTACGCTAGTGGCAAATTACATATTCTATTTAAAGTTTCACAAATTGTACACAAAAACAGGTAAACACGAATATTAATGAACCATGCAAATAAGTTAACCTAACCCTAGGACAATTTCACACAGCTATTACACATAATTGATGAACAGTACGGATGTTGCGAATACGGACAGAATTAATTACTGAAGAACACTAAACGTAAGTACTAAACAAGTAGATGCAAATTAAAAACACTATCTAACGAATATCCTAAACATAATTAAAGTAAACGATGTTAAAACTCGTAATGCTAAACATAAACCCACGTAGATAATTTAACCTTAAACTACTACGTACAACAAAACTTATGCTACTGTACAATTATGTTTTCTCCGTTAGGGATTTTTTAACGTTACTGTTATTGAAATATAACGTTCACAAAACTGGAAACTGTCTCTTTTCGTCAATCTCGCAACACCTATGTTATAAAGTACCTAGAAGTTCACAGACCTTTTCGGAACAGCCTAAAAATCCATACCTTCAAAAACATCCATCAGAATCGGACGAATTTCTTTCGCAAAATAAGCATATCTCGTTCCGTAGCGTCGAATCTTTTATTCAAACTGTTCCTCCTATTTACACATTACCAGAAGCACTGTCCATCCCGAGTAGGTACGTACCTGCATTCTGACCACGACGTGCGACACTAACACCATTCGATCACTAAAACTGGGGTCACATTATGGAACCAAGTCGAAACCGTTGTTGTCGTTCAAGCGTTCATACGAAAAATGATTAGTTTCGACTTGCCCAATGAGACCCCTGGTATTTTGTGGGTTTGCAACGGTTTTTTGTTTAGTTTGGCTATTTCGCGCGCTGATCGGCTTTCTAAGTTAACAAATCAAATTTATCGACTTGCTCCACCCTGCTCTAGTTTTCAGTGTGGCTTTCTATTCAAATTAAAAATCCTAAATCTTACACGATCCTCCTCGTTTGCAGAGCTGCTTACGTGCCAACCTTCATTTCAACCAAAAAGCTAATATTATGCAGGGCTAGATGTAGAGAAACTGTGAGAATTTATTATTCTAATTTCAGTGAGGAATAGATAACTTTAAGACACGGATTTCGTTACTGCCAACTACGGATTGAAACGATAAACACATAGAGAAATATAAACTGTGCAGTAGTATCGGTTTTTGAACAAACGCGGACGCAAAATATTATAACAGGATAATAACAAAAAAGCCTATTTTCTTGTTTTGATTGGTTATGCAAATATAATAGTGTGTGTGTGTGTGTGTGTAAATTCCTGTGTGTGTGGGTTGTATTTCTGCTAGATGAGCGTTCAACTTTTCATTTCGCGGCGGAACGTGATTCAATCACGTGCACTGTCTGCCACGTCCGACCGCTCCTTCTACATTTCGTTTTTGTCTACTTATAGCGAATGTTACATAAAATCGCCGTACTCATCAAAATCGTCGTATTTGGGGACGTATTCGTCAAAGTTTTGCTGAAAAAAAAAAAGATTTGTAAAATCGATTGTCGTTAGAAATCTTACGAGGAATACTTACATTTTCGCCATCCATTCGTAGCCTGGCTTTGACCTTTACACCTGTCTTCTTCTTGGGCTTATCACCTTTCTCCAATTTCTGCTTCTCCAGATAGAGATTATCAAGAATACCTTTAACTTTCCTAATGTTGGCCGATGGCACTGCAAAAGTTATTACGCCAAAATTATCAACATTACCATCACAAAAAAAAACAAGTGACTGTAGCTTACAACTGGCAAACATTTTGGTGATAAGATCCTCTAAAAAGGCGCAATACTCGGGATCGTTCTTATAATTTGAGAGCTTCTTGTTTATGGCATCGGACAGTTCGATGAATTCTTCCTTGTTGGTAGGATGCATACCGTCGATTCCCCCGGCGATTGTAGTCACACCGAACGTATCCATGGCATTCTTGAGGTCAGACTCTTCTTGCAGTTTCTGAAGCCGAAGTTTCTCGGCCAATTTTTGCTCTGGTGTCATGCTTTCTAATTCCTTCTCCTGCATCCGCCGTTCAGCTTCTTCCTGCTTTTGTTTCTACAAATAAATCAGTTCTCATTCATTTGTTCTGCGACCGAATAGTGTTGTTAATTACTTACTTCTTTTTCGAAAATCTTTTGCTGTAGCGTCTTCTTGGGCTTCGCCTTGGGAGTTTCCAATTTTTCTTCATCCTTCTTTTCCTCTAACTCATCCTCATCTTCCCAGCTGTCCTGTGATCAAAATCATTATTAAATTATCAATTTAATTTTCTCCGAACAATATTCAGTTTTAAGAATGATCTGGCAACCCTTCCCTTGACTAACAACAGCAAAAAAAAACCGACCAGCACAGAATATACCAGAAAGAAACAAATCAAAATGCCACAAAACGCATGGAACTTACCTTCACTTCCTCTTCCTCGTCCTCACCGTCCCATTTGTTGACGTCAGGTTTCTTGACAGGAATTGGCACCTTTTCCTGCTCACTGAGTTGCTCTGTAAAGCAAACATTTTTCATCAAAATTTAGCCCACATAGATTCACAGCTGCTTCGTCCTTTAGAGAATCCCCTCACCCTTGCGACGAATCCCGAGGACACGCAACACATTGGGATTGGATTGCACCATCATCATCACTAACCACGGCACGGCCATCTAGCAGCAGCAATCCAGTCCCGTCTGGTTGGCACACTTTCGAACGCAAATAACTCATCCGAAACGGTAAATACCTACCCCAATCTTCTTCCATTGTGGACGCGATCGTTTGTTTGACCGTTTAAGCACTACTTTCACGCGTTTTGTACGCAATAGATGAAGGATTTTTAAGGATTATTAGCAGCACACACAAAGAGCGAAAGTATCGTCGTGGTAACTTTTTCTTCTGCCATCGTTTTTTTTTTCTCGTCAAGGCGCTCACTCGCGTGTGTGCAGGTTGACAGCTCTCGTTTGACACATGCGGTTGCAGAGGTGTCTGTCGGTTACACCGTTCATAGAAGCTATCTCATTTTTCGGCCTTAGGCATTTGATATAACATATAAATATAATATATTATTGGCTTAAATTTAAATATTTAAATTACGAAACGAAAATCAATTATTTTATTTATGTGTTTCACTTAAACATTTTTGCCAAAACATCAGCCTTATACATTCCATAAGACAATCCACATACGTCCTATAATAATGCATAAACGGTATGTGTGACCGTTTATACATTTCATTTGACACATGATCTTTATTAACTTTTTGCAAGGCGTGTGCTTATTAGTTGACTCATACATTTTATGAATAATCAGCAATATAAATTTGCCCAAAGGTTTAAGGAGATTTCTATCCGTGTACACGGATAGAAATCTTATACCTTTTGGCAAATATTGTAACTGCTTTTTGCTATTACATCATTATTTCATACATCAGCTTGAATTACATTGACCGATATTACATTCTTTTTTGCTTTGTAAACACCAAATTTATATTTTGAGTTTCAGCAAAACAGTTTGCTGAAATGGGTTCAGCATAATAATATTGTACTGGAACTCAGAATTAACATTTTTGGCATTGCCGACACCCAGCAAACAGACGAATGTCAGAGTATTTGCTGATAATCAGTAAATTGAACTTCCTAATGACAGTCGGGAAAAGCTTGCCTACACTGTCTACTTCAAATTTTATTTTTCATTGACGTTTTTTCGTTGCCGTGCTTCCAGGCACGGTACGTTTTTGTTTTTTTAACTATGAGATATTATAAAGTTTCGTGTATACATGGAGCAATGAAAATTGTTGTCGAAAGCGATACCCTAATAAAAAATAACCATAAACGAACGATAACCCAAATCATTGAACTATTCCATAAATGGTTTGGATGATACCCAAAACAGTTAAGCAAATTAACCATACAATTTTTATTAGGGTAGACAACTGGGATGCCGAGAAATTGTTTTGTAAGTTGATTTTTTAGTTATAAATTATGTTTTTGCAGGCTCCAGTGTTTTTTTTTGCAAGCACATAATTGGAGGATAGCAGGAAAGTTGATTTTCTTGCACATGTAAAATTGTCCCACGGGCCCCGCGGATAAAAAAAGTACTCTGAAATTTACTAATTGCCAATGAATAAAATTGTGATTTGCTGTATCGTACTTTTAAATGTGTTTTTTGTGAGTGAGTGTGTGTGAGAAAATACAATAATTTGACAGCTGGTTCCAAACTATGAAGCTGAAACTTGCTGAAGAATCAGTAGAAACGGATATAATTAAATTTACTGTTGTTTCAGTAATGTTTCGTTGAAGTTTGCTGGAAAATCAGTTAAACGCTGTCATTTACATATGTGCGGCAGCTTCAGCAATACATAACAGATTTACTGAAAATTCAGTAAAACGCTGTCATTTTGACAGAAGTTCGAATTTCTGGAAGTTTCAGCAACATTATTTTGCTGGAAGGTTTGCTGATCTTTCGTCAAGTCCAAAATCAGCAAAATTTTGCTGATTTCCAGTGATTTAAATTTGGTGTGTAGGTGACGAAAGCTCGCAAAAATTTTACTGCAAGACGAAAATATCGAGATTTAACCTGAATATGTTAAAATTGATTGTTTTCGCGCTATTCTGAATCTACCCAGTGACTGGGTAGATGGCACCCATTTTTGTATACAGCAAGGAGTTTTCAAAATCTGGGTAAACTAGTTTTGTTCTGATGAGTAGAACTATTTACCCAGAAAATTTTAATTCTCAATATATATAAATATAATAATCTGATGCTAAAAAAAATTACAGATATGGAACTGTTTTCATGGCGAATGATACCAGAGTGAAAAGAAGCCACTACTGTTTTTCAGTGAATGTATTTTACATTCACTGAAAACCAGCAACATGTTCTGCCCTTTCTAGTTCGTTTATTTGTTTATTTGTTTATTTGTTGTGGTTGCATCAACAGACTAGAAATAGTCCCAATAATGTGTTGTAAAAAAAGTACAGATTATACAGACGACATACATATACTACAATTACTACAGTTACAAACGAAAATAACTTGGAAAGCATTGTCAAGTTACTAAAAATTAAATTTTACACTTAGCTGTTAGGTATCAAGCGCCTTCGATCAGCAAAAAAGGCAGAGAATCTTCGGCGAAGCATATTCCGTGTCAAGTGGAATTCGAACATCGACGCTACTCGGTTGAACACTAGCTGCAAGCCGTAAATAGCGCTCCCTATGCTATAATTAGTTCGAAGAAGTGGAAGTCTCAGCATAAGACTGTTACGTAGTGATCGAGGTTGAACATTAATGTTCACTTGTTGCAGAATTGCTTCGCAGTCGATTCTTCCTTGCAGAGTATCGGCGACGGTTAAGGCTCTGAACACATCTCTTCGGATACGTAAGGGCTCGATATTGATCAATTGGCAGCGATTCTCGTAGCTTGGAAGACGAAGTGGGTATCTCCAAGGCAGCTTACGGAGCGCGAAGCGAAGAAAACGTCGTTGAACAGATTCAATTCGCTCGGCTCCATTATTGTAGTTCGGGCTCCAGACAGCAGAGCAGTATTCCAACGTAGATCGTACGAGAGAGCAATAGAGCGATTTCAAGCAGTAAATGTCCGTGAAGTTCTTAGTAATCTTGAAGACAAAGCCAAGCGTTCTGGACGCTTTGTCGACGACATACGATATATGGTGTGAGTATGTCAGCTTTGAGTCTAGAAAAACGCCTAAGTCTTTCACGCAGTGCACCCGTTCGATAGTCGTGCCTAGTAGTTTGTAGTTGAAAATAATCGGTTGTTTCTTGCGTGAGAAAGTAATAACTGTACACTTAGCTGGGTTGACCACCAGTCGGTTTAGACTACACCAGTCAGCAAAGATGTCAATCTGATTTTGGAGAGAACGGCAGTCGGCGAGTGAGCGGATGCGCAGAAAAACTTTCAGATCGTCTGCAAACGATAATCGTGGCTCTGTGATAACATGGTGAACGTCGTCGAAGTAGAGGAGAAATACCAATGGTCCCAGATGGTATACCGGACTTTGCATAACATCTCTGATCACGCCTTCCTTCGGATGGGAAGTAAGCCGTTGGTCCCCGGTTCATGAGTTGATGGGTCGATAGGTAGGGTCCAGGTGTGGGAGCTGCCTTCCTGGCACGTCGGTAGCATTGGTGCTCAGCACGGAAAACAAGATCGACGGAAAAAACAAACCAAAGGAAAAAAAAAAAAAAAATGTTCGTGGATGACGTTTCTGCCACCGGAGTGGTAGAGGCATGCAACGATGTGTGGTTTTAGGTAGCATGCTAAAGATTCTCGAGTATCCGTTTCCCTGATCTCTATTAAGCAACGCTGATGGATTATGTTTAAATATTTCTAAAATTTCTGCTACGTCTAGCTTCCAAGGCTCAATAAATGGTTTCAATGTCGTATTCCGTAGTTTATATTTTCGATAATACGACCGCAACAATCAATAATAGGCTAGAGGAGCTAGTCGGTTGAGGTTATGTTTGATAGAGCTACTGCAGCGGTCATATTATCTAAATTCTATTTAAATATTTAAATGGGTAAAGTATACCTTTTTATCAAATGTCAACATCAGATTAACCGTTACCCAGTTTCTGTTGCAGGTACGTTTACCCAGATTTAGGTAAATACATGTTAACCTATTTTTGGTAGCTTCAGTTTCGACGAATCTGGGTGGATCTACCCAAATTTGGGTAGTTTTGAAATAGCGTGTTTGGCATATATGGCATAAACTTGAAGAACACGGTGTAATTCATAAGACATCAAGACTACCTGAAGCAGATATTCTACTATGATATCGATTCATGTCAAATAATAATATGAGTCAAATTAGAATAAATCAAGCTAAACATTGCATTAGATCCTAAGTAACATTGACACATTCCCTTCGTAGACCTTCTCTTTGAATCCCCCACGGCCATGTAAAGATATTTCTTCAGCACACAGATCGATAAAATAAGCTTTTATCTAGCATCTAATACGACAAACACAACAAGAAACGGTTATGTGCTCAAGTTAATAACGAAAGAGAAAGTCGACGAAGAGAATCGATCAATGTTACTTAGGACCCAATGCAATGTTCAGCTTGAAATATGTCAAAAAATATTTTGCTCGGGTATCCATTTAGTTGTGTTGTGTTGTCTGTCGATCATCATCATCATTTTTTCATTCATTCATTCGTTCGCAGCGCAACAGAGTGGCGAATTTTTCAAAGCCTGGCCGCCGCGAGTGCAAATTTCCGTAAGATCTGTACCATTTCAGGTGCATTAGAGTGATTAGGTTACCGTTTATCTTAATTACCAGCTTCGTTACTGTGATACTCGCTGTTGATATTGAAAAAAGAAAGGATATTTTTTTTTTCGAACAAAAGTGCAGAAGAAAGTTTTGGTCAGAAGAGAAAAAGAAACATGACATCACATTCCTTCTCACGTCTGCAAGATCGATGATGATGATGATGATGACGATAGAGGCATAATCGTGCGGGGGTGGGAAGAGGCGAATCATTGAAATAGGATTAGTTTTTTGTTTACATTTGATGCACCGAGAAGAATTGAAGCAGCTGTGGAAATTAAATTGGTAAAGTGAAAAAAGTGTAATTTTTGTGACGTGGAAGAGGGTTAGTAGTAAAAAAGCGTCAGCAATGCCGGAAAGGAACAATGTGGATTGGTCTAGGTGAGTGGGGGAAATACTGAAGAGTAGACAGTTTTTTGTTATTGTATACAGTTTATACTAACTGCTAATGTGTTTGCAGGTATGGATTAGGGAGCGATGACTCATCCCCAACAGATAGATCCCGGACCAGAGGAACTGTGGGAGGGTTTGTAGATCTGGGCAACGAGTACGATTACGGAGCTGGAGGGCATCATGCATCCGGAAGGGATGAGATCTTTGCCGAGGATCAGGGCGACAAGCCCTGGTGGAGGAGCAACTTCTTCATATCACAACCGGTGCTGTTTGGAACGTGGGATGGAGTATTTACGTCCTGTTTGATCAACATCTTTGGTGTTATTGTATTTTTACGATCCGGATGGATTGTGGCGGAGGCTGGTATTATGCATGCGGTGTTGATAATTTTCTGCGCAGTAGCGATTGCCCTGGTGTCGGTATTGTCGGCGGTCGGAATTTGTGAACGCTGCCGAGTGGAAAGTGGTGGAGTATACTTTTTAATCGCTCACACACTGGGATCCAGATTTGGAGGGTCACTTGGAATGATGTACTGCTTCGGACAGGCAGTAGGATGTGCGCTGAATGTGCTCGGTTTCGGGGAATCAATGGCGGGGCTTGTTGGATTGGAAGGTAACAAATGGGCAATCAGATTGTTCGCGATTGCAGCCGTCCTGCTTCTCGGAGTCATCAATGTGGCCGGAGTGAAATGGGTAGTGAAGCTTCAGTTTGCCCTGCTGATTATTTTGCTGGTGTCAGCATTGAACTTTATGGTAGGCAGCTTCACCGGAGAGGACCCGGAGCATGGATTCGATGGTTGGGGACAAGGAAATATGGCCTTAAATCTGTGGCCAAAATATAGCGAAGGCACGACATGGTTCACAGTTTTCGGAGTATTCTTCCCTACTATTACGGGTATTCTCTCTGGGATCAACATGAGTGGAGATCTGCGAGCGCCATCAACCGACATTCCAAATGGAACATTAGCTGCACTGAGCACTTCGACGTTTCTATACATGGTCTTCATTCTATTCCTTGGAGCAACGTGTCAAAGATACACCCTGCTGACTGATTTCATGATTGCCGTGAAGGTGTCGGCAGTTCCGTTTCTTCTGCTTGCTGGCATCTACGTTTCGAGTATGTCGTCTTGTCTGGGGGCGATGTACGGTACACCACGTGTGTTGCAAAGCATTGCTAATGAAAACGTCATTCCCGGTATTGGTAAACTCGGCATGGGTCGTGGGCCAAACAAGGTTCCCCTCTACGCGATGGCCGTAGTGGCTACAGTGACAACGACGTTTATCATCGTTGGTGACATCAACACACTAGCTCCAATCGTCACTATGCCATTCCTGCTGACCTATGCTTGTATCGATTATTCGTACTTTGCTCTAGCACAAACATTCGACATTCAAAACGTAAGAGAAGAGCGATTCAGAATACAAGCGCAGAGTCCGCTATATGAAACCAGAAATTACGGTACGACAGGTGACTATCAGGATAATAACGATCTGGATCAGCTGTTTCCGGAGCGAACCCGGCACAAAAACCTGTCGGTAAGATGATCGGAAAAATCTATCTTGTGTTACGAATTAATAAGTTTTTTTTTCTTTCCTTAAAGCAGAGTCCAACCAATTCACCGCACCATGTGCCTTCGAATGCTACAGCTCGTCCGGTGGTGAATGGAGGAGCCAACAGCAGTTACCCGAACGGAGGGCTGTCCAACAGTACATCGATCAATAGTGAGGTGATTTTCCGTGATGGAACAGGGAATGGCAGCACGGCTGGTACCAATTCACTGTCCGAGGCCGACGATGAACCGATTGCACCGATTCGGCCACCGATCCACTCTAAAACGAAAAACTGGTACTCGGGCTTCTGCAATCGGTGGGCTTCGCTGATGGGGGTGAGTAATTTTCTAAAAGCTCTTATATATTGTTAAATGGGGACAAGATTTTTTGAGAGATTAGCTATGAGTAACTGCAGTTTTTTTCTTTCCAAATATGAGTAAATTTCGTATGGAAAGAAAATGCTCTGAGTCAATTGAATTCAGTTGCTGAGTTATTGTTGTTGGCCGTGTGAATCATGTTACTGTGTCACCTGACTTATAACGAATATACGTTGTATACGAGTACCCCGAATACAACGTATAGTTCGTCTAATTTTACATTGCAAATGCTATGCAAAATTAGACGAGTCATACCTTGTATTCGGGGTACTCGTATACAACGTATATTCGTTATAAGTCATGTAACACAGTAGGAGCAAACTATCCACTGGGTAAGAACAAACATACAAATGAGGGGTTTCAGATAACCGTGCAATTAAACGTAAATAAACAGTTCTCGCGTCAGTTTTCAAATATAGAGAATATAGACCAATGTAATGAAGCGGTGCATTTAGCAAAGCTACAGTGTAGAAATAATATAGGTCTAAGTTAGCCATGAGTTATTCGAATAAAATTCGTTCTTCTTTTGTCGTCGCTCTTACGGACTAGACGCTATTTTCCTTTGCTCCATTCCTCCCAAGAGGTTATGGGCCCAGCAAGTTACCATAGCAACCGATAAACAGAGTGATATTTTTTCCGACGTGCGTAAGTTAGTCGCGTTCGGGAGTGTTCCGTCGTTTTTTTCTTAGCCGGAGATGACTACAATCGAGAAATTGGGTGTCCCACGGCTAAACGGAAGCAACTACAGCAGCTGGAAATTTAAAGTTGAGCTGTTGCTGATTCGATAGGATCTCTGGGATTAAGTGACAGGGACGTGCCCAGTGCAGATGGAAGCGAACGCAGCAGCAGTAGCGGCGTGGCGAAAATGTGACCAGAAAGCAAGGGCTACAATCGGTCTTCTGGTAGACGATAGCCAACGGAATCTGATCCAGGACACCACTACGTCAAAGGAAAAGGAACTACGAGCGTACGACGCTCACGTCGAAGGTATCCATCTTCAAGAAACTTTGCGACATGCGGTACACCGATGGGGAGGAAATCGACAAGCGCATCACCGAGATGCAAGATCTATTCGAACGGCTGTCGATAGCAGGCCAGGTGCTGGATGCTAATTTGCAAGTTGCGATGGTCCTTCGAAGCATGCCGGATTCTTTCAATCCGCTTACAACGGCACTGGAAAGCCGTTTTGATGATGACCTAACGTTCGACCTAGTCAAGACGAAGTAGCGAAGCGTAATTGTGCCGGTGGTGCACATTCGGTACTGAAGGCAGGTACGAAGAGGCAAATCGTTTGCCACCATTGCCATAAAGTTGGCCACAAGCTGAAGGATTGTCGTTTGCTGACCCAGAGCAAGGATGCAGAACCACCAAAGAAACATGACTCGAAGCAATCCAGCAGACCTACGAAGGCGAAAGCAGTTCGAAGTGGTTCCGACGAGTATGCTTTCATCGCAACCATAGGCAGTGACGTCAACTTGTGGGTGGGTGATTCTGGCGCAACGTACCACATGGCAGCCAACAAGGAGTTTTTCGAGTCACTGGACGAGTCCGTCTCCGAAAACATCGTGCTGGCGAATGGAATGAAGACCAAATCGGCTGGAAAAGGTATGTGTCGTATTCAGTGCGTTGGTGAAGAAGGAAATATCAACAGCATGACCCTCAATGATGCGCTATTTGTCCCTGATCTTGAATCGAATCTGTTCTCTGTACGATCTGCAACGAAGAACGGCGCCACTGTCATTTTCGACGATGCAGAATGTCGGATTTCCAAGGGCAGCAAGGTTATAGCTCTTGGCTCGGTATCTGGCCGTTTGTACATCCTTCGGATCACCTATATGGCGCATATGGCCAACGGCAATAGTCACACGGAAAATTGTCAGCACGCGTGGCACTGGAAGCTCGGTCACAGAGACCCAGAAGCAGTCGCCGAGTTGGAATCGAAGAATCTGGCTACCGGGATCAAGATAGTGAGCTGTATGCAAGTGTTGTTTGGAGGGCAAGTTTGCCTGGCTCCCTTTCCCCAAGCAATCCAAGACGAAAACGAAGCAAGCACTCGACCTCGTGCACACGGATCTTTGCGGACCGATGAACACACTAACGCCAGGTGGTTGTCGGTACTTCATGGCGATTACCGATGACTTCACGCGGTACTCGCTGGTGTATTTTGTGAAGAAAAAGTCGCAAGCAATTGATTACATCAAGCAATATGTGCAGGAGATGAAGACAACGTTCGGCAGGTCACCGAAAGTAATTCAATCGGACCAAGGTGGTGAGTTCAAGAACCAGCAGCTAGAGAATTTTTGTCGTCAAGAGGGCATTCGGGAGCAGTTTAGTACCAGCCACACGCCTCAGCAGAACGGAGTAGCTGACAGGAAAAATCGTTCGTTAGTTGAGATGGGAAGGTGCATGCTGCTTGATGCCAGAATGCCAAAGCAATACTGGGCCGAAGCAGTAAACACAGCGTGTTACCTCTAGAACCGTTTGCCGTCAAGTACCGTGCCGGAAACGCCATACGAACTGTGGACTAGAGAGAAACAAGACGTCACCCATCTTCGATTGTTCGGATCACAAGCCTTCGTGTGGGTCGCAAAAGAGAAGCGTACGAAATTGGACCCAAAGTCGACGAAAATGACCTTCGTCGGTTATTCGCAGCAGCACCGGGCTACCGTTTCCTGGATCTAGCGACGAACAAGCTCGTCGTATCTCGAGATACCAGGTTCATTCCAGCAGATGAGGTTCGGGAAACCGAACCTCACGAGGGAAGTATCGTTTTTTATCCCTTCAAACCTATGTCCGTTGAGGATGATGAGAAACCCGATAAATTCGAGTTGGAGCTTTCGGAATCCGATGAAGACGATTTCGAAGGGTTTTCTGATAAATCCTTCAGCGCCGGAGAGGATTTTGACACTGCCACCGAGGACGAAGCGGAGGATGTACGACGGTCCAGCCGTAAAAACAAAGGTGTTTTACCGTTGCGGTATCAAGAAACCACCCGCCTAGTTTCCAATCAGCAAGATGAACCCCGTACCTATGACGAAGCTATACGCAGCCAGGTACGCCACGAGTGGAAGAAGGCAATGGATGAGGAATTCGCAATCCTTCAAGAAAACTCTACATGGGAGATCGTGAAGCTGCCATCGAAACAAAAACCAGTCGGATGCAAATGGATCTTCAAGAAGAAGTTGGATGAGTCTGGCCAAGTGATCCGCTACAAAGCACGACTCGTAGCACAGGGCTACAGTCAGAAGTTCGGCACCGACTACGACGAGGTTTTTGCTGCAGTAGCCAAACAAACTACGTTTCGAACGCTGTTGACGATTGCCGCTTGTCGATCCCTGCAAGTCAAGCACATCGATGTGAAGTCAGCGCATACCTGCACGGAGACCTCTCCGAGACCATTTACATGAAGCAACCAATGGGCTATCCAGTAGGATCTTAGGAAGAGGTGTGTATGCCATCCGGCGAGCGTTACCAGAGTCTGGTCGGTGCTTTGCTATACGTTGCGTTGTGCACCAGACCCGATATTGCGATTGCTGCGTCTATACTGGGACGAAAGGTGAGCCAAGCTACCGAAGCGGATTGGTCCGAGGCGAAGAGGACTTTACGGTACCTCAACGCAACAGCTGACTTGAAGCTTGAGCTTGGCGGAACCGGCGGTCTCGAAGAATTTGTGGATGCAGACTGGGCTGGTGACCTTTTTAAGCTCGGAGGTGGTTCAATCAGCTGGGCCGCTAGGAAACAGCAATGTGTCAGCCTGTCGTCTACAGAAGCTGAGTACGTTGCACTATCCGAGTCTAGTCAGGAGTTACTCTGGCTGTTGAAGCTAATGGAGAACATAGGCGAGGTCGTCGATGGGCCAGTGGTGATGTACGAGGACAACCAGAGCTGCATCGCCATGCTGTCATCCGAAGGAGGAAGCCGACGAACCAAACACATTCATACACGGTTCAACTTTGTGCGAGAACTGATGTCGACTGGCGTGATGGAAGTCAGGTACTGTCCAACGGAATCAATGGTCGCAGACATACTCACGAAGAGATTTAAGCTGGAGAAGTTCCGTACCATGATCGGCCTGAAGTTCTTCGACGTTGAGGAGGAGTGAAGCGGTGCATTTAGCAACGTGAAGAGCTGCAGTGTAGAAATAATATAGGTCTAAGTTAGCCATGAGTTATTTGAATAAAATTCGTTCTTCTTTTGTCGTCGCTCTTACGGGCTAGACGCTATTTTACTTTGCTCCATTCCTCCCAAGATGTAACATTATCGAAGTTGAAGTTCGATAGATTATTAGTATTAGACACAATACATTTTGCAATACTATTTTTAATGTAGTCAGTGAATAATAACGTTGAAAATTCGGTAGAAACGGTAAAATCACAAGTTTACTTTGAATTTCATGCTACAACATAGAAAAAAAAACCACATAGGACGTTTTAACAAGTCAAGTTGTACATCGGACATGTTACATTGGACGATTTTTCTCAATGACATAATCAATGAGTGTTATACCCTGGACAGACTATGGCTTATATCATGTAATATAGGCTGTATTTCAATGAGCACTCATGCATAGGATTTCCAGTGAAAACTAGATGTATGAGTGCTCATTGCAAGATAGCTCATATTACATGATATAAGCCATAGTCTGTCCAGGGTATTATAGTACGTTCAGACTACAGAGTTATAACATGTTATAGCGCTATCTTGATGGTGGTTTCTGTGTTGCAATTAGTTGACAACCGTTATAACATGTTATAACTCTCCAGTCTGAACAGCGTTTTACATTGCACGTTTTGTTTACATGATACTAAATTCCCTTTCACAGATTTCAGAGTAGAGTACCTAACTTTATACCCCGGACAGACTATGGCTTATATCATGTAATATAGGCTGGCTTGCAATGAGCACTCATACATCTAGTTTTCACTGGAAATCCTATATATGAGTGCTCATTGCAAGCCAGCCTATATTACATGATATAAGCCATAGTCTGTCCGGGGTATTAGATTGGCCCCGCCTTTGGAAAATGAGCACCAATCATGTTAGGCAGTCCGAATGACCGAAGTAACAATCATGTACCCATCATTTCAAACTGGACAATTTTTGACGTATGATCATCTTAAATAGATGAAAGTAAATTTGGATGGATCTTTTTGTATCACATACAATGATAGAAGAGCAATAGTTTGTATCGCTTAACTCGATTTGTTTACATTTGTTACTTAGGACCTTTTGAACAGTAAGCGCTTTTTTGTCACCTTTACAGACGATTACACCCATTTTTGCATTGCTTACATTCTGAGCACCAAAGATGAGGTATTTGAATGCTTCAAAACATATGTGGCTATGGCCGAAGCTCACTTTGATAGCAGTATTGAGCCGCATGCGTTGTGATAAGGGCGGCGAGTTTGTGGGCAAAGCGTTCGCTAACTTCTGTAAAGTCAAAGGTATTCAGGTGGAGTTAACCGTCCCGTATACCCCCCAGCAGAATGGGATCAGCTAACGGTTAAACCGCACCATTCTTGACAAGGGTAGAGCGATGATTGCTGATTCCGGGCTAAAGCGCAATATATGGAATGAAGCGGTATTCGCGGTCGTCTACCCGATCAACCTGAGTCATACCATAGAGGTAACTCTAAGACTAGTAGGTCCCGAAGAAATGTGCTCAACTTTTTGGCTCTGCTCTGCTACTATCTTCGGTCCCAAGCTAATCGATAAACCCCTCGAAACATAGGAAAATGCAATAACCCCTCATTTTATCTGTCAAACTTTCATAGCGAATCAAAACAAACATTGTGTAGTACTAGAATTTTGACTAGAATGGGGTACGTTAATCGATTTGCTTGGGACCAATGGGCTAGTCAAGTAGTGAGCCAATTTAAAATCGTTAGTTTCGTATTGATTGTTGGTCATACTGCCGCGCTGTCATTGAATAAGATACCTTACGAGCTTTGGTACGGGCACAACTCAGACGTATCGAAGTTTCGGATCTTGAGCAGAAATTTTAACTTCGTGATGCGGTCGCGCAAAGCAGTAAACTTGGAGCTTCGTGATGTATTCTTAAGGAGGTTGGCTCTTAATGGCTTCTCCCAGTGTGCATGAATGAATGATTTTGTACATATTGTATTCGAGAAAGAAATGCACAATCAAGAAACGAAAAAAAAAACTATGGAACGTATTGACCTTTCTGACTTTTATAACACGCACACTTGCGTAATATCATTTCCAAGGGCGAAGTTTGTTATTCTCACTTTCGGACCATCAATATACTCGTGCGCATAGAATGAACTATGCATATATTCCGTAACTCCAAAGTGGCAATGGCCAAAGTGGCAATGGTTCAGCCTGAACCTTGCATTAGGTCCTAAGTAACAATGATCGATTCTCTTTGTCGACTTTCTCTTTCGTTAATAACTTGAGCACATAAGGAACGCGTTCCTTGTTCTGTTTGTCTTATTAGATGCTAGATAAAAGCTTCTTTTATCGAACTGTGTGCTGAAAATACCTGGGAATGTGGCCGTGGGGGTACAAAGAAAAAGTCGACGAAGAGACTCTGTATATGTTACTTAGGACCTAATGCAATGTTCAGCTTGAATTGTATTTGTAGGGTAACAGTCTCGGCAAACGCTCCTATTTTAGGCAAAGCAGAATAGCTCCCGTGTTTGTAAACTGAACCACGATTTCGGCATTTCAACTGTCTCGTCATCGTATAGCGGATCATCTCTTGTGTCGAAAACTAAAATCGCAGTTGAAATTCAAGAGATATTGGGCTATGCCGGGAATACATACATCGAGTGGGAGATAGAAACTTCTACGCTATCTATCATTTATGAGTTGCACATTGCAAATTTAATGCTATGCTGAATTTTTAGGTAGAGTAAACACAATGAGCTGGATTACCGAGGTGAAGCAATCACTCACACAACCACTGTACGATACACGCAAGTACACGCAAGTAGTGACGTCACTACTTGCGTTTACGTTGATTTTTTGGTTTACTAATACAACCCTATTTCACGATCTGCGCCACCTCTCTCTGTACCTCATTGGAGTAAACAGGCTGTAACTGCTCATTACAGCTAAAATGCTATTTTTCGTAATTATGACACTAAAGGGTGATACGGTCAAAATTTGGTCAAGGGAAAACGCGTGTAAATCGGTGAAATCGTTTATTTAAAAAATCAAATTAAATTTCTTTTTCAAGTTCAATTAGTATAAAATTCAGGAAAAATATTTAGTTAGGCTTCCGCTTTTCCAAATCCGAATTGCCGGGCCTTACGCTTGACCCCTGCCATCAGATTTTGTACAGCCACCTTGTCCACCTTCTTCGCCGCAGAAAGCCAGTTTGCCTTGAACTGCTGCTCGCCCTTAGCAGTTTTTTTGGTCTTCTTTAGGTTCCGCTTGACAATAGCCCAGTATTTCTCAATTGGGCGGAGCTCTGGCGTGTTGGGAGGGTTCTTGTCCTTGAGAACCACCTGCACGTTGTTGGCGGCGTACCACTCCATGGCCTTTTTACCGTAATGGCAAGATGCCAAATCCGGCCAAAACAGTACGGAACAACCGTGTTTCTTCAGGAAAGGCTGCAGACGTTTATTCAAACACTCTTTCACGTAAATTTCTTGGTTGACAGTCCCGGAAGCTATGAAAATGCTGCTTTTCAAGCCACAGGTACAGATGGCTTGCCAAACCAGATATTTCTTTGCGAACTTTGACAGTTTCATGTGCTTGAAAACATCTGCTACCTTTCCCCTTCCTTTTGCCGTATAAAACTCCTGTCCCGGAAGCTGCTTGTAGTCGGCTTTGATGTAGGTTTCGTCGTCCATTACCACGCAGTCAAACTTCGTCAGCATCGTCGTGTACAGCCTCCGGGATCGCGCTTTGGCCGTCGTATTTTGTTTATCATCGCGATTTGGAGTCACTACCTTCTTGCAAGTCGATAGTCCGGCTCGTTTTTTGGCTCGATGCACGGTTGTAGACGATACACCCAGCTTATTTGCGGCATCTCGGAGAGAGAGGTTAGGGTTTCGCTTGAAACTACCGGCAACTCTCTTTGTCGTCTCAGCGGCTTCCGGTTTTCGATTTCCCCCCGATCCAGACTTCCTGGCTGTCGACAAACGTTCCCCAAACACTTTAATTACATTTGTAACGGTTGATTTGGCAACTTTTAGCGATTTTGCCAACTTTGCGTGCGAGTAGCTCGGATTTTCGCGATGCGCGAGCAAAATTTTGATACGCTGCTCTTCTTGCTTGGACGGCATTTTGACAACTGAAGAGTGAATTCCAAAATCAAAATAGGAGCAACATTCTACACACACACACCTTCAAAATGAGGGGTGTTCAGGTTTTTTAAATGCAAAATTGAAAGAAATACGTCAAGTTGATATTGACCAAATTTTGACCGTATCACCCTTAATGAGATACTATAATGATAATTTTAATTTGTAAGAAGCAAGAAGAGGTGGAATCTGTGTATGACATATAACATTCGTCAATTTTGCTATCAGAAGGTCACAACTAGCGATTTTATGATCGCTGATTGCTCGCTCATCACGTTGCTCGTCGTTACAGCTAATTACTATAGTGACCCTCTGAAAGCTAAATTGATAGATTTTATGTGTCACACTTTACCTTCTCTTCTTGCATCTTGTAAATAAAAAAATATCATTAAAATATCTCAACTTCATAAATCCGAAAAATAGCATTTTACCTGTAATGAGCATTTGCCAGCTTGAGAGTAAATGCATTTTTTACCCAGCTGATTATTTAAAATGTTAATCGATGAACGCGTGATAATTATACTACCTTTAGTTATCACGAGTTCATTGAAAGACGTTTCAATTAACAATGATTTAAATAAAAACAAAATGATTTTGTGGTACACTTTCGGCGGTTTTGAAAATCCGGGAATGGGGAATGGGGAGAGATTGAAATGGGGAAAATTTTCAATTCATGTTCTCTTAGGACTCAATTCCTCGAAAATCAAAGCACATCCAAAAATCTAACACCATTATTTGATAGAGCAATCTTCCTTTATCGAATGGCAATTTTAGTTTACGTGGTAGTGTTTTGATTCTCGAGTTTAAAGCCATTGCTTACGTTGGGTTGTTCGCCTATTTCAATTGTTGGTTCAGAAAGATTTCCGAGCTACACCGTGTGAGCAGCGAGGGTAGCGAATTGAATGAATGCTCGATGAACGTTTCAAATGGTCCTATCTGCTTTGATCGATTCTCTTCATCGATTTTCTCTTTTCATAACCACTGCTATGTAAACAGATTTCGCGCTAATTCTACCACATAGTTTGATAAAGGAGGTTCTTATCTAGCGTCCAAAACGTCAAATACAACAGGGAAAGGTTTTGCAGCTGAGTTATTGACGAAAGAGAAAGTCGATGAAGAGAATCGATCAATGCAGATAGGACCTTTTGAAATGTTCATCTAGAATGAACATGTTAAAAGGAACAGGAGAATACGAAAACATTACCAAGGGATAATCCATAAACGGAGCAATTAGGGCTTTTACTATTTTCCCTTGTACATTCTAAGTCAGAAATATAATTTCGTTTATCTACTCATAAAGCACCTAGTAGAAAAACGATCAAAGATATTTGTGACTAAGTTTGAGTAACCCAAAAATTGGTCCCCAAGTTAAAAAAAAACATCAATATCTCAAAATGTTACGTTCTATGGGAATAGTCCACTGAATGTATTGTTTTTATCGTAATATTGAATGGAAGAAACGTGCATCAATCAAAGGCCTTGCGAAGCTCTATATTTACATTATAGTTCAAAATGTTGTTTGGTGAGCAGAGCCGATGTGAATCACGCCTCACTTAAGAACGAACCCCGCATCAATCATCGTGATGCGTGTTTGTGGAAGTCCAGCTTGAGCATCAATCTGAGCTCGAGCTCTTTTGCGCTCTTTGGATTTGACATCATTGCTCTTTATATGTGAGGGATGAACTAGCTCACGATGAATGAGCATCTATACGGCATAATCTGAGTTCGAGGAGATTAGGCAAGCCTGCCCACGGATACGTCACGCGAAATTATGGAAAAATTAACCCCCTTCCCTTTTTGCCACGAAAATGGAAATGCTTCAAAGAACACTAAGTTAAGAGCAGGCGTAAGCTCGTGTAGTAGCGTTAAATCCTCGGTTAAATCCAGGCAGAAGAGGAATGGACCCCTAAACCACCGACAAACACTTAATTCTGACTTATGCCCGAAAATCGTTAACGGCCTATTTAAATGTGCAGTGATCCGAACTGTCAAAACCATAGGATATTTTTATCTAGATAAAAATAATTTCTCCAGAATAGATCAGACACGAACCAATTCATAACTTTTGCAAACGGGTTCATGGCTTAGCTAAATATTTCCCGCGAACACGGAGCCAGATGTCAGTAGTGTGCTTTGGTCAGAAATTTTATTGCTTTTGCTATGGTCATTCATGTCGGTTTGTCGGTGCCTAAACTATCCACGTGGTTTTCGGATAGTCCCTGGACAAAAATGATTAACAGTTTCATTCTTCCATTTCAGGCTGGTATAAAAGTATTCGTGATGTTCCTGGTCAACTGGGTCTTTGCCCTGGTCTGTATGGGAACCGTCTTTGTGCTGTGGTTCTACGTTGGAACGGCCAATCCCGCCGTAAAGCCCGGTCTGGCGCATGAATTCCGCTTCTTCGTGTGGCTGAAGAATGTCGTTTTCAGATGCTTCGGGTAACGTTTAAAATTTTCGTTAATCAACTGTTTACAACGTTTAATAAAAATAATTCTTACAGAAAACGCGTCCACGACTACGAACAGGTGGTGGTCACGCCTTCCTGCCCGAACGTTCCGCTGGCTTCAGCGCAGTTGAACGAAGAGAACGAAGACTTTGCCTCCCGAAGAAGATACCACCAGTCGGCCGTCGTCCAGGGTCACTACGTCGATGAAGTGTGAGCCGATAAGGTGTCCATTTAGCCAACAAGCTAAACTTAATTCATTACAAAGAAACATAGACATACACACAAACATAACAACACTGAACAATACTTCTACTTGTGGTAGTTAGAATCGCAGACTAGGGTAAATATTTGTACATTTATATACAAAAGAACATTTCGTCGGAAGACCACCAAAGCGAACTGATAGTCTGAGGGACGAGGTCAAGTAGTATTTTGTATAATCAAAACCATTGGAAGGACCCATTGACTAGTGTGGGAGAGGACAAACAAAGTGTTTATAAAACTGAAGAAATTACGCGCAATCTGTAAGCAATAAGTGTGAAAATGAACATTGGCTATCGAAAAAAAATATTGTTCTAGTATTGTAAATAATTATGATGCCGCTAATACGTTACTATCGTTATTTTTATTTTTTCTAGTTCATGCTAGCCTATTTATCAAGATGACGTTTATTTATACTAATAACCAACTGCTACCAGTGTAAAAATGAAAGCAACTTCGTTGAGATTCGCAGCTGACTTACTTAGGTTAAGCTTTAGTCGAACTTGATCGTGTTTCAGTTCAGTAGGGAAGAAAGCGCGCGCATATCTGTTCAACTATAAGTACTAAAGTGTTGTGTAACGTAAGAGCAAGCGATGTAATACACTTTTTTTTAAACAAAATTAAACATGCTTGCATTTATACTGTAAACTGCATTAATTTACAAAAACTGGTCCTACCTGTTGACGTAACGCACTCCGTGCTGTCGATTAGCATCGATTTTAGCAGTTTTATGTTGTGGTGTCAAAAAATTATCTCATCATTTTGGAACGCCACTAA
Source organism: Ochlerotatus camptorhynchus (assembly GCF_037179485.1). NCBI lineage: Eukaryota > Metazoa > Arthropoda > Insecta > Diptera > Culicidae > Ochlerotatus > Ochlerotatus camptorhynchus. The sequence continues at coordinate 927,766 of NW_027041110.1, forward strand.
CCTCAGCGGCGCAAGTCATTCCTGTATCTTTTTTTTTTGTTTGCGATAGAATAACAATAAATGATTCTTATACAAGTACTTGGTTGCTGTATTTTTTATTTTTTCCTTTGGTTTGTTTTCCGTCGATCTTGTTTTCCGTGCTAAGCACCAATGCTACCGACGCCAGGAAGCCAGCTCCCACATCTGGGCCCTACCTATCGACCCATCAACTCATGAACCGGAGACCAACGGCTTTACGTCCCTTCCGAAGTTAGGCGTAATCAGAGATGTTATGCCTCAGGACATCCCGCTTTGGAGGCGAACCAGCCTCAGGCTGAAAGCCTCCTAAGTAAAGATAAATCAGAACATCCTGGCGGTGTCGACAGGGATTGAACCCAGGCCTGCTGGGGTGAGAGGTAATCACGCTTACCACTACACCACCGGCGCCTCTAAGTTTGTGCTTTTTGTTGTACTTGCCCAAGACTTTCCTGAAATATACTAGGAACTAGGTGCTCTAAGAAATCTTCTCAAAGTTCAAGTCCTGCAAGTCCTTAATACTTATTCTGAAAATCTTCAGTACTTGGCTGAGTGGTAAGCGTAACTGCTTTCTCACCTCAGGTGTGTCTCGATTCAATTCCAGCCGAGGTTGTTGGTATTTTTCTGCCTTTACGTCATCGACCGACTAACTTAACCTTTCTTGGCGAGTCGTGCGTGAACTCAGATCCTATTGTCTTCCTTACACGAAATCGCCGGTTCGATAGATAATGGGATGAAAGCCTACCGTGGCCTAGGTACCATCATCATACCGTCTACCTCCTCTGATACCACAGAAAGCAGTCGCTCACCCTTTCTTCCGTTCCCATGCCGGCGGCGGCGATGCTGTCCGCGTCATTGTAGCTCGTCGATATTTTCTTCTTCTTTGACTATTACATCTCAACTGGAACTTTTCGACTGTTCTCTACTATAGCGAATTTGTTTATTATTCAGTTCCAACCTGGATCGGGTATCAAGATTTGATCTGTTTGTTTTCTGACAAACTTCAGTTTGATCGTTTGTTTTTTAAACCTACACGGCAAGAAAAAAATACTCAAAATTAAGTTAAAAAAAACTCAACGTTGGGTTCTATCATTTGAGGTCCGCCGTTGAGTGAATCAGAAAAGCGGCGTTGGTTAAAATTTACTCAACTATTGAGTAATAATAAATAAACTCAAATATAAGTTTATTTTCATTGAGGTTGCTTTTATACGCCTTTAACCATTTCATTTTCACAAGCGTTGATAAACGAGTGGTCAACTCACTGGCCCCGTAATCTCAACGTCCATGGTTCGGTTCCAGTCTACTCCGTTTTATTATTTTTTTGTCAACTTGGTCAACGCCAGGATTACTCAAAATTGAGTTTTCTTCTTTAACCTAATTTTACCTAGCCCCACGGAAGCCACGTGATGAGTGAAAGGAACTCAATTTTGGGTACTTTTTCTTACCGTGTACCTCAGGTTGAGGTTCCCACTGACAAAAATTTCGCTTTCGCACTGGGTTGAAACTGGTTCCAACCCCGATAATAAACAAATTCGCTATAAGTGTTCTTCGAGCTCTTCCGCAGTTTTTTTTTTTTTTTTTACTTTGGTTTGTTTTTTCCGTCGATCTTGTTTTCCGTGCTGAGCACCAAACCAATGCTACCGACGTGCCAGGAAGGCAGCTCCTACACCTGGACCCTACCTATCGACCCATCAACTCATGAACCGGGGACCAACGGCTTTACTTCCCATCCGAAGGAAGGCGTGATCAGAGATGTTATGCCTCAGAACATCCCGGCGGCGCCGACTGGTATTGAACCCAGGCCTGCTGGGGTGAGAGGTAATCACGCTTACCACTACACCACCGGCGCCGTTGGTCTCTTCCGCAGTTGTTAATTCAACTTTCTAAGCCTATACCAGTTTTGGATTAGTGATAGCGATGCTTGGTTCATGAGTTATGAATTTTCAAAGTACGTGATGTCCGGGAAAATCCGAAAAACTTCAACTAAAAGTTCCGGGAAAATTGACCACCCGTAGTTTTTGAATTTTTTTTCGTTCATATTATCATATACGCTACGGTGGAGAAAATTTCATAAAATTCTGAGACTAGACTAGAAAAAATCCTCTACACGGAAAAAAGTTTTCATGTAGTTTCCATTGGGAATGCACATAATACTTTTCCATTAACAAAACCAATGATATCTATCTGAATTTCACATAACTTTCATGTGATCACATGAGTTCTATATGATAAATCACTTAAATTTAATTTTACACATAAGGTTCATGTGATTCTGGGGTGCAATTCCCAATTTTGATATCACATGAAAGTTATGTGAAATTCTAATTAATATTTTTCCATTGGATATGTGATTTATTCGTACCGTATTACCATAGAGGTAACTCTAAGACCAGAAGGTCCCGAAATAACGTGCTCAACTTTTTGGCTCAGCTCTGGTACTCTCTTCGGTCCCAAGCTAATCGATTTACCCCTCGAAACATAGGAAAAACCAATAACCCCTCATTTTATCTGTCAAACTTTCATAGCAAATCCAGGGCTGTTACAAGATTTTCTAAATTTGATCCGCGACATCCGCGATTCCTCAAAAGAAATCCGCGACTTCAAATACTAATTCGCGACAAAAAAAAACGGTTTTCATTGCCTAAAAATAGCATTTTATACTACTACATGGCATTTTAAGCTTATTGCTTATAGCATATTAGATTTTTACCTGCTCTCAATGTGTTTAATGTTCTTTGAAGTACTTTCACATTTTAATTGAGAGCTTTTTATGCCTGTACCATCCTATGCCCAAGGAAGTAGAGAAATATTCCAACCCGAAAAATTAATAGACCGGACGGGAATCGAACTCAGTCGCCTCCAGCATGGACTTGCTTTGTAGCTGCGCCTTTACCGACTGAATCGTTTGTAACCTTAGAATTTTTTTTAATAACATTGTGTCATCTTCAGTTATAGTATAAATTCTGAGTAATTAGTGAACACGGAGGCGAACCAGCCTCAGGCTGAAAGCCTCCATAATAAAGAAACTTAACTTAACTTAATTAGTGAACATAATAAAACACCCTTACATTATGAGATTCTATTGAATAATACCGGCCTAGATTTGATGAAACATTATTTAAAAAATAATAATGCATTTTCATTTGAAATGCAAATTTTCTTGAAAATTAACCTTTGCGTCTCTGACGTATTTTGCTGTCCTAAATGTTGTAGTTAATTTGTCTCTAGTTTTCTCAATTTTTACCGATTCAACCCAAACACCCTGCACATAATCGAATGATTACCAGAGTTTCATAAGTCACGCTTGTTGGTCACGTCGCGATTGTGTATTTACACGGATATTCTTGGGGTCTGTCCAATGGTGAGACATTTTCATGATATTTTTTTATTTCTAATATGAACCTAGCACTTTTCGTTGTCAAATCATAACCGAATCGAATATATGTGACTTTGTGGATCATGCACGACTTATTACTATGTATACCGGAAATTATAGGGGTTTCCAAATCCTCCAGAACTTCAGTTGATTTGTTCTACTATATCAACCAAGACTGCAATAATGTCTGTAGTATCGATATCCAATCAGATTCAAAGTGTCTATGTGGATCATGCATGATCTATTTCCGAGTAATCCAGATGTTCAAGGTTCTTCAAATCGTCCTGGAATTCAGATAATTGGATCTACTAGATCAACCGATATTGGGACAATGTCTTTAGTATCGAAATATTTCCATACAGATGCACTGTGTCTATGTGGATCATGCATGAAATATTGTCATGTATACCAGATGTTTTAAGTTCTCCAAATCGTTCTGGGCCTCATAGCCTAGTCAGTAAAGGCACGGTATTACCAAGCCGGAGGCGGCGGGTTCGATTCCCGGTCCGGTCGAGGGAATCTTTTCTCGACTTCCTTGGACATAGAGTACAATAACATGTTCTGCCCGCTCTAGTTCATCATGCATAAGAGATACAGATTTGAATCGTTGACAAAAGTTGTAGCTAATTATAAAAACTATAAAAGCTTCATACATTACTTTACGGAATTCTGTTGATGGTAAAAGTTAGAGACAAACGAATGTAAATGAATGCATGAAATGAACGTAAATGATTTTCCATCCCTGCTTGCCACACAATATACGAATTCATGCATTGGTATTGGCATCGAAAGCTCTCAATTAATAACTGTGGAAGTGCATTTAGAACACTAAGTTTGAGAGCACGCAATAAGCTAATATGCACTAATCAATCAGCTTGAAATGTGAAGAAGAAGAAGAAGAAGAAATCGTTCTGGAGTTCAGATGATTTATTCTACTAGATCAACCATGACTGGGATAAAGTCTGTAGTATCAAAATATGTCCAAACAGATTCGTAGTGTTATGGATAATGTTTAATTATTTCCACGTATACCAGATGATCTAGGTTCTCCAAATCGTCCTGCAGTTCAGATGATTTGTTTTACTAGATCAACAAAGCCTGGATAATATCTGTAGTATCGAAATATCGATTTGGAAATCTTAGAACATTTAGCATACACGGAAATAGGTTGCCATGATCCACATAGACACTGCAAATTTGTTTGAGCATATTTCGATACTACAGATATTGAATTAGTCTAGTAGAAACATAATCTGATCTCCAGAATGATTTCCGAACCTACAACATCAATAGGTTGGGTACAATCCACATAGACACTTTGAATCTGTTTGGACATATTTCGATACTACAGACATTATTGCAGTCTTGGTTGATACAGTAGAACAAATCAACTGAACTCCAGGACGATTTGTAGAACCTAGAATATCCGGTATACATGGCAATTACTCGCATATATACGATTCGTTTATGATTTGACAACGAAAAATGCTATGTTCATGTTGGAAAAAAAAGGAAAATGTCTCACATTGGACATACCTCAGGGAATTTCCGTGTAAATTCGGTGTGACTTATGGATTTGAGATCATTTCTCAATTATTTGCAGGGTGTTTGATTTGAACCGGTAAAACATTGAGAGCCAAATGAACAACAAAATTAAAGACTGCCAAATTATCCGGGACGGAAAGGTTACAAGGAATTCCACAATTTTTGTGACAGCACATCAGTCCCTTCGCGATTTTCGTGACATCATTTAATGTTTCCGCGATTTTCGCGACTGAAAGTTCAAATCCGCGACAAATCCGCGAAAATCGCGAAATCCGCGAAATTCGCGAAATCCGCGCCTGTTGTAACAGCCCTGGAAATCAAAACAAACATTGCGTAGTATTAGAATTTCGACTAGAATGGGATACGTTAATCGTTTGCTTGGGACCAATAGGCTAGTCAAGTAGTGAGCCAATTTAAGTTAGTTTTGTATTGATTGTTGGTATTACCTGATCCGTGCGCTTCGGTCAGAGAGCGTATAATAGGGCGTCGTTGTGCCAATTTGATCGTGGCACATTTCGAGTATGAGAGAGTAATTGCAGTTAGATCAAAAGTGCCTGTGAAAAATGCAAGTACTTTCGCAGATTACCCGAAGTTGCGATAGTGAAGGTATGATCACAGATAAGCAGACATAACACTTTTAAAACGTTCATCGACATCGTTTTTAACGGTCCATTTAAATGTTTCTTGGTTGGTAGTACCATAGAGGTAACTCTAAAACTAGAAGGTCCCAAAATAACGTGCTCAACTTTTTGGCTCAGCTCTGGTACTCTCTTCGGTCCCAAGCTAATCGATTCACCCCTCGAATCATAGGAAAATCCACTAACCCCTCATTTTATCTGTCAAACTTTCATAGCGAATCAAAACAAACATTGTGTAGTAGTAGAATTTCGTAGGAAATTTTACCTTGTCATTTACTCACATTCCAGTGCTCACTTCTCACATCCCTCTCTGAGCACCTTATTCCTCACTTCTCACATACCTCTCATTAAATTCACACTTACTCATTTTCTACTCTTCATTTCACACTTCTGGTGTAACATTTAAAAAGGGCCTAGCTGAACATTGCATTAGGTCCTAAGTAACATTGACAGATTTTCTTCGTCGACTTTCTCTTTGTATCCCTACGGCCATGTAAAGACATTCCCAGGTATTGTTAGCACTCAGATCGATAAAAGAAGCTTTTATCTAGCGTCTAATACGACAAAGACGACAAGACACGGTTATGTGCTCAAGTTATTAACGAAAGAGAAAGTCGACAAAGAGAATCGATCAATGTTACTTAGGACCTAATGCAATGTTCAGCTTAATATATGTATGATTAAGCAGTGAAAGTGAGCAGAGATGTGTGATAAGCACCGACAAACCATAAGCTCCAATCGAACGCGTCAAACGCGGTTTCAATTTAAATAAACACGAGCGCTTCACGAGGAAATTTAATTTTTGCGATTTTAATAATTATAAATAAGTTTGTGTATGAAAAGTATAAATTCGACAGTGAGCATGCATAAGGGCGTACACGTCATGATCGATTCTCTTCGTCGATTTGCTCTTTGCATTACTACAGCTAAGCGAAACAATTTTCTAGAATTTGTTCAATGCAGAGTTGTAACAGGTTGTATTGACTATCAAAAGTAACAGCAAACGTACCGAGAAACTTTAATTCTAGCAAGTTATTAACAAAAGAGAAAATCGACGAAGAGAATCGATCATCGCGTTTACGCCCTTATGCATGCTCACTGTCGAATTAATCATTAATCAAGTCTGGCCTATTATAATCTTTTACAACATCCTAAATCTCGTTTCTGTTCCTTCGTTTTAATCTGCATCAAAATCAGAAACTGCACCCGGAGCTGATTATAGTTTTCCGCTATCCGACGCTGTCTTGGGAATATAATTTTTGATATTTTGTAACGTTTTATTCAGTGTAAAAACTGTGCCTTAAGGCCGTCCGCAATGCTGAGTTTCAAAATTGTTTTAAACGACTCGACAATTCTATAATTTGAAACTGTCAAAAATAAAACTGAAACACCATCAGCGCAACGCACAGTTCTGAAAGATGTTTGTAATCATCAAGTTCCATAAACTTTACTGTTCTCTATGAAGTTCATAGAGTTTTTTTTTGTGAAGCTCTTCGAAACATCTTTAAATACATCCAAAGAAATTTGAAACAGAGTTCCATTCGTGTTTCAAACTCGATCAGAAATAAAACAGAATAGTCGAGCAGTTACAAATCTGGTGCAAAATAGTGCTCGAATAATGAAACTGCAACTCAGCATTGCGAGAGGTGCGTTTCTGTTCTAGTTTCAAATTGAAACAGTCCTTATAAAAAACAGCAGCATTGCTAACGGCATAACAAAATTGTTAAGGTTATTTTGCTTAACAACGTGTTCGGGGTATCATCCAAACCATTTGTGGAATAGTTCAATTATTTGAGTTATCGTTCGTTTATGGTATTTTTTTTAGGGTGACGCTGAAGCAGACGACAGTCACTCAAATTAAAAATCACTCGAATTAAACACAAAATTGCGGGGTGTCAAACCTTGCAGACAAAATAACTTAGTTGGCCTTGCAATCAGAATAAACTTGTATTCTCTCCGCGCGTCTCTTATTAAACATCGTCTCTGATGTGAGGAATGAAACATGAAAACTGAGTTAGAGACATGGAGGCGTGCTAAGCAGTGAGGAATAAGATGGGAGTGGAGATGTGAAACGTGTGAGTAAGGGGCTGTTCATAAACTACGTAGACCGATTTTGAAATGTATTGGACCCCCCTCCCCTCTGCGTAGACAATCGTTCATACAACATTTGGAAATTTATTAGACGCTTGCCAACCCCATCCTAAAGTGTCTACATGGTTTATGAACAACCCCTAAGTGAGAAGCGACATTTATGAAGTGAGGTGAGGATTGAGATATGAAAATTTGAGTAGTAGGTAGATGGTTAAATTTCGAGTCTTTTAAAGAATACGCTCAAGTGAGTCAGCCGATCTTCAATCAAATGTTTAGCAAACTTTCAGATGCATTTAAGACGAAAATTAATGCCTGATATCGGTTCTAACCCAACAGCAGTCTCGTCCAATCACCGAAAAATGCGCGCTATTCTTGCAAGCGAATAAAAACAAAACTTTCACTCTAATTGATTCATGTTTTAATTGAGTTTTGCACCAGGGCGACAGCTGGAAGGTTAAACTGAAGAAAAAATGGCAGCAATATAAATTTTCCTGTGAGAAAAATTGTGGGTACCAATTAAATTGGTTATAACAACATCAACCCAAAGCTGGCCTTTTCGAAGGTAAAACCTGAACAGATTTCCGACGGTACGAATTCCTTACTTCTGGTTATATTTATTTGTATCATTGTGAGAAATATGAATGATGCACTCCTAGAATAGGTAAACAAACTACAGGATAGAGTTTATGTTCCTAGAAGTGTTGTATCGACAGCTTCATCAGCCCATGCCGATTAAGAATAATTGCATTTACCTTCGAAATGTCCCTGTAGCTGGGCCACGGCGCGCGCCACTTACACACCCTTCCGGTACTTTTCGCCGTGGGTAAACTCGGTCATCGGTTTACCGGATACACCGCACGTACCGATTCCCACCCGCCCGTTAACATTCTCGGGTGATGCGAATATGCTCTTGCATTTGCTGCCCGCCTTCTTGGTGCTTTTGGCAGAAAACTGAAGCCACTTGTTCTTTTCGGTTTCCCGTTCTTCCTCCAGCTCCTTGAACCGCTGCTGCTTCTTTTGCTTCTTCTTTTTCAGGTATTCCTTCTGATTGGGTCGCATGCGTCTGAAATGATGCCATGGGTGTTAGGAAAAGTTCAATAATCACCAGGCAGGACGCAAATAAACACTTACTTATTGCTATTCGATGGAAACACTTCGTTCCGCACTTTCTGTTCCTTCAACTCGGAGAGGGTCGTGGTGCTTCGATTCTGGTACGCGTCGAACACAACATTGACCTCTCCGCCGTCTGTAATTGATTCAATTGTGGCATCATAGTACCTGTAATGGGCAAACAATCCAAGCCATTAACATTGAATCTAAATTCCCCTAATGACAGGGAAACTTACTGTCCATCTTCGATCCATTTGGCGGAGCACTTGTCGCCGACCTTCCAGATCACGGTAGGTTTTGCTTGTTTCTTCTCGGCCGCCGAATGTCCGCCTTCAAAGTACCGAGTGTTGGCGGGTTCAACATAGGCGCTCTTTTTTTGCTCGGCTTCGTGTTGGGCTCGGATCAAATCTTTGGTCAGATCAATAACCTCTTCCAGGTCCTGTTTCAGCTTCAGGAGTTCGGCATTCTCTGGATCCGTGAGGAGTGCTGCTTCGACCTAGCGTAGAGGAAAAACGAAGTAAACAAAACAAATGGAGCGATGTAAACAAAAAAACCTTTACGATTAGTGTGTCCATTTTGCCGTTTCATTTACCTGTTGCAGTTGCAGTTTGTAGTTTTGAAGATCGTCTGCCATTCTGAATAAATTTTAGGTCCAATGAACTAGTTGTGCCGCAGATAAATAGAAATATTCTTAAACGTTTTGCTCCGCCAATTTTCTGTGAGAATGTCGCGATGCGAGTTTTTTCTGCACTTGCTTTGACGTTTTATCTTTGGTAGCAAAGAAATTCATGTTGGTAGCACATGGATCAGTTGTGAACGTAATCGGTTGGACACGGTAACTTTTATAATCTCATAATTGAATAAAATTACACGGAGAAACGAAATAGCGCAAAGGTTTTTGTAATGATCTGAGTGGTGCGGAGCCCGCATAAACGCGAACCATAACTTGACCTTACCGAAAATGGTTAAACATGGTTTATAATCCCTGCTAAACTTTAACTGAAATGGTTATGGAATTTTACATGAACGTTTGTGTGATAATGTTTTAACCTTATGTAGTATGGTTTTTTCGAAATGGACCTTACAAATAATGGGTTGTTAAGAACCATTGCCATTGAAAATTCTTGTTTTCTCCATACATTTTCGGAAAAAAAGCATAATACTAGGCAAAATAATAACTTCACTGTTTGACACTAAACTAACAAATTGACAGCTCACCCCCATACAAACTCTCACTGATGGGTGCTAAGATGGTGCTTTTTGCTAATCTAATCGAACTTATTTAAAATAGTTCCAGTGCACAAAAATTGATGAAATTTTGGATTTTGGTTCCATTTTTATTGCAGATTACGAATATGCATTTACCTCAAATATTGAAATTTCCATCATCTAGCCTTTTTTTTCAAGATGGTCACAAATGCTTCAGTTTTGATGGCCTATACTGTATAGACTTCTCTGAATGCCCAAGTATTAGTGCAGACGTTTGGCCGTACAGACGTATAAGTCAAGGTATAAGTGCAACAACAATCGTATATCGGTTTCATGCACTTATTAAGTCTGTGTGTCGAATTTTATGAGTGCATATCGGTCCCGACATTTCATTAGGGCGAAACTGCTTTTATAAACAATAACTTCAACTATCGATTTATCGAAACTCTCGGAAACATTCCCTCTACACAGCAAAAAAAGTTGTTGAATATTACATCGAAACTGATGCAACCAGGTCAATCCATCGGTTGTGTAATATCACATTGTACGATGTACATCGATTTTGCGAACAAAATTACATCCATTGATGTAATATTGCATCTGCTTTTTGCTATTACATCATTATTTCATACATCAGCTTGAATTACGTTGATCGATATTACATTTTTTTTTGCTGTGTACCCAATGATGTCACCACACGCAGAAAAAAAACATAGTGCTATTAAACAAATTATGTTTCATGCGAGGTTTCATGTTAAACAAAATTTTGAATATAATAAGGATCAATAAAATTGATAGATTAAATCAACAAAAAAAATTTAGTTGGTATAATACTACTAATTTTATTGAATTGAACATTGGCATTTATTGATTTAAAAACATGTTTGCTTGAATCAAATTGAAGCATTATTTAAAGTAATTGTGGTTTTTATTGCATTGAAAAGTTATTTTTATTGTTTCAAAACCAAATTTATTTAAATTCTCATGTCAGATTAGCTGTCATTATAAAAATAAACCAACATTTTTCAATTATGGTTTCAATTAAGTTACTAACTGAGCCACTGTTTGTTTATAAATTTATTTGGTGCGTGAATGGGTGGAAGAAGGTGTTTCCCTTGTGCGCCTTTCTGTACACCATGGTGTAGATTCTAATGTTATTGTTGGTGGTAATTTTGACAATTTTTCTGCTGCTGGTAGCTATTTTGCTGTAGATGCCGATGTTGACGCATTTCGGTGGTGCAGAGGAGGAGTTCCTGTAATGATACAATATTAGAAAATGCCAAGGAAAATGATCATTTTACTTTTTTGCTTTTTTATTAACAATGTTATGATGTCGATACAGACTGACAGTTTGAAACGCGCACTACACACACAATCATAAAATAGAGCTTTGGGTGGGTTGGTTTATTTCCTTTAAATTCCGTTATAATTGCTTATCTTTTGACAGATACGCGTATTTCGTCTACTATTGCAGACTTCATCAGTTCCAAGTACTCAACACCACTGATGAAGTCTGCAAGTAGTAGACGAAATACGCGTATCTGTCAAAAGATAAGCAATTATAACGGAATTTAAAGGAAGTAAACCAACCCACTCAAAGCTCTCCATAAAGGAATTCCGTTAAGAGGTTCGACAAATTTAAAGGATTCATAAATAGATTTTTAAGCAATTGTGTTGAAAATAATAGAAATTTTGTATTAAATAATAACAAAATATTTTATTGGTTTACGCCTCAGTGTTTTTTCTGCGTGCACTTTGCATGTGTGAGCTTTAATTCATGAGGAGTTTATGGATATAAAGTCATTGTTTACAAAGGCAATGTCACAATGTCAATTGGACTGTTGATCAACATATGCTTTTTGCAATTAAATCAATATTTCATATACCAGCATGAATATCACGAGGAATAACGTTGATCGACATTACATTTTTTCTTGCTGTGGCTGGTTTGAGACTGAATATATTGAAATTATTTATGTTAGGGAAATGGCTCTAATGTTGGCATATGGATCTAAGATTGGACACATAGCTAAAAATCTGCTATTTATCAATTTTATCTAGATGAACGCGTCATTGGGACGGTACTAATAGATATTTTTGGCCACTATTGAAAATGTAGTCGATTGCTGAATTTATGTATGGGCCCATTACATCCATTTCCCCTATTTGGCACTTTGGACTTTTTTTCAAATAAATAATCCTCGAAATAATTCTCAGGGCACGTTCACCGAAGCAGAAGTTCGACCCTGGTGCTTCAATTGGTAGAAGCTGTGAGCGAGTTGAAAATTTGACGTTTCAATTTCATTGATGGTCGGGGTCAGTTTACAATTTACGCTTAATAAATTTGGAGTGTTGCGGGAGTGTAAAAATTTAATTGATAGAATAATTACATTCTAGACGAGAGGCTTTTCATCTTGATTATCACCAAACCCTAGCGACATAATGGCTTATCAAGTAAGTTTTAAATTTACCATTCGTATTACTAATCTACTCGTGTTGATTTACAAGCTGATAAGAAAGTGACGCTCTAATTTCATTCGTGAATCATTGTTCAATCTCTAAACGTAATATTGAATTTTCTTCTGCATCGCAAGGGTGGATATCCAGGCCAGCAGTACGGGGGCTATGGCCAACCAGCCCAACAACAAGCGGGGGCTTATCCCGGTCAATATGGAGGCTACGCACCACCCCCACAAGCACCCGTCGTCAGCCCCGAGATGCAAAACATATTCCGCAATGTCGACAAGGACAACTCGGGAAAGATTAATAGCTTAGAACTGCAAGCCGCATTGATCAATGGTCGAGGCGATCATTTCTCCGATACGGCATGCAACATGATGATTGGTATGTTCGATCGCGATCGCAGCGGAACGATCGATGTTTACGAATTTGAGAAACTCTACAACTACATCAATCAATGGCTGCAAATATTCAAAACCTACGACCGGGATGCATCCGGTCACATTGAAGAGGCCGAGTTGTCACAAGGTACCTTCCGTTGATAACATTTTGATGTAAGATGCATTCAATACAGGCACATTTCCTTTCCGTTTCAGCTCTCACCCAGATGGGATTTCGCTTCTCGGCGCAATTCATTCAATTTTTGATCGTCAAAAACGATCCGGTACACCGAAAGGATATCTCCGTCGACCAGTTCATTGTAACGTGCGTCCAGATTCAACGTTTCACCGAAGCGTTCCGAGGCAGGGATACCGAACAAAAAGGGGTGATTACAATTGGATTTGAAGACTTTCTGAATATTGCCCTAACTACCACATCATAATTGGTATTCGACTGGTATTTTGCATCCAAATCCACTATCACTATTAAGTTTAATGCTAAAACAAAAAATCGATTATTAAATCTGACCAGACCAGAGGTTCTCAGGACAGAACTGTTGCATTCGAAGAAATAGTATTCTTACAGGCTAATTTTGGAACGAGTGGATACGTTAATTTTCTTCTACTTACCTATTTATTCTAGAACAAAGCATTTTAGCATGTTCCATTATGCGACTCTAAACGAGATTCACGCAGCTTGTAGTGCGAAGGTTATTTTGGTAATAAATCTAAAACGGTATACAACCTGATGGGCGGAATTTGTGCTCTATCTTCCGAAAGAAATTGGATTTCTCCCTTGAACGCGTTGGGTGTCTATTTTTAGATCTATGGAAAAACGCATGTTGAGCATATGGATATGTGGCTTAGCGATCGATTGATGGTTTATTTTATTCCCAGAAAATAAAACTTGCCTCAGATTAGTAGGTACGTTGTACGCATGTTGATTTACATGCATAGGTACATAATAGTTTGTCTCTGACCAGGAGTCTCCATCAATTGGTTATATCCAATGTGGAAAGCCAGTATAAGTCGACAAATGGCAGACTAGTAGTGCAAAACATGTTCATGAGTGCTTATGCTAGATTTGTTAAGTAGTAAAATTACGTTTATTTCTGTTATTTATGTTTTTACATTGTTTTAACATTTTTATTGATTAACCTATCATACTCTTTATCTTTGTTTAATTCGTTATTCTAATTTACATATTCACGTTTTTCTACTAGTCTACAGAATGGGGGTGTGTTATGTTTGAATTGAAAAAAAGTGATAACCTACCTAACTACGGGTATAACTTAACCTAACGTACAAGATCACGTATGATCTGATGAGTTGATCTCAGACAGGTGTCTCTGAACTTTTCCAGGATAAAAACTCTCCGTTCTTCTAATGTCTGAATTCCAGCCAGGAGGTGGATCTCAGAATTTCTAGTTCGCGGGGGACTCTTTAGGATTATCCTAATGATCTAGTTCAGGATCCTTTGGAGTTTGAGGTGATGGCATTTGGTGCAACTCTCCCATATTGGCATACCGTACTCGATTACAGGAAGGATAATTTGTTTGTAGACAGCAAGCTTATTTTTCAGCGACAGTGTAGACCTCCTGTTGATGAGTGAATACAGTGATCTTATCAGGATGTTACACTTGGTTTTCGTTTTATCAACGTGTTCCCTGAAAATCAGCTTGCTGTCTAGTGTTAAGCCTAGGTAGACTACCTCTTTCGACCATTCCACCACTCAGATCACCAGCTTTTTCAACGTCCACAACGCCATGGCAGATGTTTTCGAAACAGACTTGTTCCGTCTGAGAATGTTTGTTACTCGAGTCAGCAAAAACCAAACTGTTCCTCGAGTAACAAGTTGTTTCTTCAGCACCTGTTAGAAGCCGGTGATAGACTGCTATTTCGAACAGTTTTTATAACCCTGAGAGAAGGCTGATTGGTCGATAACTTAAAGGAGAGGACGGATCCTTCCCAGGTTTCCGGATGGGTATGACTTTAGCTGACTTCCAACACGAGGGGAAGTAGCCAAATCGGAGGCTCAGATTGAAAATCAGTGCCAGATGGTTGTAGAATGTGGAACTCAAGTGTTTGAGTTCCATATTCAGGATGTTGTCGAAATCTGGGGCCTTCATGTTTTTAGATGATTTGATATAGGCCAACAGTTCGTCAGCCGTAATCTCGTATTCCTCGGGAAAATTTTTTTCAGCAACCTCAGCTTCGTGAGGTCTGACGATGTTTTGTCCGAGATTATGGGAGTTGACGAAGTGTTGACCTATTGCGGCAGCCTTCTCTTCAGGCTTATGCTAGAAATCATTGCGTTGCTAATTATGGGGGACCCCCATAATTTTATGAGCCTTCGAGCTGAAAGATTTTAGTGCTTTCGTGCTGCATTTATTTGTTGAAGATTTTATGAATTTCTCAGTATTGATGATGCTAGAGTAATTTAAAAATTTCTCCTAATCCCGGTTTACATTAGTGTTGGTGCGCCTGTCATTCACAAAAAATGTTTTCAACACGATGTAAACAGTTTTTAGCAGCTGATTAATATTGGTGAATCAATTTCATGCACAATTTGGACGGTTTACACACCCTGGGCATTGGCATAACCTTGAGGATTGCTTAACTACTACAACCAGGTCCCAGGGCTTGTCTGTATATTTACATTTCGAAAGATGCACACTAGTGATGCCAGTTGTGATGTAGCGGACCAAAAGCTTGTTGGAATTTAGCTACTAGCCAAAATTAAATAATTGTGTAATTTAGAATTATGATTTTAGCTATGATTTTTTTTCTCTAAATAATTGAGTTTAATGAGTGCAAACATTTTTTTTTATTTATTTGGTTTAAATTTTTTGGAATGCGACATCACACAGATACTACCTTTGAATTTGGCTTGATCGAGTGGCGATTTTCTTTTCTTTAGATCAAGGCGATGAAGTTTTGAAGAAGACAACGATCATAAATCACAGGAAAAAAAAAGTTGGTCGCCGTTGACACAGAAGTGCCTACATGAAATGATAAGGAGAATGAGCAATCTAGCGGTTGACAAAATACTGCCAACGACAACAATCATCACGAAGATTGTCCACAAGAGAGTAGTAGTAGTGGCCGCATTGCCCCCGGGTGGCTGGGTGAATATACGATAAACAACAAGAAAAGCATATCAAGGCTCAACTACTACGGACAAATCCTTAGGAGCGATCCAGCCGGAATTTTGAAAACGAAATTTTGCACTCAAGTACAGAATAACAGAACCCAAGGTTGCAAAGACTCATTTCAGCTAAAATAATGTTTTTCGGAATAATAAAACCAAAAGATGGTATGATGGCATGTTTTACTTGTAACTTACAAGAAGAGGTTACAAAGTATGCGTTGGAAACATAAAACCTGTAAATTTTGCTTTCTATGAGTCACAATCAGCGATTTGCTGATCGCCGAGTGAGTGAGTGAGTGAGTGAGTGAGTGAGTTTGTGAAAAATCGCTGATTGTGACTCTCATGAAGTGAAATAAACAGGTTTAATATGTCAAACACATTCTTTGCAACCTCTTCTTGTATCCTACCAATTCAAAATTTGATCATGGCATCTAATTATTTCATAATTTAGAAAAACATTGTTTTAGCTGAAATGAGTCTTTGCAACCTTGTCAGAACCCAAGAAATTTGGAAGACCGGCATATACCTGGATAACCTGTATTGGACAGAACGTGGAGAGGAGCAAAATTCCCATTGAAGTATGGCAGGCTTTAGCACAAGAAAGGACCAAGTTCAAACAAACCACTAAAAATTTGTATAGTAGCATCTGTCAAACTTTCATATCGAATCAAAACAAACATTGTGTATTACTAGAATTTCGACTAGAATGGGGTACGTTAATCGTTTGCTTGGGACCAATAGGCTAGTCAAGTAGTGAGCCAATTTAAAATCGTTAGTTTTGTATTGATTGTTGGTAGCATGGTGGAGTCGGAATTTGAGACTTGCAGTGACTCTGACTGGGATAGTGAAACAGAAGACCTCGTTCCGAGGCAACGACAATAACAACTCACAAAGCACCCCCAGTCAACCGATGATTTAACAACACAAGTAAGCCCGGAATTTCATAGTCTTACACAATTGTTATATTAATATGCTTACTGTGTACGGCCGAGTAATACTACGGCAGAGAAAAAAGTTGTGTTTTTTTTTACTTTTTTCCGGACACCCGTCCGATGAGTTTTGCTACTCTTTTCCGAAAGGAACCAGCACACACCACAAACATGGCCAACCGCCAACTATGCGTGATTGACTTCAGTGTCATGCCAGCAAAACCCAAACCGTCCCAAGTGGACGATTTCATCGCGAAAGATGTTCAGCTTGATTGGAGCAAAGTGCGAGGATTGCAGCTCAACAACATCACATCGTACGTATTCATCAAGATGGATACAATAGAATCTGCAGAACAAATTCGCTGAAGAGCACAACCTCAAGCACACGATGGAGTACAAAGACATCACCTATCATATTCCGTTCTTCATTGCCGATGGAGCAACGGATGTTAAGCTGCATAATTTGCCGTTTGATATACCAAACCATATCAGGCATAACATTTGATAACGGCACAAAAGCATTTGTAAACAAACTTTCTAAGGCCCTTTACACGCGAACCAAAGTACGCCCGAGCAAACCAATACAATTTTCGGAAAGGTAATAGTTGCCCCTATCCGATGATGTTGTTGGTTTGCGTGGGCGTACTTTGGTTCGCGTGTAAAGGGCCTTAGAAAGTTTGTTTACAAATGCTTTTGTGCCGTTATCAAATGTTATGCCTGATATTACCTACCAAGAGCGAAAAACATACCAACCAAATTGTTCAGTTCCAACCCAATTTTTATTTCCTTTTTATACCTTCTGTCAAATCATAAGGGTCATCCATAAATGACGATGCAATTTTCTTACCAATTTTAGACCTTCCCCTCCCCCTTCGTGGCGATTTTTCCTATACCTTATGCATGGTCCGTTACAAATGTTGAAATCCCCTCTCTATTACTCCTCAGATTCTACGTAGCTTATGGATGTGCCCTAACTGATGTTTTGGTTCTTCATTTCGGATCATCGTTTGCGTTCGGAAAGCGAATTTTCAGGTGTATGAAAGAAGTGAAAAATCATTATCGGCATCAAGAATTCACTGAAAAAGAAACGATTTATCTGCCGCTCATGCTCTCCGAAAAAAATAAATCGCTGTTGCTTTTCTCGCGAAAACTGCTGTGAGCGTACAATATTCTCTCGCTTCTCAAATTCTCATCTATTTCTCCTAGCAGGTGAAAAAAGACCTTTCTCTCCTAAAGTAGGCGAAAATTTCGATCTCTGCTCTTATTTGTACAAATACAAGACGACCGAAAACAACAAATCAACAACAAACACATACACTAGCAACCGGTCATCAAAAAATAAGTGTTGCTTCGATGAAAATTTATAGCCATGGTTTAAAATACTTAAAAATACCTAAGAATACTTACGCGGGATTTACAAATCTAGATAGAGCTGGAATTAGGGCGTAACAGCTTTTGTAAACAATGACGTCTCTCGATGATATCTAGAAAGCCAAGGCTCGCCTACTCAAATCAACGTCACCATCAAGTAGGGGAAGACTTCCCCTTCCCGTTGGTTATGTTGGTTGGCGTGGGCGTGCCTTGAGTTTCGAGAGAAGTCATTGTTTACAAAAGCTGTTACGCCCTAATTCCAGCTCTATCTAGAAATATTTTATTGATATTAGGTATGAAGTTTAGAGTGGGATGCCCCTAGACGTAAAACATAGTTTTCTTATCACAAACTTGAAAATATATGCAGTTTGACAGATGATCTCAAGTTCATCACCGCAACAATTACAGCGCCGCGGTGGCCGGCATAAGCTTGGATTTGTCAATTACTACTATTTACCACAGAGAACAGACATGGAGGCTCGAACAAAATTTCTCTAAAAACTTGTGTAAAGATTCCTATTTGACTTAAGCACCACTAACGGCGACTTCCCCACTTAAAAACCCTCTTTGACAACATGATGGCGCTGGCGTTGCACAAATTACACTAGACACTAAGTGCTAGTAGTGCCAAGTGGCAATTTTCAACAGAAAATTTATCGATACTAGCGCCAAATTGGTCGAAAGTGGAAAATTTATAGAGAAAATCAGGAGATGCTAACACCACGTAACGGTGACGTTCCCACTTATTTTACACAAGTTTCTGACCGAACTTGAACGTCTGTTCTCTGTGTATTTACTTCTCTCCCTTCCGCTCTCAGAATTCGCCGATTCGGTGTCTCTCGTTGTGTTTTCTGCTGAGACTGAGCAATATTCGATACCGCGAAACATCTCCGCAGTTATGTTTTATTTCGGCGCAGGAGATGTGCGGTAATCAAAATTTAAGAATGTAGCTTAACATTTACAATAACATTCTACCAAATTTTCATGTGCACAGCCGAACGTACGAACGAATAGGGTGACTATAGCGCATTTTATGAAAACGTCACAAGTTTTTATGGCTGTTTTAAATCAGTAATTACGAAGAAACCATAAAGCCTACAAGGTTACTACCAAAGGTACAAATCTAGGGAACTGCATGGAAAATGTTTTATAGAACAACTAAATAAACAGAAAACACTAAAATGTATGAAATTTCACCAGTTTTTATATATACTTTCAACCTACTTTTCAATTTTAATGTATGATAATTAACTTTAATCGAGTTCTTTTCCAAAGAGCATTGATAGCTAAGACTTTAATCGTTCATTTGGTATGTTGAAATCAGAAAACCACATTAAGATTAAAAAAATATAGCTAACCAAAGTTGGCAATACAAAAAAACATAAAATGTTGAATAACTCACTTAGCAGTCATTTCCGACTCTATGTTTCATGGCGATTTTTTCATAACTTTAGGAGCCCTATCTACCCTAAAAATATGTAAAACCCGGAACCAAACACCCTGTATGTATATGATTATTTTGACATTCGGATAAGTAAGTTTACACAAGGTAATGTTTACTACTGTACTTTTTTTTATTTATTATTTACTCAATTTGTCCTTTCACCGCGAGCTTCCCGTTCCGTTTGGAGCACGATTAATCAGACGCAGTTGTTTGCTGTTTCGTTCTGTTTTTGCTAGGTCTCATAAAGTAGAACTTTTGTTTTTACGACTATTTTACACTATCATACAAGATTCCTCTGCCTTTTGCTAGTACGAGCTAGTTGAATTTACTATGCGCTGCATTTGCTATAACGGTATAATATACTCTTCATCTGTCTCTTGTGTCTAGGTTTTGTTCTTGTATCTGCCACTATTTGCGATATCACAATTCTTAATATTAAAAGAATAAAAAGTTTCCTCCGGCCGTAATATATAGATATAAATATAGTTTTTGTTTGTTTCGATATTTGGTTTAACCTGTTCATATACCTCTTTTCCTGGCTAATGTCTCTTCTGTTCTATGCTTGTTTCACCTGTTACTTAAACTCGAATGGAAGCGAAACGAATAGTTAGTAGTATCAAAATATGTACAATCTGTCTAACTGTTTTACTAGCAGCAAGCCTACAGCGCTACGGTTTTAGCTCCTCTTATATACATTTTATCGACCGATTGGGGGAAATGGACAGTCGTAGGATTCAACGATTTAAAATTGGCTTCTAAGGATGAATGTAACGAATTAAAATCTGGATAATGATAACATTACGATGAAATGCCTGTGGTTTACCCATTTTGGCATTTTGTAATTAAAACCTCTTTTTGGATTTGATTTTGCTAAATCAGTTTCAATATGATAAATCCAATTCAGTTCTAATTTGATTAGGTATTCGATACGGAATAATGAATTGTTGGTTGATTAGTGCGTTATAATTGTTCGCTTTGTTTCTTCTATCGGTAATATTCCGGTAATAAGCGATGAAAGTTGATAAAGTTTCTTGTTGTTTACCACTTTTTCTCCTAACTTATTCTTTATGTAAAGCTCTTGTACCATTTTCTGTGATCCCTTTATTTGTAAGGTAAAGTTATCATTTATATTCAAGTTGGTTTGACCAAATTAAGAAATTGTAATGAAAAATAGCTTCTCTAAAACTAGATAGAATCTTAAGGTTGACAAACAGAGTAAGGGGCTTGACAAGTGAAATAGGTTTCAGCATCATTTCTTTACCTTGCTTCTATTTAAATCTAAATTCACTAACTACTTTCAGGATTCACATAAAAACTTTTGCAACTAAAATTGGCAACATTTAAAATCGATAGATTTGCTACCTTGTTGTCGCTACTTAGACCTAGGTTTATACCTACGAATGTTTATGGTGGTTTTTACTATAAACTAATTTTATCACGTTGAACGCGCACTCTTCCTTCGACTTGAAGCAGTGGTTGGGTATAGTTGTGTGAAATTATTATTATTATTATTATTATTATTATTATTATTATTATTACTATTATTATTATTACTATTATTATTATTATTATTATTTATTATAGTCACTTTAACACTCTTGAGTCATGTGTGACTTGTACGGGATGAACTCGAGACTATGGCGTGAAAGGTATGGATGTAAACCTCTACGCCGGTTCCCCTTGTGTGAAATTAGATTTCGTAAGACGCCAACCATCGCAGGACAGTATTTACTGGTGTATTTAATGAAAATTATCGCTTAGGAACATAGTTTTCTTTCGATTATTTTTCGTAAAACAAAGGACGGACTGATCATTTTATGTCTTCAGGAGACTTAAAAACACACGCAACAGCCAAACAACGGAACGATTCAACTTGTAAAGCTACTGGTAAATGAACGAACAGAATTTTACGGTTTTAAATCATTCAAAGTCCTCACTAAAGTAAAACCGAGAAAAGCTCTACGTTCTCAACATGAGTTTTTTTTTGTTTTTGCTTTTGGGCTTCAGGGTTAGTATGGCTGCATATACACATCGCTTCTATGTACAGGATTTTCATGGTTTGGATATCTGGATGCTGTGAACTGTGCTTAAAACTTTGCCCCATTGTTTTGGTTTCTGAAATTTACAACGTTTTTCCGTTTTTGCCTCTGCCTATATGTACAGGTTTTAGATTTTGTCTTAATTTCTATTAGTTGGCTTACATCTATTAAACATATATTGAAAAATCAAATGAGAGTTACTAATATAGAATACAATAAGTAATTGGTTGAATGATTAAAACAAAGAGCCGCTTCCGATGAAATCATTAAATTATTGGAAGAAGTTAAAACAAAAAAGATTTATGGTCTAAAATAATTAAGTTGCACGTTGTTCTAGTACTTTTTCCAAATAAACTAGACCAGCTGCTTTTAATCTTTTACTTAATTTCTTGAGCCTGCAATTTAACATGTATTTGTTAAGTATCTTAATATTGAAGGCAAGCAATGTAAAACTGTGTAAATATCAGGGTTTTGCATTTTCAAAACAAAGAAAAAAAAATGAACTCTCCGCAGAATTGCTTCATTTCGAGCAATATCATTTTCGTGTAAGTCATTGTGTTTCTTGTTATCGAGTCACGATGAGCATTCCTCCTGACAAACATGACTTGGCTATCGCTTGTTCCGTCCGTCGAGGTTCAACAGTTCATTAGTTCATTGAAGCAATGACTTATTTCAATTGACGTATGTATTGAATGACTCGAAAATATAGATACTATAGATTCCATAGATAAGCGGAGGCAAAGTAGAATGTAGCCAAACTAACTGTCAGTTAGTGTAGCCAAATGAGCATGACGTCATCATGGAGTGTTTTGCAGGGGAAGTATTGTAATATTATGGGCACAAAACGCTTTCCACAATCCACATTCTGATTTATTTCGCAGAAAACGGAAGAAGGAAATATTACGCAAACCACTCCTTGATTCATTGTTGCAAAGATTTGCTTAGCACTTCATTTTAAACTTTTGATCACAAAACCAAACAAAACTGCACAACGAGAGCTCTATGATGGCATGAACATTTTTCACGAATGCCAGTAAGTATGGGTAATTTCGAAACAGGGAAAATGCGTAGATGCCAAAAATCGATACCCGACGCCATTTTGAAATCCAAGATGGTGGCTATCGGGTTTCAGAAAAAGTGTCAAATACCCTTCAATATGGGTACTTTCGGAACGGGGACGACGCGTAAATGCCGAAAATTGATATCCAACGCCATTTTGAAATCCAATATGGCGGCCATCGGGTTTCACGAAAAGTGTCAAATTCCCTAAGATCTGGGTATTTGCGGAACGGGGAAGACGCGTAACTGCTGAAATCGATATTCGACGAACGACCCTACAATATTCGACACGTCGGACATCGATTTCCGGCCTCTAGATATAAACAGGCATGGAAAATCATTTGCATTCATTTCGTGCATTCATGTACATTCATTTGCCTCTAACTTTTTTCCTAAACAACATTCCACAAAATGGTGTATAAAAGTATGTTTTGTTATTAGCTACAACTTTTGTAAACAAGTCAAATCCGTATCTCTTATGCATGACGAACCAGAGCGAACAGAAGCCACTACTGTTTTTCAGTGAATGTATTTTACATTCACTGAAAAACAGTAACAAGTTCTACCCGCTGTGGTTCGTGATGCATAAGAGATAAAGATTTGAGTTGTGAGCAAAATTTGTAGCTAATGATAAAACCTATAAAAGCTCTATACATCATTTTGCGGAATGTTGTTGATGAAAAAAGTTAGAGGCAAATGAATGTAAGTGAATGTATGAAGTGAATGCAAATGATTTTCCATGCCTGGATATAACCCCTGATTCAAAAATACCTACATTACTCTTAGATTTTAAAATGGCGTTGGACATCGGTTTCTGGCCTCTAGATGTTAATGGGATTTGTAAAATACCCATATTGATGGGTATTTGGCATTTTTCCCACTTTGGATTTCAAGATAGCGTCTGACATCGATTTTTGGCATCTACGTGTCATCCCCGTTTCGAAAATATCCATATTTTAGAGTATTTCCCACTTTTCTGAAATCTGAAGCCGCCATATTGGAT
This sequence comes from Ochlerotatus camptorhynchus, assembly GCF_037179485.1. Lineage (NCBI taxonomy): Eukaryota > Metazoa > Arthropoda > Insecta > Diptera > Culicidae > Ochlerotatus > Ochlerotatus camptorhynchus. Next base: position 951,586 of record NW_027041110.1, read on the forward strand.
TTAAAAAAAGGCGTCGGACATCGATTTCCGGCCTCTAGACGTCATTCCTATTAAAATAAAACAGGGTAACCAATCACCAAAAGTCAGAAAAACTGCGTGGATTTGGATCGAACGCGAAAGTAAGTTCATTTGAAAATGAAAGACGAAATGAACACGAGTAAAGCCAAAACAAACAGCATGAAAACTGATCGAAAGTGGTTCTGTTGAAGGGAATATGTTCGAAGAGAAGACAGAATGACTTTCAATTGAAATTGATGATTGACAGCTTCGTCGTCGCTAGACGATTTTGATTGAAAGTGACTTTGTTGGGCCCTGGTAAATACAGACTGCAGCTTAACATCAGTTACCGAAAATCGTATTCAGCAGAGAGCCAGGAGGGGATCCTCGACTCAGGGGCAGTTGAGGAGGAAATTAAAAAATACTTTGGAATGTCTACTTTGACATAGACTTGACCGCAAGTCCGCAAGTGACATCGTTCCAAAGTTATAGGACGATGAGTGGACTCGTGTCCAGACGCTCCAAGCGTGCTCAGGTGAGCGCTCGGAGTACCCGCCCGTTACCGGCGAAACGGCGTGTCTTAGTAGTTCCAACTGCTGCCGCCATTATCTCTAAACGATGTTTTCAAAATTGGCGGGCGCTGTATTTTAGAAACGGCTCATTCGATTTAAACGGCGATTGAATTTTCGAGTTAAGTACCTTTTTTTCTAGTCTTGTATGTAGCCGATTTTCAAAAGAATCAAAAATGGATTTTTGGTGCAAGCTTTTATCTCCAATTTTAGGGTACAAAAACGGACTGTTTTTTTCAAAACGTCGCCAAATTTTTATTTTTTAACCAAATCAAAAACGGCTACGTACAAGACTGGGTCATCTATCAGAGAATAACCACAAAAAATCGTTGTTCCAGTTCCAGTGGTGTGACCGCCCGACGTCCCGCCCCGCGACGACTCAGACGGGAGGTCTCCTGGGGAACCTGGTGCAGCGGCTACAGGAGACATCCAATCGCGCCAAAAAAATCTCAATTAAAGAGGACATTTCAATTGACAAAACCATGCATTCCTTTTTTTGAATTGATCGTTATTTACCCTAAAAAAAAAATCGTGACAATGACCTATTTTTCATGCCGCCAGAGTGGACTACCCCCTTAAGCCCAAATATCGCCTTTAAAGGCGATGCATGTTTCAATTTGCCAATGTCCAAATTTTCCAATCTTCAGTACTTCAGATTTTTTAAAATATATTTCCTGGGATATTGAAAAATAATTAACATAAGATACCCCTAACAGTAGTTTATTTTTGTGATGTTGATATATTTACACAATCTGGAAGGAAGACTAATGAACTTAACCTCAAAATTCATCAGAAATTTATTTTTTAATATTACTTAACAATGAAAATTATGGTAATTTCAAACATCAGTCAAAACAATTGAAAATTGTATGCCATTCAATAAATTGTTTTACCTAGGGAATGTTTATTTACTACGTACATATATTTTGAGAGGTTTTAGATACCCCCTTCCACCCGTGTAGTCATTCGTCGTTACAGTTTTTTTTTAAAATCAGTATGGACCGTAGACACTCGCCAACAACCCCCCTCCCCGCCCCCTTAAGTGTCATTGTAGTGTATGAACAGCCCCTTAGTCAAATATTTTTAAAATTTTGACACAAAAATTTAATATTTAAAAATTGTTTTGGAAACAATATAGGTATAACGCAAAACAACTTAAACTGTGATTGATTTGAGGCGGCTCTAAAAATATGATTCATGATATTTTGAAGATAGATTTATTGGTGTTCATAGGCGTAGCCAACGGAAGGCAGGGGGCTCAGCCGCAAAATATATTTTTTTAGAATTCAAGAATCTAGAAAAAAGTTTAAATTTGGAGTGTAACTAGCCTTTGACATTTTTGTTTTAATTTATAATTTCCCCATTTCTTTGGGTTTCCAAATCAGATAGAAGTTGGATTCATTATTTCAGAAAACTCGAAAAAAAAAACAATATTTTTTTTCTTTAAAATTACAAACCAAGAAAATCTTTATGATTCTTGGGTTTTGTTGAAGGACTGAGAATTATTATTTAGCTTATAAATTTTAAAATATTTTGTTCTTTAAATCCTATTTGAAACTTTGATTTTTTTCTCTTCCATGAAACTCTAATGACTCTAAAACTTTCCCAAGAATCTAAGATATTGAAATATTTTCATGAGCTTGTTTTTCAACAGGCTGGCACTTCAAAGATTGACAATGTTGGCTAAAATTCTTAATAAATCTTTGGAAATTTTAAGGAGATCCCTTGCAACATTCTAAGAAGAGTTTTACCAAAGTTCTTAGTAAATTTTCAGAAGTGTTCTGAGGAAGGTTTCATGAAAATTATTATCAAATTTCAAAAAGTGAATTTCAAAAGGTTTCTGAAAAATGCTTATAGGTAAATCTGAAGAAATTATCAAAGGAATTGAAATGAATATAACAAGAGTATTTTATTCATAGAATAAACTGAAATGCGAGGTTTGATTAGAATACCAACAATACTGTAGAGTAAATTTCAAAAAAATTCAGCAGTTGGTCAAAATTTGAAGAGAATTACAGTTAGAATCCAAATTGTTTCTAGTGTGTCAGAAATTTTGAATATGTATTTTTTAAATCATCATAACTGGGTGGACAACAAATTAAAACTGTCGATTTTTGCGACATTTATGTAAAACTTTATTCTAGGATGGTCTGAAAAAAATCAAAAGTGCATTTTTTGTTTTTAATTCCTAACCTATACTTCAGGAAAAATCTAAAATAAAATATTTCTAAGAAATGATTCATTTAATTATAATGATGATTGTTGAAAAACTATTATCGAATAAAATATTATTATTATTTATCTTTATTAGGGAGGCTTTCAGCCTTGGGCTGGTTTGCCTCCACGTCGAATAAAATACTAGATCCCTACCAAGACTAAGTTTTCAAACATAATTTTGTAAATTGTTAAAGATTAATAGATGAGGTGAGATGAGGAATTACGAATGTCTTCGATAAAAATAAGAAATCATTAGTATTGAACGTTCACTAAATTGTAGAATATTAAAATCATTTCCATGAAAAAAGACACACGCAACATCTTTATAATTATACGTTTATAGAAAATTTAAATACATTAGGAACACTAAAGATGTTTTATCATTTTGTTTTGCTCTTGTGAAGATAAAATTCAGATATCGAGCAAAAAATGAGTTTGTAACCTTAAAATATCTATTCTTTGGATCTTAATTTCTTACAAGCTTTAGATTCCTTGAACAATTCGTAAAACCAATTTATCGTTTCCACCCTGATTAATTATTACTTAATTCTGGTTTTCGTCCTAATGTTGTTGAGCATTATTCCCAATTTGAATGAGATAGCTTGAAACTTGTTTCTTGGGTTTCTTGGGAAAATAAAAAAAAAATGTTGTGAGGTGTTTCTAAGGAAAATAAAAAGATCCAGGATTGGAAAATCAGAGGATTGTAAAACTTAAAACTAACTTAATTTTAATGTGACTAGAAGAAAAAACTTGATACTTGAAGACAATCCCTAGAGTTTTGAAAAGTTCTGGAAGCCTGGATAAATTATTGTATTATTGTAACATGTTGTATTTTTATACAAGTTCATTAAATACCGATGACATATGCCGAAGTAAGACTGAAAATTCAGTTTCGGTTAAACGATGATCGACCTAGTAATCCTTACGGTATAGTAGCATTCGGTATAATGGTGGTCAGCTAATCGGTGTCTAACCTAATTCTCCATATTTTTTGACCCTCCCCCCCTAATTAGAAACCTGGCTACGCCCTTGTTGGTGTTCCTGGTATGCATGGTACTTTTTGTGTAAAAATATATATATAGATACCGTAAACAAGGGGTAAATTGATCACTGGTGTGAAATTGATCGAGCAAACTGCTGAAACTTTGTTCGTATTGCAAGGTGATTCAAAGGCACGTTTTACCAATATTTCTCAATGTGTTGGTTTTAAAATAATTGATTATTATACATCAATGTGAGTTCTTTTTTTTGTTCCTTCGTTTAATAATTTACATTTTATTTATTTTTTACACCATTTTTTTACGTTTTTTTTCAAACATATGAATAATATTTATAAGCTGTCACCACATCAACTTTTATTCTGCAGAAAAACTGTAAGTTACAGTGATAATAAAATAACTCAACAACTATTGGAACAAGTCATAAAAAATAAATCAAAAACTCTTGATCAGTTTATCCCAAAGCTGTATTTTAAATTTTTCGAATAATTATTGAAACTAAGACTTGCGTAAGTTATTTTAAAAATTAATCTACTAGGTTTTGTTACCTCTGCACCAGTACTGTTTAAAAAAATGAATGAATGAAATGAAAATAAACTATAAGCAAAAAAAATCACATGTTACTGAAAATCGTGATCAACTTAACCCCGGTTTACGGTACATCAACATCACGAAAAGAAAAGAAAGGCATGTCCAATATCACATACACCACCAATATCTTAAAAGTTTTGGATTTAAATTGAGTGAACTTTTGAGGATTGATGGCTAGTTTTTTTTGTTCATAAATTCAGAAAATGGACTAAACTGTAAAAAATGACGTCCCTTCATACAGATATATTGTGAATTCAGATTGGTAGCCCAAATTGATCTTGCTATTAAGTGGAGCTGCATATAAGACAAGTCTTGAAGGGATGGTGGCTACCTTACATACATACATACAAATTCAGAAAATGGACTAAAGGTTGGTCAACAAATAACGATGATACATCATTTTGAATAAAGGTTTTACGTCAGTTGATTATATTGTTGTGATACTAACGGCACAGACAAACAGACATAACTCTTAGAAGAAAATTCTTCAAAAAATCGTCAAGCGTATTTTGCATGCGCACTAGCACCATCTATCATCCACATTCCCAAGCATTGTTTTACAACCGGAGCATCCCTCGTTCATCCAATTTTTTCACTAGTTGCTTTTCCCTCGTTCTGTCAACGCGTCAGCAAAAACAAAATAGATGGAAGTCAGTGATGTCGGTTCTACGAAATTTTCCGAAGATCTATAGAATTGATTGAATTCTGCAGAAATACGGATCCGTAGGAAAAATTCACAGAAGCTAAGACCTTTGTTTAGGGATTTGTTTTGTTTGCTTAGTGTGCTTTTTCTTTTGCTGCAAAGTCATCAATCTCGAATTCTGTTTACATCGTACAACGTAATATTAGGAACGGAATGACTAATGTGCAGCAGTTTTGATGTAATATTCAACAACTTTTTTTTTTGTATTCGTCAGATGTGGTATGTGTCTCCAGTGGGATGCCTTGACTACTTATAATTTTCAAGAGCTGACATCTTCTATCTAGACGTGAAAAAGAACTGGCATCACTGATAAGTTTGAAATGTGGTGGCTGCTCAATGTTTCAGTGGCGCCACCATGACAAATGCAAGCACATTCTCAACTAAAACATTATTTGCGATTAATGTGATGGTGAGTTTTATGTCTGTTTGTCTGTGCTAACGGCGTACTGTAAAACTAAATACCAGGTCACAGAGCTTACTCCACGTTGGTAATGTAATATCGCTATTGCTGTCCAGGGGTTGTTCATAAACTACGAAAACTCTAAATTTTTTCCTGTAACTATTACATACTATATATAAACCACAGACAAACAGACGTAACTCTTCATTCACTTTGACGTTTCTATACATTCTATAGAACTTTTATGCAATATTGTTTACGAGTTAGCGAGCAAGCTTGTTTTCCGCGAGAAGCCAGAGAGATGTCGTTACTGAGGTTATATGTTTTGAGATACTATGTTTTCAAGAACAAGTTTTTCAAGGAGTTACGTCTGTTTGTCTGTGTATAAACCATAACCATACGTACTGTCACAACATCAACCCCCACCCCCTTCAAGAGTGGACGTCATATTTGAATCACCCCTTCGGCTTTAAACGGACGGGTTCTCAGTTTCGGTTTAGGGAAAGACCGTTTGCGTTTGTTGGGAAAGTTTCGGTGGTACTTTTTCTCCTGTCTTCTTTCGGTTTCGGCAATGGGAAAGACTAGTCAGTAGACGATCGATGTGTAAATATGTAAAGTACCGCGCGACAGATGAAATGTTTGTAGGGTTACCTGACTAGATTTTTAATGTTAAATTCATCATTGATGTTTATTAGAAAACGAATCTTTTGTTACCTCCTGAACAGGGAGTCACAATATCAGCTTCAATCGACCAAATCGATGCCACGAAGAGGCTGCTGGCTTTCTTTTTCTGTTGAAGTCGAATAGCTTCGCAGCATTCTAGAACCTCAGTCGGTGTGCACAAACAAATGTTCAATCGCTTGTGTCTCTTCCTCCCGTCGCTCCATTGCACAGTGGTCCAGAATGCAGATTTAGGTGGAAGCGAGGGGGGCGACACATCTAAATCTCAATTCTAGATGCTCAAAAAATCTCACACTAGCGAATCAATCTTCGAAAAATCATCTTTCATTTCCCGCATGTACTTGCATCGTGCTTCATCTTTTTGCAGGAAATCTTCAAAATCTTCCTTTTATCTACTCAGCGTGCGCGCAGCTAGTCACAGCAAAACACAATCTTTTCTGCATCGTAGATAGAGTCGTCCCCCTCGGGTGGAAGGATATGTTTTGAGCCTGAAATTGAAACTTTAGACTAAAAGTCTTTTGTACAAAGTTGTTCCTTATAGCTAGGTCCTCATTTTTATGACATTGAATTCTAGGGAGGTTCTTATTATCATTGAAATCAAAAATCTAACTTTTTTGTTTGTAGAAATTAAGGTATACATTCTTTTGAACAGTTGTAGCTGAGCTAATTTCAAGCAACTTTGACAAAAAGAACTTTTTTGTATCTCTTAAATTGACCGATTTAGAGCTTTTTTTTTAATTGAGTTAGGGTGTCTCTGAAAAAAAAAAACAGTTGGTTTGCTCTAGTTTTCTTATTTCAAATTTCTCAGCAAAGATATAAAAGTTATTTCAAGACACCTTTGCTGAGAAATTTGAAATAAGAAAACTATAGCAAAACAACTGTTTTTTCAGAGACACCCTAACTCAAATCAAGAAAATAGCTCTAAATTGTCCGAGATACAAAAAAGTTCTTTTTATCAAAGTTGCTTGAAATTAGCTCAGCTATAACTGTTCCTGAGAATGTATACCTTAATTTCTACAAACAAAGAAGTTAAATTTTTGATTTTAATGATAATAAGAACCACCCTAGAATTCGTTGTAATAAAAATGAGGACCTAACTATAAGGAACAACTTTGTAGAAAAGACTTTTAGTCTAAAGTTTCAATTTCAGGCTCAAAACATATCCTTCAACCTATATCTGCATTCTGGACCACTGTGCATTGGTCTTTCTTTCAAGCTGCGGTGAAACGGACGAGCGAAAGATCGCTTGATTTTTATAGGTTCGCGCAGAGGTTTCATGACGTATATGACGGAAAATGAAAATATATATTTAACGCATTTCTCACGTGAAAACACTTGAAGGTTACACGTAATATGTTTAATTTATCTTCCATTCTCATACTTATCTAAGAAAATTATCGAAAATGGGACGTAACGCATTTTAAAAAAATTGAAAGAGCGGTGATTGAGTGTTCGTGAAAGGGGATTGAAAGCCATAATGAGGTTTCGTTTAACTAGGAAATCGAAGTTACTTACATTGAAAGCAATGAGCAAAGTAACGACGAGAAGATCCAGAGCCAGCCTTTCATTTTAAGCGTGCTTCTTTTTCATTTTCGTTTCTTGCTGATAGTCTAGCTAGGCATTATAGAAATGAAGCGTTGAACACGTTGTATGAGAGAAACAAAACTCGAGTTCATTTTAGAGCTTCGAAAATGTAGAGCCCTAATCCTGAATGAGAAGATAAACTTGCGGCCAAATTTTGATTTTTTTTCTAGACGAGGCTCTGAGAGGGTCGTGTTGTTCCTCCGGGATGGTCGTGAAATCGGGATTTATTCGTGGGCGTCTTTTCATCGTGTCGAAGGAAGGTGGAAGCTTTTGCGTGTGAATTTTCGAAATATTTTTTCAGTATTTTTTTATAGAAGTCAAATATTGTCTCAAATAATTAATTGAGATCCTCGGCTGAATGCCACTTTTGCTTACTAAATTAGAAGATCGTCGGTTTAAGACGTGTTGATCGGCAACTTGTTCTTAATTGTTTTGTGATATAAGAAGCTCGGTAGCCTAGTGGCGATCGATTTCGCTGACTGATCAGAAGATCATGGGTTCAAACCCAAGCTCCTTCGTGCTATTGAATCGTTAGGCACCTATTCAGCATATAGTTTATCAAAACAAATCCTTCTGCAATCCCAACCCTTTTATCCAACTTCCCAGTGATTTCTCGTGGAAGTGCAGAGGTGTTCTTGGCTTTCATTACAGCGATTATTACGTTAACATATTCCTTTCTTGACCAGCATTCGTGACGTGTACGAGGGTGGCGGTGATATTGCCTAGTTTTAAATCACCAGCGTTTACATATTGCATCGTCTATTGATTATCTGCAGCTGATCTGGCAATAACGGAGTTGCATCCTCGGGCGGTTAATCATGCTCATGCTCATGCTCATCAATATTATATCGCTCAGGTCACGGTAGAAAGCGAATGAAGTTAATCGATTCTTCAATCGACAAATGGACATAGGACCTATTTTAAAATCAATCGAGAACGATTTTTTTTAAAGCAGCATCATCACTTGTGATGTAGACATCCTGGGCGCCAACTGCATTTTTTGTGAACTAAAACAAAAGAAATATTACTCAATCGTTTCGGATCGGCTCCATTTATAGCAAAAATTCAAACCAAACAAATAAAGATTCAATTGTTTATTCTACAAAATAATCCAAATAATCGTAATAATAAGCATAACTCTTAACAGCGGTAAAACCACTTAAACAAAAAATAATAATTAAGAAAAATATGTTTATAATGAAATAGTTGCTTCCTTCGTGCGTATCGCTAACAATATTCTTAGAATATTCTACAATATAAAGGATATGAAAACGTAACGAATATAAAATCCTAAAAACGTTCCATTTCTATACACAAGTAGGGGAAACACGGCTTCGGCACTTCTTTACCTATTATCGTCAGGGGGATAAATGAAGTCCTTGAGAGCTGATATTTGCATGAAGGTGCATCATGTTCCAGAGTACCGTTTTGCAAAAATAAACACCATAAGACTTCACCCTGACTCTGCCGATAATAGGGTAAGACGTGTTGAAGCAGACATTTCACCTACCTAGATTGTTCTGTTCTCTTTTTAAAATGTAATGTTCTATGTTGAGTTTCCCTAGATACGCTTACAATTTCCTACCGTCAGTTAAGCATCCGCTCTTCGAGCTCGAATCATTCCGACTGCCTTTATTTGTGAGTGTTTGTGTTCGCCTCCTTGTGATCTATCTTCCAGTTTAAGGTGCGTTCTCTTCCTTTTGGTTCTTTTATTGTCTTGTCGATTTTCACACATTCATGCCAACAGTTAGATTTAGAGGGTTTTTACTTTGTCTTTCACTTTGCTTCTCACTCGTACGCACATTCGTTCTAAGTCGTCCCGTCTTCTACTAGACAGTAACAGTCTACAGGAATAATGCCTAGAGCCGTCGTCCTGGAAGAATTTTTGATTTCGAAATACTTTGAGTTCTCTGTGCACGGTTTGGTTTCCGGTTCAGCTGATGGCATCGCGGTGTGTGTGTGTGTATGTGTTTGTGTTTGTGTTTATGTCCCTCTCCCGGATCCAGTGGGCTCCAAAGAATTCGAGGAAAAATCGCTGGCCCATGATGGTGTTTTGGGAAAAATAGGGTTTTCGGTGATTTTTTGTTGAATACTTTCAACCTGGATTTGGGAGAGAGTTTGCATACCCTTTTGTCACGACACCAGCAGCACAATGGAAAACCAATGTGAGTACATAATAATCAAACGACTTTCGCCATTTTGCGTATTTTTTTAAACATGTTCTCATGAGTGGGTGCATTATGTGCGTCCATCAGTTCATGTGTTACACACTCTCGGGGTGGATTCACGAATTGGGATCACCCTGAAACCAGCGAATGGTACGATTTAATCTGACTTATAATAATACTCTCGGTCACTCTGCACCTACTCTACTCGTTCGTCTCCTTGCCGTGTTCTACAATTAATAATTGACATTTTTGCATGAATTTCAATTTAATTATCAATTCTACGGTTCACTAGCATACAATTCGCGGTATTTAATCTTGTTTTCCTTTCATATGTACTGTATCGGTATAAATTTTACGCTTTACGTTTGGTACTTTTATAATTAATTTAATTCTGCATTTACTTTTGTCGAAATCCGTTTTGGCCTTTGTGTGTGTGTGTTTGTAATATTTGCATCGGTTTCCCTCGGGTTCCGCGTAGAGCCAAGCTCCCGAGAGACCGTTAGTTATTAGCTAGTCTAGTAGTTTGATTTCATTATTTCCAATTGAAATTTTGCACTTACTGGTAGCTGCTGATGGTCTAGGTTCTAGGATTCACTAATTTGGTATGGTCGCTCGTAACGAGCTATCAATCGATTAATGGCTAGAGTATTGGTTTTTTTCTTCTTCAGTTGGCTCAATTCTAGAATGTGTCACCTAAACCTGAATTCGATATTCGAGGCTTCCAGGTTTACCAGCATGTCATGAGGATAATCGTAAACTGAAATCACAATGTTGTCATTTTTTGTGCTTTTTTTCCATGACCTTAAGCAATGTTAAATAATATGTTTTTTGTTTCCTACCATAAATAATATCTGTAATTTAATCATTGTGCTATAATGTAGCAAGCAATTTGAGTATATAATTTGTGCGGGATGGAATATCATGATTCACTATCGTTCTCTATTCATTACTGAAACTAGTTGCGTTTGATGTGGTGCATTTTGAACGAAAGTAAGTCTGTTACAGTGGTCGTAGGCTGAAAATGTGGTCATCTACTGTTTTCACAAGTTATCTACTGAAATTCCGCATAGTCTGGTCTCGGCAGAATTCTGGGGATTCTCAAAACGTTATCTAGGAGACCTCATATGGGATCTTCACAAAGTTCCATCAGGAATTCCACAGAATCGAAGAAACTCGTTTCAAATGAAATTTTAAAACTAAATAAATTGTTCAAATTGTATGAAACCAAGGGAAATATCATCCAGTCAAGCGAGGACCGTAGCAACATAAAAAGTGGTGGGGTTGTGTACACGACCGCAAGGTTGACGTAGACTACGTTAAACTGTTTAGAGAATTTCTTGTGCATGTTTTTTTTTTTTATATTGGTTTAAAATACAGTATAAAACCTATCATTTCGACCCATATTTTGTATTTCTTTCTAAGTAAAACTTGTTCAAATTTAGGACGTCATAAAAATGCGAATACATTGGGAAAATGGATGCAAAGTTGGTCTAAATGCCCCTAATTTGGGCCCATATAAGTTCAGCAATCGACTAAACTTTTAATAGCGAACAAAAATATCCATTAGTACCTTTCCAATGACGCGTTCGTCTAGATAAAATTGATAAATAGTAGATTTTTAGCAATGGACCCAATCTTAGATCCAAGGCCAACATTAGAGCCATTTCTCCTACTTATCTATTACATTTGGCTCCTAAATTCCAATCAGATAAGAATATTAAAATAGGAACATATGTCAAAATATAAACAAGTTCATCACCTCAATTTTTGAATACTGGGGGGTTTTTCATGGAAATATTAAATAAAAATGTTTCTCTTAAACAAGTGAACCTCTCCGCCATGGTTGATGTGGGATAGAACATTTCCCAAAAAACACGTGTGTTAAAATGGAACGGTGATGATTTAGAATCAGCAAATGGATCTTGGGATATATTTAGTTCAGAGATGGCATGCAGTTGCATTGATTGCAAAAGTTTTTGCTTATTTGCGTGACCCGATTTTCATAGAAAATATTAATCCTTTAAATTTGTCAAACCTCTTAACGGAATCCCTTTATGAAGAGCTTTGAGTGGGTTGGTTTATTTCCTTTAAATTCCGTTATAATTGCTTATCTTTTGACAGATACGCGTATTTCGTCTACTACTTGCAGACTTCATCAGTGCCAAGTACTCAACACCACTGAAAATATTGCTTTATTTTCATTATAATAGCAATTCAAATGTTATGTTAAAAGCTAGAAAGCAAACTAGTTATTCTCTCTACAAATAGCTTACTCAGTAGATGCAAGCGAATGCATTCGAATCACTCTTGAATAATTCACACTACTCAGAAAACTGGTTCTGCGTTCAATGAATAAATTCAATGCAAAGTGAAAAAGAACGATGTCAGGACGGAGACAAGCCGGTGCTCATTTTTGATTTCGTGCAAAATGAAACGAATTTATCATGACCATCGTGTGCAAGGGTTGCTTTTTTGTCTAGACAAAATCCTAAGGAACTACCTTTAGATTTCAAATTCAATGGAGTTAATCTCGGTATTCCTATAGAGCTCTCTTTTAAATTCTCTGAGAATTTCCCTCAGTGTTCCATCTCGTCAGAATCATATTGAACTTTTTTCCTGAACTAATATGGAAATCGGGCCCACCCTTAGCTCAGTCGGTTAAGGCGTAGCTACAAAGCAAGACCATGCTGGAGGTGGCTGGGTTCGATTTCCGGTTGGGCCTAGGAATTTTTCGGCTTGGAAAATATCTCGACCGCAATTCATCTACAGTGGGTTAAAACGCTACTCGCGTGTAATGGTAAATGATAAAAATAGGCTCTTACTGGTCTAAACAATGATGAAAACAAATATAGCCTAAACATTTTAAGAGCACCACACCAAAATAACTCAGAAATAGGCCTAAAACCTATACATTGCCTTAAAGCCGTCAAAACGCCCTGGTACTCCAAAATTATCATACATAGCGATTTTTTTTCTAGGAGCACCAAAAGTGACCAAAGAAACGTTATAATGGCTAGAATTTACAGAAATAGCTGTAATAATACCTTTAAATTTGCGAAAATGGCGATCATAGCTCAAAAATTTAATGTTTAAATAACTCAAATCTCCAAAAACAACATTCAAATCATCTAAAAATGCTATTAAAATACCAATATGCATAAATATAATAAAACCAATATAGCTTTATACTGCCATAGCGTCTTGAAATTATACTGAGAGTACTAAAGTGATCATAAAAATGTTCTAATGCCCCTAGGAACGCGAAAAGCAACCTTGTAATCACCAATATGGTCTACCAAAATCTTAAATTACCTAAAGAGAGCCTGGAGAGCTGAATTTAAAAAGTACCTTGAAACTTTGACTTAAAAGTGTTGAAATTCTCCCAGAAATGCCAAAATGGCTTGTAAATGTCAAAATTGCCTTAAAACACCAAAAATAGTGCCAAAATTTAATGATAAAACAGCCCAAAAAATAGGATAAGTTAAAATGACCGTTAAACTCTGTTCAAGGGAATCAAATCGTTAGTTGGAATAGTTTATTGTAAGATAAAATTGGTTTCTATCAGTGTGATTTAAACTCAGCTTTCAGCGGATTTTAAATAATTTGGATTTTAAGTTGTTTTTACAATCAAAGCATTTAAAAAAATACATTTTTCTTTAAGCTATATTTTGCTTATTAGAACATAATTTTCGATTCAGATCTTTTAATAAAATTTGAAAAACGTATTCAAATGGTCTGAAATCTTGCGACCCATAGATTGCAAACAGGCTGCCCTAGATCTACTTTGTTCAAGTTCAATTAAATTGGTATATTATACTTCTTAAACTATTGAAAAAAGTGAGACACGTTGATTAATTTGTAACTTTTTAGCGTGTGGGTAAAAATTGATGAAATTTTGACTGAAACTGACTAAGAGTGTAATGTTTACGCTGGAAGAATATCATCACAATCTATCTAGTGGTTTGAGATGGCATCTCAGCAAGAGCAGATCCGCCAAAAAATCCTGTGCGCCGTCGTGAAAAATCCGACTGCGTCCCACAGATGGATCGGGAAACACAAGGGAATCCATCATTCGACGATTTCCCGGGTGGTGGAGACAAGGAGACCCAGACGACCCACCGGTGGGCAGGCTGCGGCTGAAAACCGAAGACAGCTGACCCGGTGAAGGTCAGGAAGGTGTTGAGTCTGTTCAAGCGTGCCGAATTTTTCGATCCGCGATGCGGCGAAGAAGGCGGATGTTTCCACCTGGTTTGTCGAAAAAACGATTACACGTGCCGGCATCCACGTCTACAAGGTCCAAAAAGGACCGAACCGGAACGACAAACAAAACACGATGGCCAAAACCCGTGCCAGGAAGCTGTACCAGGAGTGGCTGAAGAAACCGAGGTGTGTCGCGATGGACGACGAGACTTACATCAAAGCAGCACAAAGCAGTTTCCGGGGCAGGAGTACCATCAACGGGCAAATCTGCCGGGACGGGTGTCGCCAGCAGCGCTTCCTACCCTTCCTGCGGTCTCACGGAGGCGAGACGCTGTCTTGGCCGGATTTGGCATACTGCCACTACGCGCGGCTGGTGTTAAACTGGTACAAAGACAGTAATGTTGTTTTGCCGTATGATTACGTCTTTTGGCAACATTTCGGGGGTGCAATTAAAAAAAAACAAAATCGACCGTGTTACGAAAAGTGGTCAGGTTTTGACCACTTATAACCCTGTCAATAGTGGATGGATTTTAATTCTAAACAAGATTATCGATTGAATATTTTTCTACAAATCTGCTAAAATGAACACTTTCCCTAACTCAGATTTCAAAATCGAATTCCATCTGGTCTCGCCGAACGGTGCTTATTCAATCACCATGTGTGATGGTGTCCGATCGGTCGTCATCATCATCAGCATCAGCAGTAGCAGCAGTGTTTTCGACGCGTGGCGTTGAACATTGTTCTCCAGTACACAACGAAAGAACGAGGCGTTTCCGTGATGAGAAAAAGTGGATTCCCTAACACAGTCGCCGAATATTGATACCGAGCACGTAATTCTACGTCAAATCTACTGTCGTGCATACAACCTCTTACTTTTTGTACCAAAAGACGTCAACCCACCGAACTGGCCAGAACTTCACCCGATTGAGAAGTTTTGGCCCATCATGAAGGTCAGCCTTCATAAAACACCTAAGGTGTTGGATTTTTGAATATCTTTTTCCCACCATGCTGTCAGTAGTTGTGCGATCAAAACTGACAGCTTACGGTAATCAATTCCTGGAACTTTCGCAATTCCATATTCCATATTCTTAAACGTACAAACTAGCCTACGGCTAAAAATCACGATAATAAAAAATAAAAATAAATTAATTCTGAAAATTAATACTGTAACTGAATTAGGGGGAGATGCATTCGATGTCCCGTGCCTCCCTTAGGTACACCCATGTAAACAATAAATAAACTCATCATTGCAATCTTTACAACACCGTTCTGTCATGTCAAAGAATTTGACGAAAATCCCTCACCCCGTTTTTTTTTAAATCGGAGTATGGATTTAGGAAGCGTCTTCAGTAAAAATCGCATGTAATCTTCAACTGAAAATTAACCCTTTTCAGCCCTAACCACAACACAATTTACCTCCGTTCAATGCATCACTCTCCATACCGAAGCGGTTGACATTGCGTCAAACCTCTATAGTATTTATTAATCGTCTAGAATCGGAAGATTTAAAATCTTGATTAAGTACTACTTACACGCAAATCAATGAAATTTTCGCTAAAATTTTCAAGAATGCTAGACACACTATGTCGATATAGGGATATCTGAGAATCACAAGCAATCATTTCTTCAAGATCTAAATTGCCCAATCGATACGTGGATTTTAAAAACAACTTTTAAACTTATATTCTAAAATCGTCTTCATGAATTTCGTTCATACTATACTGTCGAGGAAATGACTTAACTTTTGTGGAGAAATCAATTGCTTAACAACTAGATCTACTAAAACTTTAGGATTTCGTATGCTAGTGCTGCCGTCAAGTTTCGGTGATTAAGGTGCTGCTGGTGGTGCCCATTTGGAGGTTTGGTCTTTGTGGTCGTCTCCATGCTGGCAGCAACTGTTGTTGATGGACATGTCAAGAACGTGATGGTCAGTGGCGGCGTCCAGACGGAAAGCGCTAGCAGTAGTAGCACCAGTCGAGAAATATTTTGGAAAACATAGCAGAACTGGGAATGGAATGGGAAGTGGTAGTCGCAGCCGTAACAGTAGCAACAGCAGCAGCAGCTCAAACTAAATGGGACCATTGGGGACAGTTTCAGCCATTCTCATATGTCTTCGGAGGCGAGGCTGCGCTGCTGCTGCTGCTGTTGTTGTGGGGTCATCTCCGGTCTGAGCGAGTCCATCGTGGTACCGCCACCGGTGGAAGATCCTGCAGTGATTTGCTGGCGGTCGTCACTGTCGTTGTTGTTTGGTGTTGTGGCTGCACCGTTATTGGTGCTGGTGGTGCTACCGGCTCCCATGGCACCCAGACGTGGCCGTTTGTATTCGTCGCTATCCATTCGGTTTAGCTCGTATGCGGAGCTGACCTGTTGAGTACGCAAAAGGGAAACCATTCTTCTACATTGGACATTTATTTATGCAAGCAAGTCGGTCACTTACCGGACTAATTGGCGTGACGATGATCTCGGTCTTGGCGGCCGTTCGCAGTAAGGCCGTGTTCTCCGTCGTTTCGTCCTGATCCTCGACGTCCAGCTCGCCGTACATGTCCCAAGGAGGGGAATCGATTTCTCCCACAATGTCCAGTTCCTCCTCTTCGATGTCTTCCTCTTCGTCGTCTTCATCATCTTCTTCGTCCATCATGATAACTGCAGGAAGTGGATAACAAAATTTAAGTATATCCCAGTAGATTGGAAATCAAAAACAACATTCAACATTTCCTCAAGTACAGATATACATTCAACGTGGAATAATATGTACTGGATAACCATCGAATGAAACAACAACGAAACACGAATCTCGCTTATTTTGCGGTACATATCAATATAAACATACAGTTATCGTTGGTATATAAAATTAACAGTGAGTATATGGCTGAACATAACTTGATTGGTGCTGTATCTTCATCGTGAAAACGCCAATAAACAAAACCGAACCAAACCAAATTAAGTTGAATAACAGTGACACAAAGTTTGAATGTGTTTAACATAATTCAATTTTATTGTCGTGCTTAGAGGATCAAATTAGTTGCGAGATGCTCGCAGTGGTATCATTTTAAATTAGGCTGTGGGATTCCGTTGGGGACACAAAGTTTGGCTATGTCATAGACATGATTGGACAAAGGGGACAGACAATCGCTTGAAATGTGGCCAGACAATCTTAACGACGACGGGTCGGTCGGTTATCGCTTCCAAGCGATTAGCTCAAAGGGAGCCAAGCTTCAAGGCGGATTGATGGGAAGCGGTATTCTACAAACGATGATTTTGTATGTTGACATTTAATGGCATTCCAATCCACTTAAGTACCGATAATCCTTTCATATTAGATGCATCAAAAGGACGTCCTAGCCCTGATAGAGATGGAAAGGCCAAGTCCGACGTAATAGGTTCTCTTCTCTGTGATGGGTGCGATAGGCTAGGAAATGGTGCTGAATCGTGGCCGGGCTGGTGGCAAAATGGAAAGTTAGTTGGGTTCTGTTTCATGTCGGTTCGATGCCGACGGGTGGTAAATCACAGATTTTTCTCATCCTAGAGCTCATCACGTGCGGTGGCATCAACGATCCACCCGCCGTTGACAAGCATCAATAATAATTAATGTAATAATGATAAGGGTTAAGTGATTCCGTTAAAAGGGGGTTACGGGTTGGTCGTTCATGCTTTGTGGGATGCTATAACATTTAATGGCTCCGATGAGGGATCATCATGTAAGGACTAATCCCATAGATTGCCTTTTTCCTGTCGGGCCGGTATCATATAACCGTCGATTCGTGCAGCTACTGAGCTCTTGGAAGTTTTACCTTTTTCAATATGTAGCATCTATTCGAAAGTGAATGTTTTAATCCTACATGCTTGGTAACGGAAATGATTTTGATAATCCGGATGAGATAGATACTCTGTTTTGGGAAAAATCTCATAAGGCTAAGGACCTTTTTAAATGGGATGACACAAGGTTAATAAACGTTACTGCACTGGCTTGAAACATGAAACTGTGTCCAAACTGAGGTCGAAAAATCATAAATTCAATAACCGTAATGAGGTCTCCGGTTGAATGCTTCCGTACTCTAAATAGATAAATACAGATATTGAAAACCTGACGATTAGCTGACCTTATAGGGTTACGGTATGTAATGTGGGTCTAGTCCTTTCATTCGGCCTATCACGCAAATAAATAATTAATTAAGGAATATTACACAAAAAATAAGGAAAATATTGATCACTGATGATTGATAAATGTGTACCACACACAAATCAATTTATATCACAACATTTCAATACATTTTCAGCTCTCGTAAGTAATAAAACTGGTTGAGAATATCACTCTGTTCGGAGTTTTTAGCCGCCATGACTTCTAAGGTTAAGATGGGAAGGTTGCACTGACGATCATCAAATGGCCTGATTATGGCATTTATTGAATGGAATTACCTGATAATACACACTAGACGTAAAACTCACAGTTACTGTTTGAATATTTTATGTTTATTTTAATTGTTTAACAACGTTTTCACAAGTAAATCATGGACCCAACTTTAGGGACACATTTCTTTTCTATGTTCCTAACTTTGGCCCATGAAATTCATTTGACAGCATATAGCAATAAGAGTAACGTCAACAATGTGGTTTGCATTTGGATGATAAGGAACGAACAGGAAGGGAGATTTTTTCTGCCAAATCTGTATAATGAACATCACAATGTTTTGATTTAGATATTCTGCGGTCGAAAGACGATAAGCGAAATTTTTAATTTTTAATTTTTAACTTGAGTGATTTAATGTAGTTTTCGTAAAATTTTCTCTAAGAAATGTTTTGAGGAATGAAGAGTATTAAGTTAACAGTGATAGTGATAAAAAAAAATACATAAGAAAACGTCACCAAGAGCGTTTTTTTTGAGAATCAAACAGGATAGGACGAAGTTGCATCCATAAATAGACCCAATTTTGGGACAATAGACCGATATTACATACATTTCCCTGGTGAGTTTTTGTCTTAAAAAAAGTAAGTTTTTCAACTTTTTGCGGTTCCTGATAGCAAACGACATGATAAGCATATCTAAGCATACCATTTAGCAGTAGAATATCGTTTGCAGGTAAATTAATTGATGAGTTATGATTAAAAACGTAATCTATGGCTGCATATTAGACCGAGGTTAGGGACGTATACCCTATTATAGAAAACAGCTGTACGGGCACACTTTAGCAAGAAATCTCGGCTGCTGGTTCATTCAACATTCATGATTTATAGTTATAGATTTGGCTTGGTTGGCTGTGCCCGTATGAAGTTTAAGCAATTTGAGTAGCAAAACTATTTCGATTAATAAATAAACATTTGATCATCTATAGCTGCCAAGATTTTACAAAACAGTGTATCAAAAACTTGTTACAGTTATACGGGAAATTTGCATATAAAATTTAGGTATTTTTTGAATTTTGATCAAACGAGACTTTAGGCATCAACTTTACATTCTGAAATTTAGAACTTGGTTCGGGAAACTCAGCTTACACTCGAAGTTCGTGATCAAGAGCGTAACCAGATTTTGAAATAGGCAAATTTAACTAAAGTGATTAGACCGCCATAAGGGTGAATGCCATTAGGCCAACATATAATTATAAAGTCATACAGCATCTTCTTCTTCCTGGCTTTGACGTTCTTACACTATCTTTCAACATCTCTCAACTTAGTGTTCTTTGAAGCACTTCCACAGTACGGTGCTTCATTTTGAAAAAAAGTGATACATTTCTTATATGCCACTCCCTAGTTTGAATATTAGCGAAGACAACAAATCAAGAAGATTGGCAACTTTGCCAGAATCCAAGCGACAGATACAATAGCGCTGCGCTTGAGTGAAGGTGGAAGCAACGCATAGAAAAATGAGCAAATACACAAACCTTTCTTCTAAGTGTAATCTTTGCTATCAAACTCGTTCGAAGCCTTTACCTTTGAGCAGCAGATGACGCGATTGTACCTGTCTCATAGCGTTCGTATGAGAAAATGGAAGAGTTGCCAGTCTTCTTGATTTGATGTCTTCGATATTAGTCTAGGCAAAAATGGTAAAGGTTTAGAGGCCGTGCCAATGGGTTGAAGTTTATATGGAGATTTCGGTGATTCACTGTGGGAAGTTATTTAGTTTATCTTACATTGCTCTAACTTAGGTTGTAGTTATCTAAACAATGAAAACAAATGATATGTGATTGTCAAGCCTGTTACTGTTGTGATGACATTGATGCTGTTGTCTTGGAAATTTGTTCAAGTCTCAATATACTGATTTTTTTTTTCCAAGCGTTCGCTATGCCCGAAATCTACGGATATCTTGGGACCTCGGAAGCCTGGTTTAAACAGAACTAGGATGCAGGTTTCAATGTACCTTCGCGCCCCTAGTAATTGGAGCCACAATCTTTTGACAGTAGTTTGTTCATTGTTCTTTGATGAGTAACTGGTGAAAATTTCATAAAAAAATATCAAAGCGTTTTAAAGTTATAGACCGTGGAAGTTGAAATAAGGACAAATACCAGGAGAATTTCTCTTGGTAACAAAAAGTCCAAACATTTGACCAAAAGTTCTTGTTCTACGATTTTTGAAAATTTTGAAGTGTCCATTGTTTTAAACATTCTAAAAGTTTGTATTTTTCATGAGCTTTTTTAAACAAAATTCAAAAATTGAACAAGGACATTTTGAGATATTTGAATTTTAACAAATATTTGGAATTTTACTTAAAAATTACCGTGTGTGTTTTTCTTAAAATAAAAACATAACAATTCTCTACAACGTCATTTCAATAAAAAATGACGTTTACGTGCTTCTTCTTCTTCTTCTTCTTCTTCTTCGCATTTCAAGCTTATTGCATATCGCATAATAGCTTATTGCATGCTCTCAACTTAGTGTTCTAGATGTAAATTGAGAGCTTTCGATGGCTGTACCATTTTTGCGTTGGTATAATTGTGTGGCAAGTCCAATCATACTTCTATGCCCAGGGAAGTCGAGAAATTTTCCAACCCGAAAAATTCCTAGACCGGACCGGGAATTGAACCCAGCCACCTCCAGCATGGTCTTGCTTTGTAGCTGCGCCTTTACCGACTGAGCTAAGGGAGGCCCCGTTTACGTGCTACAGAATATTAAAAAATGTCATAGACGCCATTTGAAAAAAAAAAAAAAATACATGATCCAAAATGGCCAAATTTTTAGCAAAAATATGGAAAATGCCAAGTTTCATGCAAATCGGTGAAGGCCGAGTCAAAAATTCATTATTTTTGCTATTTGGCCTGGAACTGCTCATTGGGCGCAACCAAGGGGGGCGACTCTATCTGCGATGCAGGAAAGATTTTGTTTTGCTATGGTTAGCTGCGTGCACGCTGAGTAGATAGAAAGAAGATTGATGACGATTCTGAAGATTTCCTGCAAAAAAATGATACGAAGTAGATGTGAAAAATGATAGAAGGTTTTTCGAAGACTCATTCGCTAGTGTAAGATTTTTCGAGCATCTAGAATTGAGATTTAGATGTGTCACGCCCCTCGGGCGCAACAATGAAAACTTGGGTGCATTAAACTGCCACTCATGGCAAGTCCGTCCCATAACACAAATCAGCAAGCGGAGAAAAACGCGTTTTAAGTTTGGTTTGTACCACAGGAGTGGAACTTCGGATCAGAAAGTGGCTCCACTTGTCATTTACGAACACTAGCGCACCTAGCGGTAGAAGGCATCTTCTGCCTGCAGTTAAGACAGGCAGCATGCTATGATAGTGTGAGTGCACATAGAAAGCCCGTGTGGAACGCTACCACAACACATCGCTTGTTGAGCAGAAAAACGAACCACTTTTGATTCACCGATTTGTTTGCACTTCCCCTTCTGTTCTGTGTTTGTACCATTGCTTCTTATGTAATGGGACAACCCGTTGGACTGGTTTTTCAAACTTTTCCGGGTCAAAATTGTTGAGTTCATGCAGTATTATGAATCTATGAGTGATTAACTAACACTTCCATTGAAAATTTCAGTTTTGACAAAAACGCAAAGGGAACCAGCGCTTCAAAATTATGAATGGCACATGATTGACACCTCAAATTAAAGGGTTTTAATTCTATATCTGTTTAGCATCCGCAACTTCTCAGTCACGCAAACAAATTTGAAGACAGTAACTTCATTATTGCATAGGTTTACGAAGGTACGTGGGTATGCTGTGATTTTGTAAACTACTATTTCTAATAGAATGACATGAGTTAAAATTGTGTGCATTTAAGGTACTAAAATCCGTTCACGACAGTTGATCATTTTTCACATTCTTAGAAAATTGGATAATTTCGAAAAACGTTGCATTCACTTTTCATTTTATACACGCTATTTTAACACTACCCAAATATGGGTAGAATCCATCCAGTTCGGTCAAAACTGAACCTACACAAAAATAGCCCTGCCATTTTATAATTGGTCTGGTACAGAGCGGTCCTTTTTGTCCGGTACAGTGCTCCTAGTGGT
This sequence comes from Ochlerotatus camptorhynchus, assembly GCF_037179485.1. Classification (NCBI taxonomy): domain Eukaryota; kingdom Metazoa; phylum Arthropoda; class Insecta; order Diptera; family Culicidae; genus Ochlerotatus; species Ochlerotatus camptorhynchus. The sequence continues at coordinate 974,149 of NW_027041110.1, forward strand.
CGATTCTGGAATCTTTTGACAGAAATTTGTTTACAATGTATTTCTGTTTAAATCCTGTGCAACAATTTGAAGAAAAAAATTATGTCTTCTTGAATTTCCACGTGTTCGAAGAAAAAGGAAGAGAATTAACTCTGTACACGAGATATGAAAACCCGACACGGGCGGGTACGAGGATCACAAAGGAGTTGAAAATGGCCAAAACCACCGTCTTGCAGTGTTGAAACGTTTCAAGGAAAGTTTGTCTGTTTCCCGGAAGGTGCAATCAAGGTGTCGAAGCGGTACTGTGGAGCGGAAACTGCGTAAGAACGTCATGAAGGTTTTCAAAGCGAATCCAGAACATTCGGACGTGGATGTGGTCGACACACTTGGTGCTGTTCCCAGTACAGTTCGGAATATACGCATTCGGGAAGGTTTCTTCAAGTATCGAACTATTAAGCAACCGAACCGGCCCGTTAAGCAAAACATTACGGCCAAAAGGCGGGCCCGAAAGCTGTATGACCAGGTGCTAACCGAATTCAACGGATGCATCCTTAAGGACGATGAAACGTATGTTAAATGGGACTTCAAACAGCTTCGGGGACAGAAGTTTTATGTTGTCAGGGGTCGCGGAGATGTTCCCAAGAAATTTCCGGTAAGCTGATGATTTGGCAGGGAATTCTAACCATTTGTGGAATAGTGCAATCACTTGGGTTATCATTCGTTTATAGTATTTTTTTATTAGGGATGGCCAGAAAACTCACAACCAACAATATGAACGGACAGTTATACGCATGTATTGCCGTTCATTAGGTCCCACCGGGGGTCAAGTTTTGGCCAGATTTGGCGAGTAAGTACAGTAAGAACGCGCAACTGTGGTATCGCGATAATGGAGTAGACATCATTGAGACATGTATGAACTCCGTAAACTGCCTGGATTTCCGCCCAATCGAAATATATTGGGTATCATCAAAGCTAAACTGGAGAAGAGTGAAAAAATGACTAAGGATATTATTTCAACGGCCGGATACTGGAAAAAAAAACAGCAGCTTGTGCATAAGTTGATGGCACGTATCAAGCCCAAAGTTGGAGTTTTCATTCGAGAGGAATAAAAATCGCAAAACCCATATTGTATCTTTAAGCTACAATGTATACATAACATTTTCTTCTAGTAACGCTTAGAATAAAACCAAACAGATTCTGAGATATATCCGATTGAAAGCGTACCGATTTTAAATTGGCAGGGCTTTACTAAGATGGGAGTTACAAGTCGACAAATGAACAACATCGATCGGATTCAGGTCGATGTTGTTCATTTGTCATCTTGAAACTCTCCAACATAGTTTACTCACATTTGGATAAAAATAGTTCAAGATTTTGTCGCAAAGATGACACAGCGATACCAACTTTTTTTTTTATTTCGCACGCTAGAGGTTTGCTGTCTTGGAAAAAGTTGTAGACGCAAAATTTTATGACAAGTTGTCGAAGACATAAAAGCTGTAGATTTTAAAATGTCTAATACGTTCCGAAGTTTACCTATATACCTCTGAGATATTTTAAGGAACAATAATCTAGTTGATGTAAATTTTGAATAACTGCGCATTTTTTGGAAAATTCATTCAGAAAGTCATGTATTTTTCCATTATTTAATGTAATATTAATATTTTAGTACTCTACAAATTGAAGTTTTGTTCTGGAAAGGTTGAATTGTCTAGAAACGATTGACGAAATACTATAAAAGTATTTATTTGATCGAATTAACACAATATAATACCAAAAACATGAATTTCAGAGAAATTTTTCACAGCTTCATATATCTCTGAAATTTGAAAATGTACAGCTTTTATGTCTTCAGCAACTTTTCATAAAATTTTGCGTTCTACAACTTTGCGCAACACAGCAAACCTCTAGCATGCGAAACAAAAAAAAAAGTATCATTGCGCCATCTTTGCGGCAAAAACTTGAACTATTTTTATACACCAAATTATAGTCCAAACTAAGCTTAGATACTTTGGTGAAGACGTCAGTACTATTAGAGCGTTATTATTTTTTCCTGATAGATTTCATTCCTGACCGCCTGAGCATTGATCATCAATCTTAGATGGTGTACATAATCAAATAGTTGTATTTTTTTTTCGAATCGAACGCATTTAAGTAAAACCTAAAGCGTATAAAACGTCATGTCTTGACTACAAATAAGCAAAATTTCAGCTTATTTGGATTATTCTGCAACGGAAAATAGGAAATAGTTTGAAAAATTATAAAAGAGTCGTTTTACTCAAATTACTCAAACTTCTTACAGACTCCGCCAATCGTGAACAATACCGATCAATCTTATATACTTGGTCAAGATTTCGGGAAATTTCATGGACACCCGAAAGAGTAGCAGCTCTAAGCTGAGAACTTAGAACCTTTTTTTTCTAAGATAAATAAAATCATTAGGTGATATTCCTATGTTCGGTACTGTGTGTTAAACCTTTGCGATATTACCAAAGATATCATATCAATAAGACTGGAAACTTTTCCAGAATATGGCTGACAGATTCAATAGCGCTGCGCTTGCGCGAAGGTTGAAGCAACGCATAGAAATATGAGCAAATACACACACATTTATATGGAGGTTGGAATCATCGCTATCAAATTCATCCGGAGCATTTACATTTTAGCTGTACACGAACGATGAGATCGACTCAAAGTTGAGCAAAATGTGCAAAAAATTGATCTACTCACAAAGTGAGTAACATTTTCCTTACTTTTCTCGGAAAAACTGCTTCAATATGTGGAAAATCGACGAAAATTAGTAAAAGTACCGTAAACGGGGTATTATTGATAGTATATTCAAATCATTTTTTACAAGCAATTAATGTTTTTCAAAGTTTATTTAAAAAAAAAAAGTACTAGTTCTATTTTTGCGGTAAGATAAAAGCATTAGAAGCCTATTGTTGTGTAAGGTGGTCTACATACAAAACAATAGGCTCCTAACACTTCTATTGTATCGTAAAAATTGAACTGTTTCTCCTACTGAGATCATATAGTCAATTCGTTAGTAATATGTTTAACGGAAATTATTGCATTTGCTCTATTTTTTCAGTCTTTTAGTCAGTCAGGCCGAACTATTTTGATTTGTGGTTACTTTGATAATACTTGATGAATGTTGAAAAACATGCGTGAAACTCAGACAATTTAGTTCAAGAAATATGAAACTTTTTAATGAGTAATGTAATTAGTAAACATCATAGGCAATAAGAAGACGCCAATGAATTTGTTATGGCTGTATCAGAAATACATTTCATAAGTGATTGTTTGAGTGGCCTTCAAACAAGCGAAAAACAAGAAAATGTTTTTTTTTAAATGTTTGAAAAATATGTATTGCATAGAATTTAAAAACTCGATACGATATCAAGCCTAAAAAAATTGTAAACTGAATAAGAGCTTATTCAGACAAAAATATGATTCTTCAGCTAAAAAATGATATTTCAGCTTATAAACACATTTTTAATCTTTATTTAGGAGATAAAGTTATAGAAAAATATTTCAGCTCACATTGTTTGTTTGGAGGGCAATACCCTAAGCTGCAATATATAACCATTGTTTCCTTTTCGGAAAAAGTGCAGAGTGCAAATTTTATCAATACATTCTATTATCAAAGTTACCGGAATTTCAAAGATACCTAAAGGGTGGCATTGGGAGAAAATTAAAAAAAAAGTTTATTGCTGCAAATATTTTCAATATACAGAAAATGATGAGTAAAATATGTTTCATGAACTTCTAAAGTGAAGGATAGATAACATTAACCAATTGTTTTATTTAAATAGTGCTGTCATAAATAGTAGCAAAATCAAGTTTTTTAAAATGTCCTTGGTTCCTTCCTAAGGTAGGGAACGAAACATTTTGATTTTTTGGCCTACTGTAACACCCACTTACGGTATCTCGTCTTACGGTTTTCTAAAGACTTAGTGAAACCTATCTAAATTTTCCTCATATTGGAGCAGTTTTTCCTCGAACAGTGAGTAATTTTTTACTCACCTCGTCAGTCAAATTCAACTCACGTTTATTATTATTATTTATTCGAATAAGCGCAATAATCCGGTCCACCTACACAGCTTTGAAAATTAAGTCTATTGAAACTAGTTTCAGTCAAATTGGTTGAAATTTATCGAAATAAGATCTAAATAAAATATTATAGCCTGCACGGTGTCTTTGGTAGATAAAATTATTATGAAAAAAATAGTATCGCTGAAACATCCACCAAGATCCATCTTAGTGAACACGTCAAATACCTAGGAGTTTTATTGAATCTCAAGTTGAATTGGAATGCTCAGATTGATTCTGTGATCAACAAAGCAACGAGTGCCCTGTGCTTGTGCTCCAAAACTGTTGTTAGAAAATGGGGTTTGAAACCAACAATGGCACTGTGTATTTACACATAAGTAATCCGTCCAAAAGTAACTTATGCTTCGTTAGTCTTCTTCTTCTTGTTCGCATTTTAAGCTTATTGCATATCGCATATTAGCTTATTGCGTGCTCTCAACTTGGTGTTCTATATGCACTTCCGCAGTTATTAATTGATAGCTTTCGATGCCAATACCAATGCATGAAATTGTATATTGTGTGGCAAGCACAATGATAGTCTATGCCCAGGGAAGCCGAGAAAATTTCCAACCCGAAAGATTCCCTCGACCGGACCGGGAATACCGGTAATATGGTAATATGCTTCGTTAGTGTGATGGCCAAAAACCGAAAGAGGCTACCGCACAGAGGAAGCTGGTGAAACTACAACGTCTAGCATGCAGCGTTGGAAAAGTTCGCGATATTTCATGAATTTCACCAAGGGAAAAATTCGCGAGTCATAGTTACTTTTGATGAACTTTTCCAACACTGCTTGCATGTATCGCTGTAACGGGTGCGTTAGATGCAATCCTCAATCTAATGCCCTTGCATGAATAGGTGCAACTAGAAGCGGGAAGAAGTGCTTTAAGGCTCAAAAGGTCTAAAAAAGTCATGCCAGGTGATCTGGTTGATCACCTAAGCATTTTAGAATGGAAGTATTGAGTATTGAGGGGATCAGTGATGAGTCAACGTATGTGAAACGGTGCGTTCGGATTGGGAAGTCGGTGAACCTAGGGAATGTATTCTCTTGTTGCGACAACTGTGCCAACAGAACTCAGTAAACTTGTATTGGGTTCCTAGACACTGTGACATTGAAGGGAATGAAAGGGCAGACGATCTCGCAAAATTAGGTTCCGTTTCACAGTTTATTGGCCCAGAACCGTGGAGAACAAAGGGAGATGGCCAACTGGATGGCCGTAATGAAGTGCATCCAGTTGAAAAGATTTATAAAAAGCTCTTGGAGCTCAATAAACGAGCTCTTAGTATATACATTGGCCTAGTAACTGGGTGCTGTCCGAGTAGATATCATTTGAAGAACATTGATCGAGTTCAGAGCGATATCTGCCGTTTCTGTAGCATAGAACGTTGAAACCTCGGAACATCTGCTCTCCAGTTGTGGGGCATTACACAGACGTAGATCTAAATTTCTTGGTAGTGTTATCTTACAACCTTGTGGTATTTGGTCTGCTAATCCTAGAAAAGTAGTTGTATCATACCTGATTGGGAAAGGACGTGTCCAGCCAATTAGCAGTCCAATCATTAAATGGTGGTCAGCTTGCATTATACGAACAGTAAACAGGGGTACCACAAAAGTTCAAATAATGGACGCAATGGTTCAACAAAAAAATAAAAACTTTACCAAATGAAATCCTAGGTGCCCTTCTTTCGTTTGAGGCTAGATTCAAAATCTATCAGGAGGTCATTTTTCCATACATTTTTAGGGCTGATCGAGAGAGTAAATTTTTGGACGTGATTTACACTGTATAATGCGAAAAAAATAAAAATTGTTTTAGACCCTCGATAGAACATTTCCATACTAGTCTTATGTGAAAGGGGTAAACCTATACTTTCGCTTGGAGGGTGTTTCAGCGATACTGATTTTTTTAAATTAGTTTTTCATCCAGAGACACCGTGCCCGGTAAGGTTGATATCGCAAAGATTAAGGAAACTACATTAACCGTTTTTCATGTTGCAATAAAGCTTTTAAAAATCTGGATCTGGACATACTCGACGTTATTTTTTTCAAAAATAAGAATTTCGAAGCATGACATTGCATGAGCATGGAAAGCAGCTTATAATTTTTTGTTTGTTTGTACTTCAAATATTTGCAAACTTTGCGAGATGAGATCTCGTCATTTTATTCAAAATCTTTACTTCACAGACACCACATCGTCATCATCATCATCATCATCATCATCGCCATGCTTGATCATTTCAAACCACCATCGCTGGCCTGGGGTTATAATTCACTTTCTGCAAAGTAGTGAAACTCGACCACCGCAGTGCTTGTTTATCTAATTAATTATCACTCAGCTAGAAACGAGTCTTGTTTACATGTTAGTTAAGCACATATGGGTAGCAGCAGCAGTAGCAGTAGAAGAGGACAAACTGAGAGCGGAGCCTGAAGTGAAATAATTGCCTGGATCCCAAAGGAGTCACTGTTGCTGGCAGGTGGCGGAAAGGCAAAATTTCCCTGTTTAAGCTATGCCATGTTTATGCGCCGTCAGTGGTAAATGCTGGCTTGTTTGGAGGCGTTGCGTTGGAAGTCGATCCGTGGTAGCATCCGCACGGGGTGGCGCTTGTGGGCTGCGTCTGTAGTAAATTTTTTAGAAGATGGTTTTAATTTCATTTTTCGTCGAGGTTAGGAAGCCTCACACAGACGATCGCCCTCTTTTGGGGGTGGCGTGGCTGTTCGAGAGGTGTGAGTAACAGCGTAAATTGGTTCATGAGTTCTGAGAAATTGAGAAATTTCGTGGCTTATGAAGAAGTCTAAATATAGAAATTACGCTCGAAGTCGTGGAATATACGGGAATCACTGTTTTGAAGAGTTGCTAATTGAACAAGTTGTTTTATTACAACTTTCATGTGTGATGAAAATTTTGCACTGCAGTATGTTCTATTATTCAATTAAACTCGATATATTTCGTACATCTGCGAGCAAGCAAGTAAGAAGGTTTGAGGTGGAGAACAGGAGGTTGGTGCGGGAAAATTAATTCCATCTTTCTGTTTTACCATCTGCTCGGTTGGAAATTACGCAGTATCGATTGAGCGTTTTGCAGTTTCAAGCACGAAGCATTGCTTTGTAGAAAGTTTTGATGAATTTGAGATTTTATAAGTTTGAGTTTTCGGTTTATGTGGTATAAGAGCTGAATTTTAATTATTTTGAAGAATGGTTCATGGAATTGAAGGCCGTAACTACAATAAGAAACATAATATTAGTAAGGAGGTAGCTGATCATATCTAAACATAATTTGAAATCAAAATCTGGAATTACGAATTGCAGAATTGTGATGAATTTCAATTTCTTCATAGAATAACGCTATCCAATCGTAGGCTTATTGGTATGTAAAAGTTCCGTATTTATTCTGCCCAATGGGATGATTCCTTCGTGGAAGAGTCTACTGCTGTATGCATATGATGTTCCTATGAATATTGTGGTGGATTTAAGTGAATATGGGAATGTGTTCTGTTGACGACACGCACAAATAACCGACAACCTAAGGGAAATTTTGAACGACCGGGTGTTACATTCACTAGCGCTGTAGTAAGAGCTTGCAAAGGCAAAGGTACCTATTCTACGGTGTAAGCAGCATCTACTTGATGATGTAGGAAAAAGGCTCTACACAGCATTCGGATTATGTCTTTCGACTATGCCATCTACGGGGGGAAGAAGGAATTCTTGGATTGGTAATCGGCATCGTGCTGGCTCTTCGGATACAAGTACTAACATAACACAAGGTCACACGAACATATTCACAGGCACAGGCATCATTACCGAACGAAACACGGGCAAACAAGTAGAGATTCATTAGATTCATAGAGCGAAATTGGGAAATTCTGTCAGGTTCATAGGGCCGGTGAAGTTCGTTGTGTGAATGGGGATTTCTATAGACAGGTTATCGGATCAGAAGAGATTTTTTTTTGTATGCAAGCTCTGCGAGCGGATATATTGAAACGGATGGAACCGAATGTACTGTGGTGTTCTGTTGTTACTTCGGTGTACACAATGTTGGACGTAGCTTTCAATGTAACTTTTAGGCGTAATATAATTTGGAAAAAAAAAAACTGATTGATTAGAACTGGATGACGCTTGACCGAACGTCATTTAGCAAAAAAGCGATTGAACCAATGGCACATTTGATGTTACCTAATTGACTATCGCTTATCTACTTAATTCATTAAATAGACAGGTGTCAATGAAATAAACAAATATTATTTTTACAACATAGAACATTTCACCGAATAATATAAGGATTGCATAGAACTGTCTTATTCCCATAATGATAAAAGACAAAATCCGTCTTTGACGTACACGATAAAACGTAAACAAAAAAAAAATGTAATAATAAAGGTCCCGGAACCGAAAAATAAGTAACGTGTTGCGAAAAGCGCGTACGATTGAATTCATTCTCTCGTCTTGTGTGACGGGACTATCGCAAGTAATTATGGTCCTCAAGTCCATTCTAAGCCTTATAAACCTATCCAAAACCATGGTAAAATGAAAATGTTGCTTAGGATGTGTCATCTGGGACGCTTTCATGTGTCAGTTTCAGAGCACCGATACTTGAATAATTATAGTATTATAAGATTGAACAAACTGTGCAGAACATCTTTGTAGAAGGCCACTAATCGATTCGATTTCTGTGCAAAAAGTTATTAACGGCTAGCATTCAGTATTTAGCGGCAATCTTAGATCATATGATCTACACGAAGATTCATAGAGTTTATGTGAATCATGTAGGGGACGATGGGGTAAGACGACCTCGCGGGGTAAGACGGCCACCTTTTAGGATATTGAATCAATCAACTCTTGAACAAAATAATGATGCAGGGTTCTTTGCTATAGTATATTTGTGTTGTAAAACACATTCCAGCTTGATGACAAGTGAAACGTCAAAATAAACAACAAAAACAAACATTACGCATGACGGCGGCCTACATATTGTTAATTTTTGTTTACGGAATGTATTGCTTTAGAGCTATCAAATAATTTGACATGTAAAAGTAACGTTATTATAAGAAAACACATGTTTGTTTGATGTACTCATAGAGAAACATATACGGTTTTCATTAAATTGTGAGGAATTACAGAAGCTGTTAAAGTTTGACATGTGTCGGGGTAAGACGGCCACCTTGGTTGGTTGAAAATGAATGCGTAAATAACAATATTTCGCTTCTGAAATATATCAGGCTTTTTTCGAAAACATTTGTAGATCTGTCATCAGTATAAATTCGTGATGTAGAGGACCCTGGGGATCCGCCAGAAAATCCAGAACATCCGTAAAAGTAGTAGGTTCAGGAATTCAAAGAAGTTTCTGCAGAAGATCTTTCTGTATCTTTAAGCTATATCTTGAAATCACACCATCTACGAGGTCAGGACATCCACGTGAAGTCCACACGTAGACTAGTGTCGCGTAGTGAAAGAATTCTGAACTAACTGACCAACAAATTTGAAGACATTGATCACTTGAACAACTTTCCCGAAGACGAAAACATTCTAAATGGTAAAGGTCTCAAGATATATTTTGTACAGGAAATTGACTTGCACCTTAGCGCCGCATAGTGAGAACATTATTTACTACTGTTCTCTATCCGCTTTGACCTACTGTGCAATTTTTCCGAAGACAGTAACCTGTTATATGGCCAGCATCATGATACATACCATATGGTCGTCTTACCCCGCGTGATTTCTTTCTTTCATTAATTAGTCTGTTTTTGATTCGTGATAAAACATCATCAAATGAAAAGGAAATTTTCTGAAAATCAAGTGATTGGGAAAAATACTCTCAAGATCAATAATCACTAATTTTATACATTTTTGGTTAAATTTGTCTCCAAGCTTAGGGAGGCCGTCTTATCCCGTCGTTTCTTGTATGTAAGAGGACCTAGTTGGTCGTCGAGTTCAAATCATTCACCCTACTAGATCAATCTGAGCTTACGTGTCATCTATGTATAGCAACGGTACATGTCTTAGCAGATTCATGCAGACTATATGCATCATTTATAACATTCGAGATTGTGCATTAGGGTGGGTCAACCTTCAATTCCCTATCCCCACTGCTCTTTTGACATGTGTTGAGTCACCAGCAACTGTGCCCAATTGGAACAAATTTATTCTTGATCTGAAAAATTGTATTCACTTGCTTATCATTGCTTCAAAAATTTCTCAATTTTGCCCAAAGCTGAGGTTTAGATTGCAGAACCCTTCAAAACAACTTTATCGAATACTGGAAATTAATTCGACTTCTGTGCTAGAGCTTATCAACCTTTTGCTTTCGGTCAAGTGGTCCACGCATATCTACAACCGAATATATAAGAAAAGACCGAAAGACAAAAGGTCGAAAGATAATAGGTCGAAAGGACAAAATGTCGGAAGGGATAAAAGGTCGAAAAGGCAAAAGGTCTAAAGGACAAATGGTCGATATCACAAAACTTATTTTCTTTTTGATGAATAAGTGTTATTTCAAGTAGAGTAAATTATATTGATAATTTAAACTATTAAAGCACTGTTCATGTATAAAAGAAATAAAAAACCTCTGAAAAATATAAAATTCTAATATCTCAGCTTAGTTTTTCAAAAGTTTTAGAAAAAAACTGTTCATGTATAAAAGAAAGAATAATCGAATAAGAATAATTTTGATTTCTAATCTATTTTTCAAATCTAGTTTTTCCAAAGCTTGAAGTGTACATGTTTAAAACTAAAAGTCTTAAATGCAAATTTCAATAACAGTATGTTAGATAATTCTAATGATTAAACATTACAGCAAAATCAATGACAACCAAATTTTAAGGAATGAGCAGCTTTTAAAAAAGGGCAAATAGTATAAAATCCACATTTTCGTCCCTTTTCTCTTTCGACCTTTTGTCTTACGACATTTTGTGTTTCGACCTTTTGTCTTTCAACCTTTTGTCTTTTGACCTTTTGTCTATCGACATTCTGTCTTTTGACAATTTGTCTTTTGACCTTTTGCCTATCGACCTTTTTTTTGACATTTGTCATTTAACCTTTTGTCTTTAGACCTTTTGTCTTTAGACCTTTTGTCTTTCGACCTTTTGTCTTTCGACCTTTTGTCTTTCGACCTTTTGTCTTTCAACCTTTTGTCTTTCGACTTTTTGTTTTTCAACCTTTTGTCTTTCAACCATTTGACTTTCAACCATTTGACTTTCAACCTTTTGACTTTCAACCTTTTGACTTTCAACCTTTTGTCTTTTGACCTTTTTTCTTTCGAAATTTTGTCCTTTTGTCTTTTCGACTTTCTGCCCCTGAACCCTACAAGCTTATATGTACCCCCGTAGGTATGCGTGGAGCACTTGGCCTAAAGTAAAAGGTTAATAAATTTTTGCACAGAGTTTGAATTAACTTGCGGCCTACGACAAAATTTGTTCTATCCATCCCATTGCGCTGCACAAGCTTGAATGTGAACTTTCAGTATGTGTTATCTTTCCAAAGCCTGACCATCTAGAAAGTTGCCGTCTTCGGCTTTCCTAATATAGAGAGACACTTAATTTATCGCGGAAATTTGGTACAATTTTGGTTAAATTTTACTTTAAGCTTAGGGTGGGCGTCTTTTCCCGTCGTTCCCTAGTGATGATATATATATGACTTAATTTGGATCTAGACACTGTGGATCACCAATCCGAAACATCTGTGGAGGTGATTTATTTCTTGAAATTGGTTGTAGAGTTCTGCGTTTTTTTTAAATTGGATCTAAGGCGGGAATGCAGACTCTGGGAGCCACAAGGCGGTCCACCGGAAGATCCTTAGAAGTGATCAATTAATCAAAATGATGCTAGAGTTCCACAATTTCTATGAAGGAATTTGCTTTAGTGGTTTCTCATAGACTGAGTAAAATGTTTCCACGATTTTCCTCAAATATCTGCTAGAATGTAAAAAAAAATCAGTTAGTTTTTAAAATTTTCTCGGTTTTCCTCATATTGAACTGTTTTCTGAGGATAATTGAGGAAAATTTCTATGAGAAATCTGCGGTTGGCAAATTCGAGTGAACGGATCTCAATGTTGAGTTATATTCTGTGACCATATATGTAGTTTGTGTGATACGAAATAAATGTTTACAAACTAGCAAACTAAATATTATAATTTAATGAAATATTTCATCATATTCGTTGCTTGCCAGTAACCATCATGACTAAGCATTCTCAGGCCAAAAAGCAACCAAAAAGAAAATCCATCATCAGACTTTACCCTTTCCGATTTCCATAAAGCTGCATAATTTTTTAATATGGTCTATCATTGAAATTATTTTTTGAAAATGACGTGTTCTTTAAATTTCAATAAACCATAGCCCCTTTGTCTTTAATAATCGATATGACGCATGACACAAATTTTTGAGAATAGATGATCTTTTCAGGAATGGGTTCTGTAAAAAAAAAACAACAGTTGTGGTCAACAAATTGAAAAGAATTTAAAGCGTTAAGTAGCAAAAAATTACCACTCATATTATTTTCATCATACAGATGAACCAGTCTATGACTGAATGCCTCTTTAATAAAGATAACCTAATCATATTTTATCAATAACTTCTATTTAAAAGCTCATTTGAAATGCTAAATTTTCCAAAAAAGTCATATTGGACTCTTTAAAATGATAAAATAGAGCAGTTCCAAGCCCAAAGAAAAAAATCTCTCGACCTTCTCCGATTTACATGTAGCTTTGCATAACATTAATTATTTTTTTTGCTACTGGCAATCATTCACATTTGGGTTTAAATTCGGCCATTTGGCGTATTCGAAAATTTTCAATTAATCGTAAAACGAAAACGTCACTTCTAATCGAAAAGACGCCTGTAGAAAAAAATTAAATCTGTCTAAGAAAAATACGCGCAAGTAATTAAATTCTGGTAATTTTCATTAGAATTAAAAAAAATGTTTAAAACTTTAAATTAAATTAAAAAAGAAACTAACAAAAAATACAATCTTTTGAAATATGAAATGTTAGAACAACAACTTTTGATCACATTCATGAATTTTTTGTTAGTAAGTTTTTAATTGTTTTATGTGCAAACATTATTGCACGAAAAAAGTTCAAACATGTTTTCCAAAAGTTTTTGTTTTATGATTTTTGTCCATTTTTCCAAATTTTGATTTTATTTACAAGCTTTAAAAAAAATATGAAAATTAAACAGGCTTTTTTTTTGTCAATTAAACTTTTAGCAACTTCATGCTATTTTTTCTAAATAAGTAGTGTGCATATTTTTCCTATAAATACTTTGTTTTTCTCTATTTGATTAGAATCATTTTGAGTCATTTTGATTAGAAGTGACGTTTAATTGAAAAATGTCAATCACGCCTTTTTAAGCGGCGTCGGTGGTGTAGTGGTAAGCGTGATCACCTCTCACCCCAGCAGACCTGGGTTCAATCCCAGTTGGCGCTGCCGGGATGTTCTGAGGCATAACCTCTCTGATGGGGAAGGGAAGTAAAGCCGATGGTCTCCGGTTCATGAGTTGATGGGTCAATAGGTAGGGTTCAGGTGTGGGAGCTGCCTCCCTGACGTCGGTAGCATTGGTGCTCAGCACGAAAAATAAGATCGACGGAAAACAAATCAAGGGAAAAAAGTGTCCATAGTTTTGAACATTCTATTAGTTTGCATTTTTTATTAGTTTTGTTTTCCAAAAATCGGGCAAAGTCATTTTGAGTTTTTGAGTTTTAAAATGTTTTTGTAAATATTTACTAAGAATAAATTAAAAAAAAAATCATTTTTGTTTCCCCAGAAAGAGATTATTTCCTCTACAACTTAGTATCAGACGTCATTTCGATTAGAAATACCATTTCCGTTCAACCATTTTTTTGAAACATTTCCAAGACTAAATTTTAGCAAAAATGTGAATCATTGCCCTTAACAAGCAATTATGCAAAGTTTCTTATAATTCGGAGATGGTCGATTCAAAAATTCGTTTACACTATTTGTGGGGTATTTTTCTATTTATGTATTTGGAAAAGGTACTAATTTTGATTACCGAATTAGAATTTTGTAGCCAGAATGAGAATACAGTGAAAATGCTGAAAATATTATGTTTATTTCTCATCAGCGAGTTAATAACAAGTAAGGTTAAATCAATGGATTTAATAAAAGATATAACAACCAGATTGAAGATCAAAATGCCTACATCTACGAACCATCTTAACATGTCCAACATTTGTGTACACCGGTCTGAGGGAATCTTATTATTTTGTTTTTCCTGTGAGGAGTTTCGTGAGTGAAAGGAGTTCTGTTTTGGGATGTTGAAATGCTGAAAAGTAGAGGGAGCTTGAAAGAAGACGAGGGCGCATAGAAGAACAGAAAACATTCGTTTTGCTTGCAATCATTTGGTTGGTTGCTTGCTTTGTTGGTTGGTTAAAAATCGAACTCACTAGCAGTGTAACGTGTACGTGATAATGGGACGTTATTAGTTTACATTCTCATGTTTGTGGCATGAATTTCGTTTCTAGAGTACTGTCACTCTCGCCAGTTCTCCCTGGTTTAATGGATTCGCTTCGGTAACTGTGAAGCATTGTTCGCAGCGATGTGATGGTGTTTTCTTCTTCTCTTCTTTTGGTATGTCTTCTTTTGGTGTGTGGTGGTGGGTAGGTAAGTGTGTAGGATCGATCGTTGGGAATCATACTTTTTGTCGAATTTTGGAATTTTCCGCACCCGAATCGAAAGGTCGACGTTAATGCTCGCTCTTTATCGCACTCATTTTCCGTACACTCAGACCTTTACGTTGTGTCGGATTGAATGGAAAGTAAAAGGATTTTCCCTCCTAATCGCTTTCCCGTGGCTATTTCTGGCGTGCGCGAGGCGGGTCGTAAAGCTTAACATTTATTTCGGAGCACTTTTACCGCTCGTGACCGTTTTTGAGCTGGAGTTTCTTTATTTGCTCGCAAATATTTTACTTCGCTTTATCCGATTATGCTAATTTACCACTTTTCTGGCCAGCGCGCGATGCTGAGGAATGCGTGGGGGCGGTGATCCAGGATTTTTAAACACTAAATCGTTTGGTGGTCGTTATGTCTCTGTTTCGGTCGTAACAGTATATTTGCTCCTGGTGACCGATATCGTCTTCTTCATCTTAGCGGTAAAATGTCCCTGTCGGTGTCTTTTCAGGCCACCATCACCATTGAGCAAAGTAGGGACGGGTTTAGTGGCACCGAGCTTCGCTGTTAGAGCGATGTCGATGAGGAGTAGTCGTCGTACGAGGCGCCTGCTGGGCCACAAATGTTTCGAGGAATTTCGCGCGGTACGAGGACGACGGACGAGAAACGGTTTCGTGGTTAAACACGCGCGGAGAATGAATGAAGATGGATTAGAGATAAAGTATTTATTTTTTGGCGAGTGGTTTAATGTTAGTTATGTACGTTGGTGAAAAAGAAGAGAGGTGAAAAAGTCAGTAAAAATGTTTTATGGTGACAACTTGGTTGCCTTCGTTGGCAGGGGGAGTTTTGGGGGGGAATTTTGAATTTGTTATAGGATAATTCTTTGTTGGCCTTTGTTAAGGCGCTTTAAGCTATTTGTTTTATGAGTTTTAATAAATTACAGATTAAACTTTAAAGGTTTTCAAGTGTAGTAGCATACGTTAAGGATAAAGACGATGGTGAAAGACTAATGAAAGGAGGTTAATAATAAATTACTAATAACCTAATAAATTATACGAAATAAATCAACACAAATTCATTTTAATTGGAATTAGCAAACATTCGAAGCAAAACGTGGATATTTTTGATTTTATGTTGTTTTTATTTCAGTTTATATGCATTGAAGTAATAGTCATGGGTTGCTGTAAATCATTTTCGGTAAGAAATAAATTTATGTGCCTTCTGAATTATAAATTATTTTTATATGTGATTTTCATCCATAAAATAAGGCATATTTATTTGTACCTCTTTCAATTTTACTGAATTTTCCTAGGAAAACAAAATAATATTCTAGCTCGTTAAGTCGCAAACAATGTTGCATGCAACGTAAACAGAATATATAGAAACGTCAGTGATTCGATACCAGCGCTGTGGTGAGCAGTTTGCGGAAATGATAATATTCAAATATTCAAATCAGTCGTTAAATGCCTGAACAATGATCCAGGACGAAGTGTTACGTCTGTTTGTCTGTGGTTCTATGATTATTGTCCAAGGTTTTCAATATTTAAAAAAAATATCATTTTTCTTAAGCTTAAACAAAAAAATCAGAAATATTGATCAATTAATTTTTGTATAAGTTTTCAACTGTTTTATTGATGTGTATGTTTTCAACTGTTTTATGATTTTTGTCTCAAAATTTACTGGAAAAAATTACCGTGTATTAAATACTTTATTTTTCTCTGCATCTTTGTCTCATACGTCATTTCGATTGGAAGTGACTTTTTCGTGCTACGATGGATTGAAAATGCCAACTAGGTCATTGTTAAGAAATGACTCGGAGTTTTCTTACTATTTCACATTTTGAACCTCTTTAGACTCCTGTGCAAAAAACAATTGCACAGTATTCTTATCACACAAGCCAGAAATCGAATTAATAGAAAGCAGTTACAGCTTTAGAACACTATTGGCAAGCTACATTAGTGAATTTGAATCTATATATATAAAAATGAATTTCTGTCTGTCTGTCTGACCCTTATAGACTCGGAAACTACTGAACCGATCGGCGTGAAAATTTGTATGCAGGGGTTTTTGGGACAGGGAAAGGTTCTTATGATGGTTTGAGACCCCTCCCTCCTCTGTAAGGGGGGTCTCCCATACAAATGAAACAGATATTTCTGCATAACTCGAGAACTAAGTAAATGGAACCAAATTTGGCATGTGGAGGTCATAGGGGGTAGCCCCTTATATAAGAGGAGGAGGGGGGGGGGGTTACATACAATATACCATTTTTTTTTAAATTGGCGCATAAACTCAAGCTAATATTGAATCCCGAGCAAGGCCGAGCACACTCAGCTAGTTTCATATAGCAGTGAACTTCAATATTGTTTTATGACCAGAGCGAACTTCTCCACTTATCGCAAATATGAGCGAAAAGAAGTATGCACATTGAATCATACTCAAACTAAACACATTCACACTACATAAAGCGTTTGCTTGTATTTGTGTATCATCAGCGGCGAAATAAGAGTTGTCTACGCCATTGGAAAATCATGAAAATGAAATGCTTTTCTTAATTGATAAAAAAAAAAATAAGCGCCAGGGAAGAGTGATTTGTTAAAGTTTACTTAAGAATCTTGGGATTCTCTACACCGTTCGAAAAATTAATGTAAATTTCTGCGAGATTTGGCATAAATTTACGTGATATTTCGTGTAAATTTAAGCGCAATATCGCATAAATTAGCAATATTGTATGCAAGCTTGTAAACGATTTCACTGTTTATGCCAAGTATAGCTCAAAACTAAACGAAGGGAGATTTTACGCGATAGTTAAAATTCAGATTTTTTTTCTGTTTATAGATTAACCATGAATTTCTTCGCAGAAGAGCAGTTCTAGGCCAAAAAGCAAAATCAAAATTAAGTTTTGTCTCGACCATCTTCGATTTGCAAGATAAATTGCATAATTATTTGCTATGGGCAATCATTCACATATTTGCAAAAATTTGGATCTAGTTTTTTTTTTCTTAATGATGATTTTGACATTTTTCATAAAATTGTAGCACGTAAACATCACTTTTGGTCGTCTGGGACAAAGTTATAGTGAAAAATAATGTCTTTATGAGAAAAATATACACGTAAACTATTTATAGAAATTTTGAGTCAACGTTTCAATAAAAGTGTGGAAAACTCAACTGTCTCAATTTGTCTTTATTTGATTTAAAATAATATTTTTTTAAAGAAAAAGCTGACAAAAATGGAAATTTTTGGAATATAGGCACTTGACAATTGACACAAATCGTAGAACGTCTGCTCTGTGATTCCTTTGAAACTATCCTACGAAATGGAATTCTCCTTATCCTTTGGAATCATCACTGATTCAGATTACCTATGATTTCTTATCAGAATGCACTTCTTGTCAGGATGCCTTTGGATTGTTTGACAGCATTTCCTCTCAATATTTAACAGAATTTCTTTGAAATTATGCTCAGAATTTTCTTCGAGTTATTCTCCAATTCAATTGCTGTTTTGCTCACAATTCTGTTGGAATTATCTCCAAATTCCGTAAACATTCTAAAATCCTCCTCAGAATTTTGATGACACTATCCTCAGAAGTTCTGAGTCTTTGGAATACTACCCAAAACTATTACCGTAAAACGGGGTATCTTTGATTATGCGGGTAACTTTGATAGTATAATATTCCTGTGCTTATTCCAAATAAGAAACATTGGTTCCATATTGTAGCTTAGGGTATTTTCGTTGATATCGTACATAGTTTTTATGTAGTATGTGTTACATATTTTACAAAAATATTTAAAAAACATTTTCGTGTTTTTTGCCTTTTTGAAAAAGCACTCAAACCATCACTTATGAAATGTATTTCCGATACAGCCATCACAAATTCAATGTTGTATTCTTATTCCTTATGAAGCTTTCTGATTATATACCCATTAAAAGTTTCATATTTCTTGAACTAAATTGTTTGAGTTTCACTCATTTTTTTCTACATTCATCGAGCACTATCAAAGTAACCCCAAATCAAAATACTGAAGTTCGGTCACAAAACTAAAAAAATAGTGCAAATTCTTCAATTTTTGTTCAACATATTACTAACGAATTAACTCTTGGATCCTTAGTATTTGTTTTAAAAATATAAAATTTGAAAAACATTCATTGCTGTAAACAATATTTAGAATATACTTTAAAAAACTATCAATGTTACCCCGTTTTACGGTACTACTATTCTCTAGGAATTCTCCTCAGCATTCCCTAAGTAATATCCTCTTAGAATGGTCCCGCAAAATAGATTCTCTTTTGAATTCCATTGGTACTATGGTCAGATTAATATTTCCATGGAATTCTTATCACAATTATTTCATAATGTAACGGTATCCGGGATAAGACGGACAGTGGGGGACATGACGGACAGTGGGGGATATGACGGACACTTGATGGAGTAACTACCCAACTAACATTTTCAGCTTTGTAAGCCAACTTTTCCAGCGTTGTGCTGTAAAGTAGCTGAAACAAAGCTGCAGATACAGCTACAAGCAGAAGCTAGCAAAATCACAACCATTTCACAACCATTATTCAATTTGTCAATCGCACTGAATAACTTCAGCCAATAAACGCTTATGTCACTTCTATACAAATTTTAATCAACTTGCAACTTTTAGCTGACAAAACAGTCTGCAGCCAATTTATTACTTATTTGATGGCTTCTACACAACCAACCACTCTTGCTGAATAACATAAACATAAAAAGTGCTTTTTCAACAACTACACAACCTGTACTCAGCTAATAAACTGTCTTAGCGTTACTTTGGAAGCATTTTACAGTCAACTAGGTTTATTTTTAGACGTGTGCAGTTTTACAGGTTCACTCTCCTTTTTTCAAAGGTGAATCAACTAGTCGAGAAATGTGATTCAATTGCACTATTATATAGCTTCTACTCAGCGATCTTGTTGTAGAAGGGCGTGTATTTATGTTTACGTCAGTTCAAAGTGTTGGCGTAGCGAAGTTGGTAGTATCAAGGTTCGTTAATGCGATCATCTCGAATTCGATTCCTGCCGGGCTTATAACTAATTCCGATTATTTTGATTCATTTGATAAATTCCTCCAACAACAAAATTTCGTAAACAATATTTAACCTGGCGTCAACAGAAAACTGTGTAGTGATTATTGGATAATCGGGTAAAGGTTGAGGACAGGATAACAGCTGTATAGAAGCGTAAATAGATATGCAATAAGAGCCTTTCCAAACCGTCACAACAGCCATAAGTAGCTGACTAAGTTCGCCAGATTTGCTTGTAAAGAGGTTGAGTAAAGGTTTCCTCATATCGTATAACATTTGAATACAGCTTGAGGCTGTATAAATGAAATGAGTAAAGCGTTTAAATTGCGAAAATTGTTAGTTTGGGTATTCAATAATAGGTTTTTTGTCGCATCCAGTCCTGTTTTACGATATTTAATGCATTCCTCGGGTGGGTGAGCCAGTAATGGAAGAACTAATACGTTTAATATATTAAGAAATAATTAAACCTTCGATATACATTTTGATACGCCAATCTACAGCTTTCCACCTTTATTTTGCTGGAAAAGTGATTATAATGTTTACATTTTTGGAAAATGCATGCTCCATTAATAGGAACACTGTTCCAGTAGTTGTGGAAGCTGCTAACTTTGGTTCCCATAATAGTGAAACGGATTGGTTTCTAAAGGGTTTCACTATTACAGGAACACAAAAGAGTCAAAATCCTAAGGAAAATTAATTGATTGCCTTCATTTTTGTGCTAGTTTAAAGTTTCAAATCTGCAAATATTCTTTATTTAAGGAGAGTTACCGATGGTATGGGCTTCCACCAATATTCCAGCATATCCCTCATACCGAAACTATAGGAACACCACTATTACTGGAACACTTACCCTACTTGTCGTGGGATCTGTCAAATGAAAAAAAAAGATAAAAACAAAATCAAAAAGTAATTCGTTTATCGGCAAAGTGATGTAAATCAGTTAAATGATTACAACATTGTTTGCTTTCCTGTTTCTGGTTAAATTCTAGATTGTTTGTTGAAATATGTTATTAATTTATGTATTTTCGATTGCAAATAGTGGCGTGGTCATAAAAAGTTTACCGTCAGGAAAAGACGGAGAATGCCAATTATGCATAAGAAACACATTTTAATGTACTTATTTACATAATGTTATAGATGCTTGAAATAGGTGTGTCCAAAATAGATCCACCGTTCCCACTTCTTGTTCTTGAATGCTAATGTGACTTAATGTGTCGCATGATGAGCTTCGGCTCACTACCAGTTGATGCCCACTTTCATACTAAATGACCTACGATAATCATACAATTCTCGATGAACATTTCAAATGGTCCTATCTGCTTTGATCGATTCTCTTCATCGACATTCTCTTTTCAAAACCACGCCTACGCAAATGCATTTGGTGCTATTTTTGCCACACAGTTTGATAGCAGAAGTTCCTATCTTGTGCTTAGAACGTTGAACACAGCAGGGAATGCTTTTGAAGTTGAGTTATTAATGAAATGAGAAAGTCGATGAAGAGAATCGTTCAATGCAGATAGGATCGTTTGAAATGTCTTCTTCTTCTTCTTCTTCTTCTTCTTTTTCTTCTTCTTCGCATTTCAAGCTTATTGCATATCGCATATTAGCTTATTGCGTGCTCTCAACTTAGTGTTCTAGATGCACTTCCACAGTTATTAATTGAGAGCTTTCGATGCCTGTACCATTTTTGCATTGGTATAATTGTGTGGCAAGTCCAATCATACTTCTATGTCCAGGGAAGTCGAGAAATTTTTCTACCCGAAAAATTCCTAGACCGGACCGGGAATCGAACCCAGCCACCTCCAGCATGGTCTTGCTTTGTAGTTGCGCCTTTACCGACTGAGCTAAGGGAAATGTTTATCTAGAATTATTTCAATTGTTTTCAACTTTTTGCGTCTTCAGAACTGACCGATCTCCCCTGAACAGTTGAAAATCGCTCGGTGGATGCGTTCTAATTGCTGTTTCAACGAGACTAACCAGCTACCTAAGTACCTCGTCCCTTTCCAGTCTACTGGAACAGCTCTGGATTGTCGTGGAATTTCCATAAAACATTCTCAGTATAGGCGCTGCCTAACTGCCTCCCGACCGAAAAAACGACTGCACGATCATCCGTGACGATGTGGAATCGTTAGGCTCGATTTCGTCTCGATTGAGTCCGTGCTCTACCGATCTCCTATTTGGCGACTACAACCAAGCTTGTTTGCAGTGGTGCTTCACCTACAGCGGTACACCATTCTTTGGCCTACTGCTATTGCTTATGCCCGTGGCTTGCTGTGCTCTTTTGGACAAATTTAACTTACACGGGTTTACTCAAGTAAACACTTTCCCGAACCGAAACGGACGCTTGCTAGATCTTTTCCTGGCAAATGAATCCGAATTACCGGGCACTTCTACTTTTTTGCCGATCGAGCTACTGATTTGTCTAGATCAGCGCTGCTCAACGCCGGATGTGGTATCTGGATCTCAGCAATGATAACATTCTATTTAGCCCAATTTTATTCCTCGTTATTAATTTTAGCCAAGAATGAATGAGAAATAAACAAAATTCATCTTGAAACATGTTTATCGATCAAAGATACAGCCATTTAAAAAAATCAAGTTTAGAAAGGTTGTGAAGGTTTCCTACTCCGATTATTTATACGCCACCATCTGAGTGCTACTCTTTGGACTTTCGCCGAGATGATTGAACAATGTGCTTGCGAACATTGATTGGCAATTCATCGAATCGACCGTTAGTGTCATTGTATCAGTACGCGGGTTGCCCAAAAGTACTTCCAAAACAGTAACATCAGCAGCAGCAACCTATCTACACAGAGAAGCAGATGAAAATCCACGCCAATGTACTGGCGACGAAGGCCCCTCTTTGTAAGTTTTTCCAGCATCATGGAAATCAAATCGTTTCAATAATTCGACAGTGACCATGCATATTGGCGTAAACGCGATGATCGATTCTGTTCGTCGATTTTCTCTTTTGTTAATAACTCGCTAGAATTAACATTTTTCGGTGCGTTTTCTGTTGCTTTTGATAGCCAATACAACCTGTTACAACTCTGCATTAAACAAATTCTAGAAAATTGTTTCGCTTAGCTGTAGCAATGCAAAGAGAAAATCGATGAAGAGAATCGATCATCGCGTGTAAGCCCTTATGCATGCTTACTGTCGTACTGATCTGAGCAATTCTCGCGTCACTTTTCAAATTTCAATCTACATTGATCGATTCTATTCATCGACTCTCTCTTTCGTAAATAACTCGGCTACAAAAACGTTTTCTGTTGTCATTGTCGTATTAGATGCTAGATTGTTGCATGTTGCTTCTTAAATCGATCTGTGCGTCGAAAATATTCGGTAATATCTTAACACGGCCGTGGCGATCCAAAGAGAAAGCCGTTGAAGAGAATCGATCAATGCAGATAGGACCTATTGAAAAGTGACGTGAGAATTATATTTTGTTTACAAACAAGACTAACGCCTAATATATGAAGGCGGTAAACGGAGTAAACAGACAGAAAAATCGATGAAAGTCGATTAAATTTTTAAGGTACATTGAGTCACTCGCGATTTGCGCGCTGCAAAAAAAGCGACTCAGAGTAAAGCTGTCTCACCCCTTGCTCTACGGTGCAGAAATTTTGCATTGGGGATTAATAGCATTAAACTATTTATTTCACGATGGGTTAACTGAAAATTCATCTGGACTTGACGTTAGCATTCTATAATAAAAAGTAATGGAAAAGCCCCAAAAGAGCAATGCATCACTGCACTGTCTCACAGTTAAATATGGTGATTTCAAGAATGATTTTTCAAATAGTCGTATATGCTTTTGTAAACAAAGATTCAAACGTCGATTTATCTAATCGAAACTTTTAGCTCACCCATGCCATGTTGGGGAACCTGACTGTTGTGTTAGTTTGCATGGGCGAGCAGAGAGTTTCGACAAATAGACGTTTGAATCCATGTTGTCAAAAGCAGATCTATCCAGTGGTAGCAAATGTACATGTTTCTGGATCAATCTATTGAAAATCCGTCCTTGATTTAAATAAGCCAATTTGCAAAATAATTTTCACTATCATACACAGTCTATTGATCATTATCGTTATTATATATGAGTGCATATAATTGGCGTTTCTTATAACGGCGCTTACTTAGCATCAGAAGTGCTGCAATACACTAGCACTCTTATCTCGCCTTTTTGGTATTATGTCAGCCTTATGTTAGCATATAGTGCTGTTCTATATAAGAATATAAGGCAAAAGAAGGGTTGCGTTTCAATGCTTATTGGGTTACTTTAGCATAGTTGTCAATATTGAATAAGTGTTTCATTCTATACGTAAATTCAGTAATTGAAGTGCGGCTCAATTCAGGCTCGGATGTTTGGACCACTTTTGTAATTAAGTAAATGGTTGTTGAAGCTCAAATGTATGTATGCCCATTTCTAGAAGACAGCATTTTTTTCGGAGATGGAATTTCACCTTTGTATTTCCAATGACTATTACTTCAATGCATACACCTGATTTTCGTTTTTCGCATGAACCAATCGATGGATATTATTACACTGTTATGCTGTGACTGATGAATGGTCATGTGGAGAACTAACATCAATACACGGAGAACACATAGTCTATTTTGCTTTGTTTACAATTATTCGGGTTCCCCTGCACTGTACATCATCTGATCATAAACATCGAAAAAATACTCTTGAAAGGTGTACATCGCTAGTATCGGTGTATGGTGGCGCGCTAAGCATGATGAAGGGTGTTATTTGGCTTGGATATGCTATATAGATATGCTTCGAACGGTCGGTCGTCCGATCGATGGATGGAACAGTTCTAGGAAAACGGTGTCACACAAATTGCTCTACTAAGAAAAAAAAATGACTCTTTCGCTCACTGCTGGATTACCTCGCACTCTAGCAAAACCAATCATCACCGGATACGGTTGAAGCAGCAGTGGAAGTAGCAGTGTTGGTACTATTGCGGTTGTTGGTGACGATGAATCACTCATCGTTCTCTAGGGGGTATTTTGCGTGTCTTCTATTCTAGACGCATGTTTGTATTCGTGATCCTACTCGCGGGGACGAATCAACGAAAAAGCATACCTCCTCTGGGTCTACACCTGATGTTTTGCGGATCGTGTTTGTGAGTTTATGGGTTTTTTTTTATCCCCCATTCCGTATCAATGGATGGAAGGAGGCGTCGCACGGGGAAGGCACAAACGGGGAAGAATTTTGAAATATCAATACACTAATCATCATCATGTGTCTGCAGCATAACAGTGCGTTTATCGAGTGACGTACAACTACATATATAGCTCTATAGCAAAACTACAAACTACTCGGCAACCGGATGTTTCTGTTAGGGAACCGTTTTCCGGCCTTTTCACACGGGTTGGCTTTGAGGTAAAAATTGCTTTCATTTTTTTTTGTGTGTGTCCTCGAATCCTATCACATTTGCTCGAATGCAGATATGTCGAGTGTTTCGCGAATCAAAACGATGAACCAGGAAAGCGAGTTTAAGGGAGGTGCACGCGTGTTTGTGTGCGGCGTTTTCCTGCCTGGTTGGATGTACAAAAGTGGTATTTCCGCGTTCTGTTTTATTATGTTTTTTATTGGTCTAGCATTCACTAAAATGCATGTACTAAAAGGCATAAAATCATCCTAGATCTACATGAAAGTCAAAAATGTGAATTCAAGAAAGAGAAGTTATGTACATATGGAAGCTGCAGAGAGCGCAAAGCGAAACGAGTGCAGGAAAATGCTTTTCCTAATAATTGAAAATGCTTCGCAAAGCGGGAATGTACGCTACTGATAGACGGACGAGACCGTGATGGTTGTGAAGAGCATTTTTTGTTGCATAAGAAAACAGAGATAAAGAACACACTCAGAGTAGGAAAGAAAGAGCTACGGGTCGGGTTGAGATCCCTATCAGTATGATAGATTTATTGCGAGTTTAGTGTCGAGAAGTAAATTTAAATAGATGGAGGAGTCGATTGAGAGAAGGAAACTTTCAAGGAAATTTATACACTTTAGCAATGTTTATCATTCGTCTGTATTTTATGGAGCTATTTTAGTTGATGTTGATGTTTTAGGCTATGTTCTTAAATCAGATGGGAAAGTATCGATGCTTTAACATACATGGCGGTGTGCAGGTCATACCAAAAATAGTTTATTGTCTGTTTTATTTTCCATAAGTTAAATTCTAGTCTGGGATATTAATAATTACCTGCGAAAATGTGAGAGCTTTTGACTTGCCTTTTTGTAATTGCGATATCAGTATTTTTTAAATAAAAAAGAAACCAAATATAATTAAATAACAGCAATTGCTAGAAGGCAGAACAATGCTGATAATGATTATTCGATTTTACAACCCTGACTGCTTTTTCGATTTGAATAAATGGGCTGTTCACCACGTAGACACTATAGAACGTAGGGGAGGGAGGGAGGTTTTCCAAAAATGTGTGTTGACAATTGTTTATTCATGGAGATAGGGTCTAAACCCTCTCAAAAACATTCTACCATAGTGACGACCCTTAAGATCCCAAATAGCTTTGCCAAATTTCATGGGATTTGATTGTGATCCTGATTTGCGTCACAATTTTGAGGTTAGTTTCTAAAATGTGTGGAGATCGGGAAATATTCATATTGGATTTTTAGTGAAATCAACCACGAAACCATATTGGGGAATGGAATCTTCAGATTAGCATGGATGGGTGAATACGAAACTTTGAATCCATACATTTATTCGAAAGCTGCGTTTTGAAACAGGACCTGGTTGTTCAATTGGTCAGTCTCACATCTATTTGCAAGTCAAAAAAAATCATACAAGGCCCAATATAAAATACCTTAGAAAACTGATTTCTCAGTCTTGCACAGCGTTTCCCGAGGCCCAAATCACCCAAATCAGTAATCGAAATTTGTTTTACTCAGGGCTGCTTCCACTCACTTGCTTATAGCTTATATGTGTTTCGGATATATGAAACCATTACATGTTATAATGGTAATCATAACGTGTCAATATTGCTTTCAGAGCGTCACAATTAGCGATTTTATGATTCGTGAGCGCTCACTCTGAGTGAACGGTCACGAATCATAAAATCGCTGATTGTGACGGTTTAAATGCGAAATTTACTGGTTTTATGAGTCAAGATGTTATAATGATAATTAGTTCTTGTAAATTACAAGAATAGGTTGTAAAGTATGTGTTTGACATATAAAACTTGTCAATATTGCTTTTAGATCGTCAAAATGACCTATTACGATTCGTGAGCTTTACGTGAAAAAAATCGGTGATAAAATCGCTGATTATGACGTTTTGAACACGACGAAATTAACAGTTTGTCCTCAATATCATTATTACATTCAATGAGTTAATAATTCAGAAGAACAATTTTTATAGGAAGTGAATCCTTGGTTTTACCCCTAAGTTGATTTTTGAGGTTTGATGTATTGGGTGAGTTTCTTGGGAAATCAAACTTTTTCTTCAGGAAGTATCAAATGTGTGATATGTTGTTTTTCATATAAGTTAAGATAGGTTAATGGTGTCTTGAGCAAAGTTGTAAGAAAAGTTACTACAAGAACTAGCTACTATAGTACTATAACTCTATTTACTCAAATTTATGATATATACCGTAAAACGGGGAGAAATTGATAATTGAGGTGAAGTTGATCACTACACCGCTCAATTTTCGATTCTCAACAATCCTAGTTTATGATATTTTTACGAGATAATTTGTAAAATATTGCATTAGGTAGTGTTAAATAGGACTTTTGCAAATATTTCCCTAACAAATGATGCATCTTACCGCTCTAAATGCACAAATTTGTGAAAGTGATAAAATATGCAACTTTAACTATTCCTCAACATTTCTTGTTTTACCTGCATGATCAACTTCACTCTAGAATTGTAAAAATTGCATTTTGAATCTCATTTTGATTCACGCAATTTAAAAACTAAATAAGCATACAGGTATTCCTCGATATAATGTAACTGTCACTTTTGACTTCCATCTCTGATTTTTCGTAAACGATCATTCAAATAAGCAAAGTAATAACACAATCGGACAGATGAGATAATCCCTCATTTATTGGTATTATTAATTTGTATGATTCAATCGTTATTAGCGAGATATTGACGATGGAAGTCAAAAGTGACAGTTACGTTATATCGAGGTATACCTGCATTAGAAAAGCATTTGCTAGTACAGGTTTGAGAGGTATTTGTTTGAGTTTCATACAAACAGGCCTGTCATCGTGGTTACTTATGGTTACTTAATGAGTAACCAGCTCCATAGAATGATTTTTTGCGCTTCTCTAATCTGCACAAACAAAACAAACGTTTGAAATAAAAATCCATCTTCAAATGTGCTATGAACAATATTCTGTGCCCGTAAAATATAAATTGGTGTGCGCCCAAACACACAATTTAATTTTACCTGCACCGCCTCATGTTCGTGCACTCCTGTACAGGCAACTAAACAGGTGCTTGCTAACATATTGCTCCACCCCTAGATACAAAAAGTTATATTTTATTCATGATCGCTCATGCGCTCTTAGACAGGTTTGATGGTTCAGAGCGTGAAGTGTTTGCCAAGCAAGCACAATGTTGTGAGTTAAATTTCAGATTCCGACCACCTGAATGAATCGAAGCTTTGAAAAATTTGTCGTTTATCAAAAGGTCCTATGGCTTATTCTTTCTACTGTTGACAAAACGTCAAATATTTGGAAAATTTTGACATATATATTTGACCAAATATTGCTATGGCTAATTTTTGGCTTGTATTAGTAATTCCATTTATTTGGCAATTCGTCAAATAGTATGATGGCCTTTTTATGTTTTGCCAAATATGTTTTTTGAAAACAGCCAAATAATTTATTTGATACTTTTGAAATTCTTGAGTAACAAACATCATAAAATAATCGTCGCTTGCTGTGATCGTAATTGACCACTGGAATAAGCGATTTATGTGATGTGACACATCAAATCAAATGCCTTTTTGATTGAAAAGTGAACGATGTCCATTGCAGATCCTTTGGTACTACATATGGTACATTTTTTTTATATTCCCGAACAAGTTCCGTCAGAATCGTTTCTGAATAAAGTTCAAGAGGAAAAAATAGATGTGATACGGCATATTATTTCACACCAATTTTATATAAGAAATCAAATTGAATTTATGGTCCCTCCCGGATATTGGACTTATTCCTTAGAAATCTGTTTCGGATTAAATCAACTGGAGAAATGGACTTATTTGATGCAATCAAAACGAGCTGGGATGAGTTCATAAGACTTCTCGGATAGTTTCTTTGAATTGACTAGGATATCCGTTAGGCTTCTCAAGGGAGTCCATAGGACCACAAGTTTCCAATGATTAACGGGGAGATTTGCTCAATAATAACCTCCTCCATTTTGAACTGCATGACACTCAGGTTAAACATTTGCATAATGTTCGAAGCAAAACTCTTGCAAATAACTCTCTGATATCAGTTTAGGTTTATCGGTATAGTTGAGCTTGTCTTAACTTTGTTCTGTTCAATCAGAGAACGTTAGCAGCAGACTAACGTTTTAAGACTTTCAGTAAGTCCTGAAAACATCAGGTTGTAGGAACTTTAGGGAAGTAACGAAGAACTGATAACTTCAGAGCTGTTTCTTACCTTCTGAAAAATTGCAGGGACATAACAAATGTTCCAAGAACAAAGAAGAAGGACGTCTGAAAATGACAAACATTTTTGGAAGTAATGTGAACTTCGGAGCAGTTTGTGAACTCCTAAGAACTTTAGAGAAGTTTCAAGTGCTTTGGGAAAGATGGGATAACTTAAGAGCAGTTGCATTAATAGTTGCCGGAACTTGCAAGAATTTCAGAGGAATTATTGGAAATTTCAGGGTGAATGACGCTCATTCGGATGAATTTTATTTCAAAAAAGATTTGATAGAAAGGATAGAAATAATAGATCGGAGTGGACAGAAGGAAAAGATGGGATTTTCCGGATATCTGGTTAACTTTTTTTTTCTGAATTTTGTTTTCGTTGATGTAGTTGAGAATTCGCATTTGAGGATAAAATGGAAGTGGAATGAAGATGTATGAGGTTGTGTCGTTTCCCTGGGAAATTCCAATAGTTTCAGAGATGTTCTGAGAACAACAAGAAAATTGCTGGATCTTCAAGAAAGTTTCATAAATTCTAGGATCATTATCGGAACATTCGGCAAGTTATAAGACCTTCACTGCCGGTAATCGCAAGTCAGTCCCATATGTATTTTTTTAATCAATTTTGAGCTAGCATCAATATTCAGATGTGCTATTGAAAAAAATGTGGTTTATTCAAGAAAAATGAAAAACAATACCAAGTCAAATTGTCCCACAGCAAAAACTAACCGCAAGTCAGTCCCATTACAAAAAAAAAAAAAATGTTAGAAATGTTAGAACACACATCGCTACATGAGATTTGTGTCAAGATTGATTTTTTCCACTTTCCCTAGCGTATCTGGAACATGTCCGGTTGTGGCCAATATAGTTCTTACGATACTCAGTTTGACCGTCAATGGATATGACTTTGAATTATCATGTGATCTGGTGTATCGCTTGATGGATTTTGATTTAAAAAGGATTTACCACTTCCCCGGGGATACCCGGAACATGCCTGGGTGTGGCCAATATGGTGCTGGTCAATCATCATTACTCTAATTGATCTTTTTTGAATTCTCATGTGAATTGATTTATCGCATGGTGGGTTTGGCACGTTTATAAAAAGCTCTGGTCTGATGAAGACCCATACTCACCGGAATATGTCCCGGCCATTGCTCTGAAACCAGCGGAACAAATTCAGAAACATTAAATAACGTTCTATGGGACCATGGTATCTTTCTACTGTTCAATACTGTGCTAAGCTAATGCAGCATCGTCATGGAATTGTGACTGACTTGCGGTTATTTTTCTCATTGACGTTAAATGCAATCGCAAGTCAGTCAGATTTTGACCATAAAAATTGAACAATATTTTTCCATTTTTTTTGGGCAAACATAGCTGCACTCTATCGCATTGTACGTTTATTTTTAAATTTATCCCTCCAAAATAAATGTCAAATCAGAAAACTTGAAAAATCTTTGAACGCCGTTTTCTCATTTCCAGTTTTTTACAGATGGGACTGACTTGCGATTATGGGCAGTTCACCCGACACGAATGCCACCAATATGATAAAGTATCATTAATTAAATAATAATAATATTAATAATAAAACCTTCAGAGAAGTTCAGCTAAGTTCAGGGCAGTTTAAAGATTTTAAAGAAAGATCCGTAAAACGAGAGAGAAATTAAGGAAAGTAGATCTTTATAGCAGTTACAATAACTACAGGGAAGCTCTAATTTTTTTTGATAGCTTATGCGCTCAGGGTAGTTTGAAAATCTTGAAGAATTATTTCCGATTAATACAGGAAAGTTCCATTAAAATCGACAAAATTGGGAAAACTTCTTGGAACTGCGTAAATATTTGGTTTTAAATTTTAGAAAATCAACCTTAGAGTAGTCTTGACCATTTTAAGAACGATCAAAGATCTCTCTAAAAGTCAATAAAACTTCAGAAAAGATTGGGGAACTTCACAGAAGTCCAGAGAAATACAAAGATGTTTCGAGAAATCAAAAAAATAAAAAAATGCGGGAGCGTTAGAGAGGATTTATGTATACCAGAAAAATCGAGGTGACTTAAGAGAAGTTCTGAGAGCTTCTGGTAAATGTTGAAAACTTTAGCCAATTCCTTAGAAGCTCATAAAAGTTTCAGGGACATTAACCTGAAGAAAAATTCAGGGAGTTAGTTACTTTATTATGGAGACTTTCAGCACCTGGCTGGTTCGTCTATCATTAATTAATTAATTTATCTTTATTAGGGAGGCTTTCAGCCTTGGGCTGGTTCGCCTCCAAGTGGTTCGTCTTTAAAAATACAGGGATCTATTAAGACGTTCTCAAAACTTCAGGGAAGCCCCGAGTGGCACGCACCAAACCTTTAATTCTGACACAGGCAAGAGGTGTAATTGGATTGTTTAATTTTGAAAAATATATCGGTTATTTTACATCATCTGAAAGAGCTTCGTTTTCTGAGCCCAACGATAATATTTTTTCCAATCCCATAGACTATCATTACGAACGTAATCGCACATATTTCCAATAAGTCCAGTGCACCAAAATTGATGAATTCCATCAATAGCGTTAATAACTTTAATAACACCCTGCCACTCCATTAACTACAGAAGAAATTTCGTAAGTAGAGTCCGTTTAGAACATTTTCAGTGGCATTAACTACGATTTAAGTACTTTTACCTTTTACTTTAGAACCATACTGAACATATGGCAATATCATTTTCATTACTTGCAGTACAACTTTAATATGCAAGTATTTTTGCTTGCCTTTTTACTCCGACGCACCGGTCTTGGGTTTTGTATACCCCTTGGAAAGCCCAGAAAACTTGTCGAAAGTCCATAGAATTTCTGAAAAGTTCATAGAATTTCTGGGAAGTTTACAAAAATTAGGAACGTCCATCAGACAGCATCAAAATGTCAAAAGAAATGCACAAAAAGCTTACAGATCCTTACAGAAGTTACGTGAAGTTCGGGGAAGTTCCGAGAGGGAACTTAATTGTGCTTACATGTGCGCATGAATTTAAGGTGGTCGGAGGGTGCACATAAACAAATTCAACTAGTAACCAGCTCTCATGCATGTATATGGCTGGAAAAATATTCAGGTTTAAGTGAAAAGTTATCAACTTCCTCCCGTTTTACGATACGTCGATTTTCATGAGCAACCCCTTAAAATCAGTATTTGTATTGCTACACTGTCCGATTATTTTATTACATTTTCTGTCTATTCTACAAAGTTGTTTACTTTGTTAAAAACATATTTTTTTTTCTGAACAAACCAAAATTTTATATCAAATATTTTCAAAATAATTTGATTTTTTGTCTTAAGATACCCTTAAACTATCTTCTCTAATATCAAAAACTTAATTTGCATCTATCATTAATCACATATTTGATACTTCCAGAAGAAAGTGTTTGATTTTCTAGGAAATTTACACACACCACACCTCTAAAATCAACTTTTCAGAGGTAAAACTATTTCGATCACTGATTTGGACCTCAGAAAACATTGTTCTGGAGTGAAATGGGAAAAATTACTTCACTTTCATCCAACTCTTTTTGGAGTCTTTTCCCTGGAATCTGAAATTTTTGTTGGATTATGAAGTTTTGCTTTGAATTAAAATAAAATGGACATACTAATGTTTATTTTGAATAGTTGTCTCACAAGTAACACACAAAACAGAATTCGAAAAGCATCTATAATCGTATTATAAGTGATGCAAAAAACATCCCGAGCTTTGAAATAGCTCTGTAAACGTTTTCTGGCTCCTTCTCAGATAGTTTTCATCCTCCAAGATGATCATATTTGGATTTGATCTTTGAAAGTTATATAAATGTGCACCTTACTTTTATAATACCACAATAAAACATGAAAAGATGCTAGATAGGTTTTCATAGAGGAGTTGAAATGATAATTCAGATGCCGCGTCCAGTACTTTTCAAAACATCTTTATGACGAACCAAACGCATTTTCTCTAGAATATAATTTTCCTGTCATTGACGAAGAACATCATAGATAGTAAGCCTAAGTTAGTCATCTTTCGATATTAGTCTAGTTAGGAAGGTACAAACCTATCACGTCAAGATCCAGTGTTCGAATCCCATGCTCAATTTTTTTTTATTATAATTTTGCATCTAAAATTTATTGGTTATTATGATGTTTTCCGGAACATGTTTTAAGACCATAATCTACTTTTACAAGCTCTTCCTCTCGCTTGGTTATATGCCATGCGTGAGAACTTGATAGATAATAAAAATGGTTTACCAAGAAGTGGAGTTGGTCTACTAGAGAAGTTCCAAACCTAGTGCGCTGAATACTTGATTTCGAATCCCATACTCGGTAATGTATTATTTTTGTTTTGGAGAATACTTTTTGGCCATTTAATTTTATTGGTTATGACGATGTTTTGCAGAACATGTTATATGACAATTGATTTGTTTTATAACACTTGCGCTTTTTCAGTTGTATAAAAGTATGAAGTATTTTCAAATCTAATTGAACACTCATATATGTTTTTAGGCAGTATTTTTAGCACCTTAATGACAAGTTGTGTTGCATGGGCTTTGTATCTGAAACAAAAAAAAAACACTTTAATATGTTCGTGTACCTCTTGCATCAATGGTAACCATTGGTAACCATCGCTTAGGTACTGGAAAGGTTGTATTGTTTCGTTTCACTCAAAGACTGAAAAGTTCGTTTAAACTAATCCACAGAAAAAAAGAATTTGCATGGGAGGTCCCATCCTCCAGAAATACCATAGATTTTTCCTTATAATTCTCTCGATCCTAATCTCAGAATTGCATTGGAACTCGGCTCAGAATTATATTGTAATTATCGTTAAATTTAATATAAATAATCCCAAGGCATTCTCCTCAGGATTCCATAGAAATTGTCCTTGGTATTTCCATGAAGCGCTACAATGAATTTCTTTTGTCCTCAGAACTCCATTTCATTGATATGCTCCTCAGAGTTTGTTTGGAACTCAGAAATTAATTTCCTTGAAATTCTTTTCAGCATTATATTGGAGCTGTCCATAGATTTCCCTTGGAATTCTCCAAACAATTAATTTGACATTATTCTCCGAATGTTCTTTTGAGTTTTCTTCAGATTTCGTTTTGAATTCTCATGAACTCTCATTTTCAAGAGAGTAAATTGTTTAATGTATAAGCACTAGCATAACTGCTGGTGCCCCCTCACGCTGAATATACGGAACCTCAAAGCCAAGTTTGATTAAGTTGATCGTGGAGCAGAAGAACGTGTTGAGCAGACATATTACTCTTTTTCTTTGAGCAAACTTGCTTCATTAACAAAACAATCCCATAGATTACACCTCTTTCCATTATCCCTTTAATTTACTACCATATCAGGTAACGCAACTACCTGCCATGTAACACACGTGTTTGTTTTAAGACTTTCATAAAAAAAAAAATCATGCCTCCCACCCAAGCCAACACGACCTACTTATTACTGGATCCTATTTACAAGAATAATTAATTAGCAAATAACGACGAGCTATTTGCTACACTGTTTCCTGACTCCGGTTTTCCACTCATACACATAATGCTAGCCATATGATAGCTGATGCTGCTCAACTTGCTGCCACACTCTATTTGTAAAGCTACCGGCGTCATGTGACTCTCACTCTAGTCGAATAGCAGTCCTGTTTTCTTCAGTTAATTGTGAATAAATATTTAACGCCATGGCAAAAGTGTCAGCCTTACTACACACGAAGGCAGGTATGAATGAACTACTGTTGCAAGTCTTGCTCGAGGATGCCTTCTCGGCGGCTGCAACTTTCCCATCTGATTTACGAACTGTCACATTGTTTGTTTATGCAAAGTAGGTATGCAGGGGGATGATGGTAGGCAAAACGTGGGATAGTGGGCGGAGAATGAGTCTAGGTCTGAACAGTAGGATTTCCCTAGCGCTGGGGAACTTTACTTAGCAGGTGCGTACGCTAGAGGTGCTCCTCAAAAAGGGAACGGAAGATGGAAAGTCACGTTTGGGAGGCGGAGTACCTACATCGTCTCTGTAATATCATTTTATGATGCAGTCTGCCAACTTTATCAAGACTCGCTGTGAATGGTATTGTTTTTAAGAAGGAGAGTGTTTGTATGTGTGTATGTTATTTGTTGGTGAACCGTATGTACAAGTGCACGAAGATTTACATTTGTCATCTCGTTTTGTTGGCGAGACAAATGAAAAAGTTTGTCTTGAAATTATACATTTCGATGCAAGCACGAATCTTTGAGTGCCCTCTGTGTGACGATGTATGCGAAGGTATGTTTGACACTTACTTGAACTTTCCGTAATGGTTTTCGGGCTACCGGGCTCGATTTCGATTTCGGTGTCGATGCAGACGGATGCTAGGTCCTCAATGCCGATCGGCTCCAGCTGGTCGGATTCGAGGTTAGGAACTACGATTACGACATCACCACGATCGTGCGCTTGACCGGTACTGTTCCCCACGTACTGCGGGGGTATAGAGCTGAAAAGCGAAATTTGATTGTAAAATCATATTATTTTGTTTTTTCTCCATTGTATTGAAAATTAACTGCAGCAATATATCAAAATTCAATGAAGTTTTTTTTTTATGAACTCCCATTATAATTATATACAGAAAAATATAAATCGTTAGGCCATTTGAATTGAAGTTTGTATTTACGTGAACATTCACTAGAAGGATAAGGTAATATTCAAAAGAACTATTACATAATAAGTATGCATGCCATGACACCTGAAGGATATTTTACCTCATTAAGATTTATTCCGCCTTTCGCACCGGAAATCATAATCAGATGAAATCGATTATTTCATATAATTTTCTTGCACGATTAATAACTCTCAAACCACTAACGACAGATTTGTTATATACAAATGTAAGAGATTGTATCCAAGACATGACCATAGATTTGACGTGGGATTACGTTCTTGGTATCAATATTCAGTGACTGTGTTAGGGAAGCCATCACGGAAACGCTTCGTTTTCTGATGGCAAAATTACGCATTTTCGTGCACAAAACGCATGGTTTAGTCAATAGATAATAAAAAGCAAAACTTGATTGGAGAAATTTATTGCTAAAAATTTCGAATCGCGCGATATTCGCGGTCAATCTTATAAATTAGATTTCTTTTTAGGGCTTTTTACTAGTGCCCTGGAGAAAACCTTACCTTAATTCGAAGTGTTTCTGGTTAATTGACAAGGTCATGTGGTTGTCGGTCATTGCGAGAATTTCTATGTACCACTTCAATACTGTTACGCATTTGAAAACAAACGTTTGGTTGTTGGGTACATTATCAAAGAGCTTTGAGAGTGATGTGGCTGGCAACAAGGCGAGCGAACATTCACTCTTAAACAACAATAATTTATGGTGGTCCTGAAAAGGACCGTTTTGTCATGATGGTTGAGTAATGTTGAGCTATTAGGGCGTTCAACACGGATGAGGCTGGCGACCTGTATGTTGCTTGGAACGAGGGTGACATAGATGCTGAGCCCACATCGGCTCACGACGAACAACTGAATCCGATCAGTAGCGGTGCGGCTTCTTCATCCTTCTTCGATGAATCGAGGGCTCTTGAGGGCAGCCCTGATAGCTAGCTGTCAATTTACAACGCCACGCACCAAAAGCGCTGCTGCTGCTTCTGCTGATAACGACCGGACACCACCACTCACCACACGCGGTGATTGAATAAACACCGTTCGGCGAGACTGGATCAAATTCGATTTTGAAATCTGTGTTAGGGAAAGCGCTTTCATTTTTATTACCATAGCAACAGTTGCACATTCATGCGATTTTCACTAGTGACTTTTTGAAAATTGATATTCTTAATTTTAACAGATATTCTTAATATCGATTGGTGTATTAAGAATTAAAATCCATCATCTCTGAATCTAAATCAGAACACTTCCATCCCGCGACAGACTTTGGTTTTGAAATTGTACCCCCAATGTTGCCTTAAAAATACATGCTATGTTAGATTTAATCACTGGCGTGCACAGGTTGAGGCAAGGTGGGGGGGGGGGGGGAATTGGCTCCCTTTTATAAGCAAGATTTTTATTTCTACACTTAGAAAATTATGATACAACCACGCTTACAAAATTATGATGTAACATGAATGAATAACCCTGGTGGAAAAATTGAATCATAGAAATTTGGAGGTGCACATTTAACTGAAAATTTCTGGTGGAAAGTTCGCAAAACTGTGGTGTATGTAGAAGCAAGGTTTATTCTTTTTTCTGGTGCATAATTTGCATCGTTCTGATGAACGAAAGCTTCATTGAAAATTTATGGTGGAAAATTTGTACCATTCTGGTGCATGAAGAGGCAAAGCCTGAAAATTGCACCATAAAGGTGCATGGTGAAACAAACTTCACTGACAATTTTAGGTGCACCCTTCTGGAGGAGCATGCTTTATTGAAAATTTCTGGTGCAAAATTTGTATCGCTCTGATAAATGAAATGAACAGAAAATTTCTGGTGGAAAACTTGCACTGGTCTGGTAAAATTAAGCTGTATTGAAAATTTCTGGTGGACAATCTGCACAGTTCTGGCAAACGGATGGGCAAGCTTTTGGAAAATTTTTGGTCTTAAATTTGCATCCTTCTGCTGAATAGAGAAACAAACTTTGAAAATTAATTCTTGTGTAAAATTTGCACCATTCTGATAATTGGAGGGAAGCTGCTTCACTGAAAATTGATGATAAAAAATCTGAAAATAGGGGCAGCTTTATTTGGTGAAAAACCATTCTGATGATAGGAGAAGCAAGCTATATGGAAAATGACTGGTGGAAAATGGAAAAAGGAAATCTGTGGATCGTTCTGGTCAATTCAAATTTTCTGGTGTAAGTTTATATTGAAAATGTATGGTATCAGATTTGCAACAATCTGCTGTCTGGAGGGGCAAGCTGAATTGAAAATTACTGATGTAAAAATTGCACAGTTCTGGTGAATGGAGGGGCAAGCTTTATTGAACATTTCTGGTAGAAAAACTACAACGTTTTGGTGAATGGACGGACAACTTAAACTTGACTTCCGAGAAGAACCTCAAAGGTTCTGAATTCTGAGGACAGTTCCGAAATAAAAGATTTTTGGGCATGATTCCATGAATATTCTGCGAATAATTTCAAGTGAATCCTGCAGATAATTCCAAGATAATTTCGATAAGAATACCGTGAAAATTTTGAGTGAAATTCCAAGGGGATTTTGAGCAAAATTTCAAGCGAATTCCGAGGATAATTTCTAGTTCATTTCAGGAAAAAATTTTGAAACTCTAAAAGATTTTCAGTTCCAAAGTGAAGAGTTCTAAATATAATTCCAGTGGACCTCTGAGAAGAATTTAAAAAGAGCTCTTAGGGGAGTTCAGTATTCCATGTAAATTCTGCGAATAATTTCTAGTGAATCCTGCAGATAGTTCCAAGATAATTCCGAAAAGAATACCGAGAAAATTAAATTTTGAGTGAAATTCCAAAGGGGTTTTGAGGAAATTTCAAAAGAGTACCGATAATTTATAGCTCATTAAGGGAATCATTTCTGCATAATACTGAGAAAATTCTTCTGAAACTGTAAGGGAATTTCAGTTCCAAGGTGTTATGAGTAAAAGTCAGGAAGAGTTCTAAAAATAATTCCAGATGACTTCTGAGAAGAATTTCAAAAGAGCTCATAGAGTTCTAAAAATTTTGAAAAGAACCTCAAGGAATTCTGAGGATGGACTTTTTTGCAACTGTACAAAGTTTAAAGACAGCTTTTGGATTCCCTAATTGAAAAGTGGGTATAAGTTTGCCATTGAACCTTCGTCTATTGTTGTCTTACTAAGAATTACTTCTCTGAAAATGTCAAGTCATTTGTTAACGTGGCTAAAAAGTTTCAGCTGTCTATGTGCATTGCAATAAACTCGGGTTTGTCCTTTATATCATCTTTAAAACATGTTGAATGTTCGGCATCATTTTCTGTCACCCCGACTGGCGGTACTTTGGGACAGGGTTGATATGCTCAATCCTTCGCACAAGTCGTCATTCCGTTAACAATACTGTACTCGCTTTTCAAAATTGTTTTGTGCACTTTTGATCTAATCGTTACACATTTTTTAAACCTTTTTAATGATCCTATTAGCCTTGGCATTTAGGTCAAATTTGAAAAAAAAAAAAAACTACAATTTTCGCTGAAAATCACCCAGTTCAACGTACTTGCAACGGTAATAGCATAGAGGTAACTCTAAGACCAGAAGGTCCCGAAGAAACGAGCTCAACTTTTTGGCTCATCTCTAGTACTATCTTCGGTCCCAAGCTAATCGATGCACCCCTCTAAACATAGGAAAATCCACGAACCCCTCATTTTATCTGTCAAACTTTCATAGCGAATCAAAACAAATATAGTGTTGTACTGGAATTTAGACTAGAATGGGGTACGTTAATCGATTTGCTTGGGACCAATAGGCTAGTCAAGTAGTGAGCCAATTTAAAATCGTTAGTTTCGTTATGATTGTTGGTAATAGTAAAGTGTAACTACTACAGTATATAGGGCTTACAAAACCTTTAAATAGTAAAAAATAAACTGAAACGATGCCAAAAACTAAAACTAAAACTATTTTCAATGTTATTCTGGATTTTCAGAACCAATTCTACACAATCAAACATTTCGCTGCCGGTCTTTTCAGACGATCCGATTCCTACAGGGTTCAGAAATTGGAAGACAGCGACTGAGTTGCTGGGCAAACAAAATCGCAGTGATACCCATGTTGGTAGTATGGAAGCGTGGAATTTTTTTTAAACCATGAACTTTGTTTGTTCACTGCTATGCGCACTGTTTACATGCGAAAGGAGAATGCGATTCTTATTGGTCATTTATGTCGATTTGTTGGTGCTATTACCACCATCTGACGTGACTTCAGCTGAATCGAACCACCAAGGCAACAATATTGCAGCAAATGTATCATTTCGGTTAAAGGCCTACTATCGCAACTATTTAACGAACCGATTATTATCGATATCGTCAATGGGATTAAATTGACAATTTCCATTGGCTGTCTGAAAGTAGTTTGCAGTGAAGAAAATGAACCACCAACAGAGCAAAAAATATATAAAATTAGCTAAATTGAACAGTAGAAAACAGTGGTGGGTGGATAACACCATCCACCACGCACTTTGGAGTACTCCCCATACCCAGGTTGAATGCACCATAGAAAAAAAAATTGCCCCTCCTTAACAAGATTCCTGTGCACGCTAGTGGATTTAATCTTATGAGAACTGACATCCGATTAATGCCCTTGACAAATCTTGATAGATCTGGAATTAGGGCGTAACAGCTTTTGTAAACAATGACTTCTCTCGATGATTTCTCAAAACTCAAGGGACGCCTACGCAAACCAACATAACCAACGGGAAAGGGAAGTCTTCCTCTACCCGATGGTGTTATTGATTTGAGTGGGCGAGCCTTGGCTTTCTAGAAATCATCGAGAGAAGTCATTGTTTACAAAAGCTGTTACGCCCTAATTCCAGCTCTATCTAGAAATGTCCAGAAAATACTCCATTTATGGTGGTCCTGAAAAGAACCGTTTTGTCATGATGGTTGAGTAATGCTGAGCTATTAGGGTGAATTTTTTTGAAATTTCATCTCCAAACTGTTGCGGAAAGACGTAATTCTACGTCAAAATAATGAAAATTGTTTTCAATCATAAAGTCAACCATTGGTTGATTAATTACAATAGAACAATGCTAATGTTTTCATTCTTACAGACACTTGATATAGATTTCATGAGTGATCCTAGTATCACGCATGATAATCAATGTGAACCACTCACCTTAAAGTAACTCGCTTCTTAATCCTATGTCCCAGGTCGGAGAATCCGCGTTGCATTGGTGGACGTCTCTGCTGTATTGGTTCTTCGAATGTTTTCGCGATCGGTGAATTCGGTTCCGAAAATTGTTTATCTATTAAAATAGGTTTTGGCTGGCCACATGAGACAGAGCGAGAGAGAAAATAGAGATCAGAGTGTTTGAATTATGCCGTTGTTTAACAGGTGGTAAATCAGCTGGATAATCGCATTAGGGAAGCTCAATTAAGTTCTACTATTGCTACATGTATAGGACCAAAGCGTGCTGCACGGTGGCAGGGTGCTACAGATACTCACTTTTAACGAACCACTAGAACTACTTGTCACAGACGTGATTACAGCCGCTGCTCCGCCCCCTTTCGGTGGCAACGATGGAAGGTTTGGATTGTTGGAATGTGATGTGTCAGGATGGAGTGGAAGTGATAAAAGGCGCTTCCGATCCTGCATGTATAACTCTATAAACGTATCTACCTTTGTCTCTATGTCGTCAACCTGCAGATGAAAGGAGCGGAGCGAAGGATGATGAATTAATTTTACACTTGAGTGAAACAGTTTACTCTCTCATGTATATGCTGGAATCAACTTACTTGTCTTTCAATTTTCACTACACGAGAAGCTAAACTAATTTTCGATGCATACACATCTTTTGATTTTGATCCTTGTTTGCCAAGAATTTGGTCTAACCTGTTTGGGTGGGCGGGAAGTCGAAGGGGTAGAAAGAAAAGCATACAAACAATGATCGTCATTAGTATTCAGTCGTCGTTTGCTTTCTCGTTGCACACACAATTGTTATTGTGTTAGAGTTTAATTCAATTTGCTTTTTTTTCGAAAAGCGAGAGGGAAAGAGACCGAAAACGATCACACGGGGAAAGCAGGCAATAAACATAATTGAAAAACTTCAAACAGATTACTTTCGTTTTCGCCCACGCTCTAGGGCTGTCGTCATTTGTGACACAAAGATTGCAAAAGGAGCGAGCGAAGGAGTTAAGTGAGATTGGTTTCTTGTCTCAAGAAGATGTTTTCTCCGGGCAAGAGGAATCAAACTGTACCATTAAACTGTCACATTCTTCACCTTTTTTTTCCTTGCAGGTTTGTGTTTGTCTGTTGGAAGCTTTTTGGAAAATGAATGAATATGGCTGCTGCTGCTGGTTTGTGGGTCTAGTTTAAGCATGTGCAACGGTACAGTACAATGTATGATTGAGTGGTGCCAACTTTTCTTCGGATATTAAATAGGCGTCTTCTTGGGAACATTATTGAGATTTATAGGATTTGTATGGCGTGTGCAGTAAACCGTTGAACAATTACAATGGTAACATAAATATAATGACTATGTCAAAAAGTTGAAAAACTCCAGCTGCACCACCACCGAAGGGATAACAATCATCATTCACTTCTGGGCGTCGTTGCCAATATGTTTGTTTCGGTCTGAAGAAAAGAGGTGGAAAATGAAATTGTTTCCCGGCACGCTCGTCCTCGTCATCGTCAATTGGGTTCGACGGATTTTCCTTTTTGAGCAACAAAACGATGACTTTTAGCAATGCGCCAAAAGGCAACCGATATCGTCGAAACTCTCAAGGAGGGGGAAGTGCATTCCTTCTCGCGAATCTATACCGGCAATAGAGCGGAAAAAAGTTTCCTCTGTTTGAAGTTTTTCGTGACGGCTCTGTTTCGAACCGTTTGGAAATTGATGTTTTCATCTCTTTCGCTCCCGTTGTTGGGGTTGCGGGAAGGTGCGGTGGTTACTTTTGTTTTTTTTTTCAGTCCATAAACCCAGAAAAAGGTTAGTAAATATAGTCTGTTACAAGTGCGATAACCGTTATAAAAAAGGCAACCTGCAGCGCAATAATGGTCGAAAGCGAATAAAAATATGTATGGGCGGTGAAGCATAGCGAAACAAAAACAATTTAACATCAGAAAAAAGTTTTCTCTATAATTAGTGACCGTTCATGCAGCAAAAGCAAAGTGTCATGATGCTGGTGGAGGTGAAAGCTTAAGGCGTTCTAACCTAAGACTTGGAGTTGGATTGCAGACCGACACAAGTTTCACTCGGTGGAAAATTTGCAGAAAACAATTTTCTTTGTTTTCCAGTTCATTGAAAAGTCAGTCCGGTGCGGTGTTGCGGTGTGACGACGACCGTGGGAATAGAAACTGGTGATGTTCGTGCGAGTAAAATGTTGCTTCACATTTTCAGATGGATACAATTTAGTATAGTAAGGATGGCATTTGCATTTCTTTGTGCTTTTTAAAGTTAGTTTTGCCCTCCCCCCTCGTCTGGTATCCATCATCATCGGTCGTCATCGTCGTCGGAGCGTGATGAAGCACCATTCAGAAAGCTCATTATTACGCTTTGTCTGCAGTGAAATTGCGCTATCGTTTTTACAATAAACCGCTCTACCTACTACGGAATGCTAGGTATTTAATATTTTCTAGTTTGTGGTAGTGTAATTATAGCGGGGAGGAGCAACATTTGAATGGCGTGCGTTTAAAAATTGATATGATTACTGACGTGAGAAAATACCTACAAGCATTAGTTTATTATTCCATTACATTTTATTATACCAGTACGAGATTGTGAAGGATTGAACCCGCTTGTTAGCTATGCGCAAAACCAGGCTTGCGGCCATTAGTTTACTATAAAAAAAATGTTTTTTGGATTTATGAAATCATTAGCTGTTTGAGCCATGAAACTTGTTCATTTTGTACTTTCAGAGAGTCATAATTTGATGATCAATGAATATTCATTCTTCATGACCAGTGAATATTCACCGATCATACAATTGCTGATTGTGATTGTCTGAATGCAACATTGGCAGATTTTATGTGTCAAACACGTAAATTAAATTACAACCTCTTCTTGTAACATACAAGCACAACACATCATTATATCATAAAATGATTTCATATTTCTGAAAAACAAGTTTTGTTTAAATTGATTGATGCCCGTTTTAGTAGAATCATTCTAGATAGAGCTTTAATTAGGGCGTAACAGCCTTTGTACACAATGACTTCTCTCGTTGATTTATCGGAATTCAATGCACGCCTACACAAACCAACATATCCATAGGGTAGAAGAAGTCTTCATCTACTCGATGGTGATGTCGATTTGCCAGGGAGAGCCATGACTTCCGAGAAATCATCGAGAGAAGTCATTGTTTACAAAAGCTGCTACGCCCTAATTCCAGCTCTATTTAGGATTGTACACACTTAGTTTTTTCTACCGTCTCGGCTGTGCAAATCTCGGCAGAAAAAGCTTTACTGAGATCTCAGCAAATATTTCATTTGTTTGCTGAGATTCAGCTAAGCATTATCCGAGACTCAGCAATCAAATGTCACTTTTGCAGAGATCTCAGTGAAACTTATTTTGCTGAGATTTGCACAGCCGAGCTCGGTAGAAAAAACTAAGTGTGCATACCTGGTTTCGTCGATTTTTCCTTTTAATCTGCAAAAGTTTTGTTTAGCAAACGAATGGCCGCAACCCTGCACAAAACTATCATTACTATGCACACAATTCTTTTTTTTCTGATAATCGACAGTTTTGCCATATCTAAACTCAGCATTCAATATTGATAAGCAGAGTGCTTTACGTGGATAAATGAAGTCCGTGATTACTCGAAT
This sequence comes from Ochlerotatus camptorhynchus, assembly GCF_037179485.1. NCBI lineage: Eukaryota > Metazoa > Arthropoda > Insecta > Diptera > Culicidae > Ochlerotatus > Ochlerotatus camptorhynchus. The sequence continues at coordinate 1,018,930 of NW_027041110.1, forward strand.
TTTGCCAATCGTTCTCTCATTCAATGAGCTCTCACGAGAGATTAAAATCACGTGCGAATCAGCAAAACAAATCTCACGCTGAGATGCTCATGCATTTTCACGCACTCGCACTCACAACGTCTGAAATTCATTCATCTACTGTAGCTTAAAACACATAAGAACCACCCAAACGTCAATTTGATAGCATGCTCTGCTCATGCATGGTTTATTAGTTTTCCATCAAATAATGTAACAATAGACTAATAACAATAAACAACACCAACATATAGAGCAATTCATTTTTGATCGAAAAATTTCATCGATGATTAGTACTCAGTAGAAATTGAGTGTACCGTGAGGGCATAAATACGTTTGGTATACGTACGTTAGGCGTAATTTACGTTAGGCATAAATACATTAGGAATAATGGACGTTAGGTATAAAATGCTGATAAGTATGTTATTCATATACATTCTGCAACTTCAATCTTGGATCTGGAATTCCAGTATGGATTGTGATTATCTGAGTCTTCTCAGACATCTAGCTTCTGATATATGCTGGTTCTATAAGTGTCGATAAGGGGAGCTGAAGGTCAGCCCAAGTAAGAATTGTGATTTTTGAGAATTCTGTAGACTACCATGATAAGACTTGTAGAATTCCTCGATAAAACTTACAATGTTACTTGGGGGCAGGGTTCTGCATTTTCGTAACAACGAAAAGAAAATCAACTCTCCGCAAAATCGATTTATTTGGAGCAGTATCATTTTCTTGTAAGTAATTGTGTTTCTTGTGTTCTAGTCACGACGAACATTCCTTCTGTTAAAATGACTTGGCTATCGCTTGTCTCGTTCCGTCAAGTTCATCAGTTCATTTCATTTGAAACAAATACATGCTTCATTTGACGGAAACTGCTTTCATCGATTTTTCCGCTTTCAGTTCAACTCGATGTTTGAAAAGGCGCTCACTGGTGTGGTGGCTGTGTGGTATCAAACAACATGTCGATGTTGTGTGGAGTGAAGCGAATGTCGTCATGATGTTTTGACATGCTAGCGAATACCACACCGCTGCCACAAGATTGGGGCTCACTGGTGTGGTGGCGATGTGGCATCAGTCAACATGTTAAAACATCATGTCAAAGTCGTGTGGCGTGTGGTGAACGTCGACATAATGTTTTGAGATGCTAGCAGATGCCATACCTTCGCCACATCAGTGGGCACCTTGACTTAGGCGAGGCACCCACTGATGTGTCACCATATGACCTCAAACAACATGTCACAACATCGCCTATAAACCGTATGCCGTGTGGCGAACGTAGACATGATGTTTTTACACGTTAGCAGAAGCCACATTGCCACCACATTAGTGAGCTAAACTAAGGCAGGGTAGTTTGTGTCAGTAGGTAGTTTGATCGGGACCATCTTTGACTCATCAAAAAGGTGAGAATAGGTGTAGAACAACTCTGGCGGAAAATTCGCTAAGTTTATTACGGATAGCGATAAATCGATCTGCAACATCGACAGCGAAAGTGGGTGCAACGACTACAAAAGGAGAAAGATCCGCGAACATAAAAGCCAAGGCTTGTTGCGAAACGGCCATGTCATATCAACAAGCAACTGATTGTCGAAGTCTCAGAGGCTGGTGGCAATCCATAACTTACTCGCATCCTCCTTTGAGTGAGATGCCATGCTTGCATGCCATACGATCCACTAGTAGCAACGGTAGGCATGTTGTTGGACACCCGCATATCGAAGGATAATGTGTCTACATGTTCTCCCGGATCACGTCAGCTGCTTACAATTTTATTCTCAGCTACTAAAACATGTTAAAGTCTACCGCACGCCAAAAGAATCCTCGGCTGCATGTGACATGCGTATTCAAGTTTTCATTTTCTTGAAATCAGTGCACGGTTCCGAACGTCGCATTTTGTTCTCGTTCATTTCACACCGAAGAAAAAGTGACGGCAATAGATGAAAAAGAATGGGAACCACAAAAAAAGCAACTCGAAAGTGACAAATTTTACATAAACGTGCACTGATCTATTAGGGTTTGCACCGTAAGAGTTAACCTCAATCTTGTGACAGTTCAGTGGTACTATTTACATGGACTTAGTTAATTTTTTCTTGGGTAGATTTTCTCGATAATTTTTCAGACTGCAGTAAGATGTAAACCACATGTCTGCATTGTCCACGAGCAACATCGTTTCACCGCGCTGTTCCTCGACAATTTGCAAGCTAAAATTCGGAAATTTTAGAATATTTTTTTTTCGAAAAAAAAACGACAAAGTGCTTGTAAACAGTACCAACAGTACCAGAACTGTCAACCTAATTGATGAAAGTAAGGATGGATTTGAGTTCACTCACTCGAGAAAGAGTGGCACAAGCTGCGGGAAATATTTACCAACCAAGAGCACTAAATGTTCATGAAAAATGAATAATGAACATTTAGTGTTCATGATTAGCAAATATTGATCGCAGCTTGTGTCACTTTTTCTCGAGTGAGTGAACTCTAATCCAAAACGAAGAATAAGAAGAAGAATGTTCTTAAATAACAAATCATGAGAAAAAGAATGGTAAAATTTGCGATTCGGCCAAATAACCCATCATAAAAAAAAACTCACGCTTAAACCAAGCTAAGCGTTTAGCTCTCATTTGAAAATAACATACATCAGGAATGTACAAAGAAGATTAAGATTGTATTGAATGTAAAACAAGAACAGCTCATCAGAAAAAGAATGGAACATTTCATGATTCGGCCAAATGACCCATCATTAAAAACTGTCAATATTAAAACACAGCTAGCCTTTAGATATCACATCTGAAAATAACAGATATCAGGAATGTACAAAGAAGATAAAGATTGTTCTCAAAGAACAGCTCATGATAAAAATAATGGAAAATTGTGTGATTCGGTTGAATGACCCATCATAAAAAATATCAAAACCCTGCTAAGCCTTTGACTCTTATCTGTAAATAATAGAAATCATGAACGAACAAAGAAGATTAAGATACTTTGCAAAGAACAGCTCATGAGAGAAAAGGAAATGTAAGGATTTTTCATTTAAATACGAATTACATCTATCGTCCATTGTGCCTATCGTACATTATGGATATCGTATTTATGCCTAACGTATGTATGACTAACGTCCATGCCTAACGTCGTGCACCCGTAGAAATGTTTAAGGCGAATCTTATAATCTCTAGCATGAGTTTGAGTTTTTGAGTTTTTCCGAACACTGCCCCTGTCGATATAAGGGAAAGGAATTAACAAGGTTTCAAAACTACATGGATTCATTGGTTAGAGCACCTATAATAAAAATAAATAATCAAACAACGTTGATTGAATGATCTTTTAAAACCTCTAGACCTGCCGGTATAATTCAATAGAACTAACCCGTTTGTCGATACTCTAAATAAAAAATTTCGTTCAAGAGGTTTTCTATTTCAATTAGATCAATGGCGTTTGCTTTGGGTTGCTTAAGTGTATGCACATTAAGCAACAGTATTTTCATGAAAATATCTCAAAATGCCAGTAAGATTTTGACGTCGTGCAAAGAAGACTTACTTGAAAATGTTTGTTGGGAAGTGCAATTATGTCGGATTGATTGATCAAATGTACACATTTCTATAGGGGTGATTGAAATATGACGTCCACAAGATTTTAGAATTTATCCATGCTTATTGCAGATTTTGTCATACATTCTACGACTCGGCTTTACATTGATCATCTGGAATGTAATGAATCTCTCGTGATGTCAGCTCTCGTTTTTATTCTTTTAGGTTTTTTTACATCAAAACATAGTTCCGTTTTAGAATTCCGTTGTGAATTTCACCACTCTCGCTTGGAACAACAACTACGGTATTGAACTCGATATAAATACACACTCATTAGGCATAATCGTCTCGATCATGCAAACTAAATTACAGTCATAATTTCGCGAATTTTCTATGGCTATGAATTTTCTGCGTGCAAAGTATAATTGGATTATTGCTTTATACCAACTTAAAGCTAAATATACTTCACACCTATTTCTTCTCCGACCCTTGACCGTGTACGCTGAACAACCCCCTATTTAGGAGCACTCGTAAACACGCAACCCCCAATGGAAATAGTTCCAAAACAGGTGTCGTTCTATATTTCAATGAGCCCCGCACGATAGTCATTCAATTTGCTATAATTAAAACGCATATTTCATCACGCACCGCTCTGCTCTCGATGAACGCCGGGCACTCGCACGTTTCCGACTTTTCAATGAACGATATCCCGAGGGATGCCAGCACGTAGTTGCTGCTGTTAAAAGCTTGCAGAAGAAGTTGTTTATGCGAAATGCAGTAAAGCATAGAATACACACATCATATGGCATGCTCTTGGCATGCAGTGCATGTATGTTCGCATGCAAACCAGGAGACGTGTACTCGTATATCTACTATCTACCAACACCTACAAGCAGATAACATGCTGCTAAGCTACTGAATGAACTACACTCGTGCAACGAACAAAGCACACACTACACTCTACTGTAGCGGGAACGTAGCATGTGAACTGATGGCATATCGATACACAACCGATTAATCTTGGCAGAGAGTGAGCACATCCTGTTGGGGAAGGGGGAGAACTTGCAGCAGAAGATTCGGATGCGAGACAGTTTTGACGTCTACGGTAGTGCTCACATTTCTGGTTGTGCAGCATTTGAAAGTGGATATATCGATATTCACATGCAATTGTCAGTCAAGCAAGCTCTTGTTGTGTCTCTGTATGTATTTAGTGTGGGGGTTGGTGAGCGGATGGTGCGATCAAAGATCGTATGCTACATATGCCGAAACGATGAAAGGAATTTTGCTGACTGAGATCCGATCCGATAAAGCAATATGGCACACTCTCACAGTCGAATGTCGAAGACGTTGGTATTTTGAAGCGATGAGAGGGTGAAACGGCAGCTGTGTTATGCTGGGAGTTTTGTGTGAGTGTTATGGGGAACAGTTTTTCCTCGGAAAACGGTTCATAAATAAAGTGGATAAATTTTAATTGGAAAATAAATTCGACTTCTGTGAATATCAAAGGGAAGCTGGCAAATTAGGGTGAATTTGTACAGACGGGGTTGAAAAGTAATTTAGTTGCTTCGATTGGTGGATCTGGATGGAGTATGGCGGAGCGGTGGATGGAGAGTTTTGCTGAAATAATGAAAAAAATCATGTGAATTTAGGTGCTCTGAGACTGACATATTCGAGCGTATGTTTTGACATAAAATTGAGTCACAACAGAGGCAAAATTCAGCTCAATCAAACGTACTTTTCGTCGAGTAACGAACATTTCAGTCTTAGAGCACTTAATTTTACATGACAAGTTTGTTTAGGTCTCATCCCTTATGTCAAAGATGATTTCGTGACGCGTAAAATTAGTAATTTTTAAGTGTGTACGGTCCGTGTGTGTGCCCGGATGATACCGTCGTTTGTAGTTGGTAATTTAGCTAGAGAAGAACCAGCCAATCGTTTATCGTTAAGATTTCAAGTCAAACAATGCATAAGGTCCTATGGAGTACACACTTAGAAAAAATCATGTAAATTTAGGTGCTCTGAGACTGACATATACGAGGGTCAATTTTGACATAAAATTGAATCATAATAGACGCAAAATTCAGCTCAATCAAACGTACTTTTCGTCAAGTAACAAACTTTTCAGTCTCGGAGCACTTAATTTTACATGACATGTTTGTTTACGTCTCATCCTTTTTGTCAAAGATGGATTCCATCACGTGTAAAATTAGGTATTTCTAAGTGTGTAGTGATCGATTATCTTTGATCTCAAAATTCTTACAACCATGTAAACATATTTCCGAGTATTTTCAACACACAGTTCGATAAAAGAAGCTTTTATCTAGCATGTAATAAGACAAACACGACAGGAAGCATTTTAGTAGCCGAGTAGTTAACGAAAGAGATGGGGAGAATTGATCAATCTTGTTTAGAACCGCATGCATTGCTCGGCTTGATTTGTCTTGCTTATATTGAATTATGATACTATTTAGTGACAGGGGCCATTTTGAAACTGCTACAGTCATTTCAGTTGGGAACTGGTAGCTTATAGCTGATAAGTAATTCTAAAATTTTATTCCGCTCGGGACCAGAAATTTTGAGACCAAGACCTTGATTTTTTTTTTCAAAGTGCCAGAATCCTCACTTATTTTCTTATGTTTTGTGCTAACGTAAGAACTACACGACATTCACAAGACCCGACGCGAGACAAGACACAACACTTATCGTTCTTACAACTTTAAAATAAATTAAAATTTACCTTACTGTCGACCGGTTTCGGGCGTGATGCTGCCCATCTACGGGACAATTGTGATCACTTCGGAAAGTGTACTAAATTACATCATACAAGTTGAAATCACTTCGGAAACCCCTACATCATTCCAGAAAATTTCAGACAAGCACTGAATCATTTCAGGAATCTTCAGAACCATTCCGGAAAGCACTGAATCACGTCAGAAAAGTTTTGCATAACTGTTAAAAGTTCTGATTCAGCTGTGACAAGTTTCGGAAAGCACTGAACCTCTTCAAAATCACTTCGAAAAATACTGAATCACTTCAAAGAAGCACAGAACCATTTCTGATATAAGTGGAATCACTTCGAAAGATACTGAATAAGCACTGAAAAAAATAGAATCACTTCGAAAAGTACTGAATCACTACAGAAAAATTTCACAGGGACTACAATAACAAAATTCAAATGCTGATGTTCTACGACTTTTAGTCAAGTGTCCATGGTTTAAAATACTCCAAAAGTTTGCCTTTTTGTGAGCTTTATCAAAAAAAATTATAAATATTAAAGATATACTTTTTGAGCTATTTCAGTTATAACACTTTTTTAATTTTTTACTAAAAATTACTAGAAAAAACTACCGTGATTTTTTTTTTCAGAAAGATTTATCTCTTCTATACAATTTTGTTTCGATCAGAAATTACGTTTCCGTGCTACAATTTATTGAAAAATGTTCAATTACTTCATTTTGAAAACAAATACTAGATCCAAAATGGCCGAACTTTAACAAAGAGGTGAACGATTGCCGATAACACACAATTTTGCAAAGTTTCATGCAAATCGGAGAAGGTCAAGTCAAAATTTTAATGTTTTTATCTTTTTTGGCCTGCAACTGGGTTAGAACTGATTGAAGTAAGAAATTGCTTATAGTTTCATGAGCTCGAAAAAATAATTAGATCCAGGTACAAGTTTTGGAAATCTAAGAAACATGGGAATTTTTGGAGAAAATTTTAAATTTTTTGTCATTTTCAAGATTAAGTGGCGAAGATAAATACAAAACCCAAGATTTGACTATCTAGACAATTTAGGGATCGCGAGATGGTAGATGCCTATGAGACCGACAGTCTACAAAAAGAGTTAAATTTTTGGAGATCTCCTGAAAAAATCAGAATTTTTGCACCTTAAATCATGTTTGAGAAAATCTTGTTAAGAAATGCTTATGAATACAGAGGAGCGGTTAAAAGAATTTAAGGATTTCTGAAGATGATTCTGGGGGAATACATAAAATAATTCGAAGGGTGTTCGGGAGAGAAATTCTATAGAGAATTCAAAGGGAGTTTTGATTTGAATTCCAAGATAATTCTGAGCATCAGTATTGGAAAATATAAAAAAAATCAAATCTCACAAATGCCCAAGATCAAACTTGATTTTCAAAGACAAAAATCAACAAACAAACAACTGCGGTTAATATAACAAGCCGTGATATCGTAGCTACGGATATCAAGCTAAAAAAAACTCACCAGCTAGAATCCTGACCAAACCGTGGTTAGTTTGAGTTTCATGATTTTTGCTTTGAATCCTAACGCGACCCAAAACCAGTGCTGCTTTCAATTCTCAATGGACAATGCTGTCAGTGACGAAAATGTGTAGATTTTTCTATTTAATAAATTTGTAACAAAATTAAATGACTTGAGCAACACAATTACACGGAGCTGTTAAAATGAACTAGCATCTACATCCTGAACTGCTTAGATAACAATAATGTGACACAGAATGCACGAAAATACACTTTTTGTTACCAGGTGAATCTTTGTCATTGACGAAAAAATGAATGAAATTTTGACGAAGTCCTATCAGTGACTATGTGAACAACAATTTTGTCAATATCGCGCGAAAGTCTGTCAATGACAATGATATATATCAGCACTGCCTGAAACTACCGGCACAATTGTCCCGTAGATGGGCAGCATCACGCCTGAAACCGGTCGACAGTAAGGTAAATTTTAATTTATTTTAAAGTTGTAAGAACGATAAGTGTTGTGTCTTGTCTCGCGTCGCGTCTTGTGAATGCCAGAATCTTCATAGTTTTCGAAGTCTCTGAGAGCCTGACACTGGACATATGGTTATGTCCACATCTTCCATTTTTTTTTTCAAATATTTCTGTTAATCTTGAATATAGAAAACTTCCCACATTTCTTTAACTTTAAAATTTCTGCATTTTCGGAATGTTGAACTGAGGTCACATACAGAGAGGTACTTGAAGCAACACATTTATCCTATAAAAGTTTATATTGTTTTGTATGACTGGTTTGGCAAATGGCATCTTTATTTTTTATCCAAAAACAGGTGCAGGTGTACCTCAATACAACGTAGCTGTCGCTTTTGACTTTCATCGTAGTTTTCACGCAAACGGCCATTCAATCTCGCAAATTAAAATCACCATCAGCTAGATAAGACAATCTCCCATCTATTGATAATGTTGGTTTGTATGATTGAATTGTTATTTGTTAGAAATCAACGATGATAGTTAAAAAGGAAAGTTACGTTATATCGAGGTATACATGTATCAAGGAATACAGAAAAAATAATATCTGCTTAATCTCCATCTGAAAACAACGGTACCTCTCTTTATTTATTATTTGAATAATTTTTAAGTCCTAGATTTTGAAGGGATTCTTAGTTCAGGATTTTGAAAACCTCTCCAAGCATGGGATCTCAAATTATGTTCGAAGTCTTAGAATCTTTTAAGTTTTTCAAAAGGCTGAATCTTGTTTTTTATTATTTTTTCTGTGTTCGAAGTCTTTTTAATCCTGATGTCATCTCATAACACTTCACAGGAAAATTCGAAATTTTCTCATGATTTTCCTTAGAATCACCTTAGAATTTATTTCAGAAGTGCATCTTGATTTTAAGACTCCAGTTTTTCCTTATAATTTTCTCCACAACACTCTAGACATCTCATGTCCAGATTTCCTAATTATTATCTCAGAATTGCCTTGGAGTTCTCATAAGCATTCTCCAAGTAATCTCTCAATATTTTCCACCGACAAAATCGAATTCTGCTCACAATTTCTTTGGAATGCTCCCAGCAATTCCTTTAAATGCTCAACAGAATTCCATTGGAACCCTTCTTTAAGTCTCCTTAAAATTCACCTCAGAATTTCCTTAGAATTCTTGTCAGAATGCGTTAGAAATTTCCTTACAACTATCTTCCGAATTGTATTGGATATACACATTGAAATGCCTTTGCAATTATCTATACAAATTTGATTTGAAATTTGATCAGAATTCTCTTTTAATTCTCCTCAGAATTTCACTGAAATTCTCCTTAGAACTACATTGTAGTTTTCATTCCAATTAAATTGGAGTTCTTCTAAAACTAACCTTGTAATTTTAGTCAGACCTCGTTGGAACTGTTCCCATCACTCATATGCAATTCGTGGATGCTCCCACAAATTCTTTGAAATGCTACACAGAATTCCATCGGAACTCTTCTTTCAGTATCCCTGAAATTCACCTCATAATGCCCTTAGAATTTTTATGAGAATGTCCTGGAATCAGGGCTGAAAAAATCACTAAAACTCACCAAAGTTCACTATGGATGAAAAATTCATTTCATAGTGAATGCTGGTGATTTTTTCATGTTTTTTTCAACTCTGCCTGGAATATACTCTTGAAATTTCCTTGCACTACTAGAATGGGTATACACATTGAAATGCCTTTGGAACTATCTGTACAACTTTGTGTTGATTTTTTTCAAAATCCTCCTTTAATTCTCTTCAGAATTCTACTGACATTCTCCTTAGAACTACCTTAAAAGTTTTCCTTCGAATTTCCAATAATTTTCCTCTGAATTCTCTAGTAAGTCATTTTTAAATTCCCTTGAAATTTGCCAGGGAATTTCCTAACTTCAGAATTCTAAAGAATGTTCCTTTTATTTTCCTAGGAATTATCCTCAAACATTACTTTGATTTCTCGTTGGAATTTACACTGAATTAGTTTCATGGGTTACCCAGACAACCAGAAGTCGTATAACAATGTACAGACAGTATCGTTAATTGCTACAGTTTAAGTCAAAATCGCATATAAGAATGGCATACCTAACATTATGTTTAAGTTAAATCGTATAGAATGCAAATTTTCGACTTATATGCGATGACTCGATGACACATCGAGTCATCATTCAAAATGAATTTGTTATTACAGGTTAAATCGTATATGATGTTTAATCAACTCGTTTAAAATTAAATTAAAATATGCACGTATATGGCCTCCACTTTTGTACGTATAAGCCATTTTTTGCATTCTATACGAATTGTTTGTTTGTATATATGTTTGTATATCACGAAAACAACTTCGAATATACGTGCATTCTGGTTGTCTGGGTAGTCCCTTGAAGTTATATTTATTGCACTACTTTAGAATACTTAGTAGAATTCACTTAAACTAACGATTTAAAGAGTGTCAAATATTGTTTTCTGTGTAGAAGTTACATAAAACAGGGAACTAGCAAAATGTTCAAAAAAAATTACCAAAAGTTTTTGTTTGTCGAATTTTGTCAAATTTCAAGTTTCCAAAGTTTTAAATATTTCAAAACTGCATTTTTATGAGCTTTTTTAAATATAGGGGAAATGGATGTAATTTCGGCCTAAATGCTCCCAATTTGGGCCTATATATACAATCAGCAATCGACTAAATTTTCAATAGCGTCCAAAATATCCATTAATTCCATCCCAATGACGCGTTCATCTAGATAAAATTGATAAATAGCAGATTTTCAGCGATGGGCCCAATCGTAGAAACATAAGCCAACATTAGAGCCATCTCCCCTACATATAAAAACTGAAGATATAGTGGAAATGGCTCTAATGTTGGCCTATGGATCTAAGATTAGGCTCATCGCTAAACATCTTCTATTTATCAATTTTATCGAGATGAACGCGTCATTGGGACGGTACTAATGGATATTTTTGGTCGCTATTAAAAATTTAGTCGATTGCTGATATATGGGCCCAAATTAGGGGCCTTTAGGCCGACATTACATCCATTTACTTTACTTTTAGAGATATTTGAGTTTTTAGTACTTTATTGGAATTTTTACCCAAATTTACTAATAACAAAATGTCATGTATATTTTCCCCAGAATTACAACTTTGTCTCAGACGTCATTTCAAGCAAAGGTGACGTTTTCGTGCTACAATTTATTGAAAAGAATTACAATATCCAAAATAGCCGAATTTTTGTTAATAATTGTCAATAACAAACAATTTTTTAAAGTTTTTTTGCAAATCGGAGAAGGTCAAGTTTTCCGATTCGTCATTTGGCGTGGAACGGCTCAGTAGCTCAATTGCAGCGATCTTAGAATATGTTTTCTTTGGAACTACGTTCGTTGGTTTGAAAAGGTTTTGTTGGTTATTTGCTCCTTTTAGCTTATTTATAAAATCTTATAAAAATTTAAATCTTGGACTTGTGAATTCATCACAATTCCGTATTTACATAAATGTCCAAGATCCTGTTATTGTAGTTTCCATGGGTCTCTGAGAAACTTTTTTGATTTAGAGCTTTTCGAAGTGATTCAATTTTTTTCAGAGCTTATTCAGTATCTTTTGAAGTGATTCCACTTATATCAGAAGTGGTTCTGTGCTTTTAGCAGTGATTTCAAACTTTTCTGAAGTGATACAGTTCTTTTCGAAGTGATCCCGGACGTTTCTGAAGTGATTCCGAGCCCTTTTGAAGAGGTTCAGTGCTTTCCGAAACTTGTCATAGCTGAATCAGAACTTTTAACAGTTGTGCAAAACTTTTCTGACGTGATTCAGTGCTTTCCGGAATGGTTCTGAAGATTCCTGAAATGATTCAGTGCTTGTCTGAAATTTTCTGGAATGATGTAGGGGTTTCCGAAGTGATTTCAACTTGTATGATGTAATTTAGTACACTTTCCGAAGTGATCACAAACTAATCTGAAGTTATTCAGGACTTTCAGTAGTGAGTCTGAACTCTTCAGAGCAGATTCCGTACTTTCCACAGTGTTTTCGAACTTTGATGAGATGATTCAGTGCTTTTTCATTTTCTAAAAACGAAAATTAAAATTACCCAGATTTTTTGATTACGATAAAACTATAAGGCCTGGAATATTCGTAAATCGAGATCACAAGTTTTAGTTTTTTTTAAGATCTCGGATGTAGAAAAATACAGTCAAATATTCAGAATCCTCGATTTAAAAATTATATTACGCAAATTTCAGCCTATCGGTCGTCCATCCGACTTAACCGATATCTGTGTAACGGAATACCGGGGAATCTTGCTCCTATTCAAATAACACTGTGAATAAAAATGCAAAAATTCCATCACGTACATAAGGGTTAATGGACTGCCATTTTTTTCAAAAAATTAAACTAATTAACCATTTTTTATAACCTATATGAACTCATTCACTTCCCACCCAATTATCGCTTGGTTTACTCTTCGTTAGGGGTGTTTACCGGTATTTCAAATTTAAAAAGTCGAGTATTTGTACAATACACTGAAGCAGTCTGCACTTTGTAGGCGATATACGCGTATCTGTCAAGGATAAGCAAATAAGGTAGTGGAAACAAATGGAAATTACTAATCCTTCTCTCTCACAAAACTACTGCCAGTACCGAAAGTACCGGTAATCAACCCTACTCTTTTTAATAACATTGCATTGTAGTTTATATGGCCATAGCAATTATTTCAGCTAAGAGATGAACTAGCCTCAGGCTAAAAATCTCTATAATAATAAATATAAATATAAATAACACTGTGAATAAAAATGCAAAAATTCCATCACGTACATAAGGGTTAATGGACTGCCATTTTTTTCAAAAAATTAAACTAATTAACCATTTTTTATAACCTATATGAACTCATTCACTTCCCACCCAATTATCGCTTGGTTTACTCTTCGTTAGGGGTGTTTACCGGTATTTCAAATTTAAAAAGTCCTAAACATGCAAATGTGATTTAAAATGAATGTGAAAAGCTTCGAATTCGGGAGCTCAATTCGGTATGTTTGGTACTTGGATTGGTACTGGAGTCCGTGAGCCTCCATATTCGAAGGAAAGTAGATTCAATTGACATATTTACCAATCTCACTCATTTTAAATGACATTTGGATGTTTGATTTTAAAACAAAATTATAGAATCCTGATGAATGTGAGCGTCTTTAAATAGTGGAATACCTGTATAAAGAGAGGGAGAGGGAGGGAAGGATTAGTAATTTGCATTTAATTCCACCACCTTATTTGCTTATCCTTGACAGATACGCGTATTTCGTCTACAATGTGCGGATTTTTCAGTGTCTTGTACTGTACCAGTCGAGTATTTGTACAATACACTGAAGCAGTCTGCACTTTGTAGGCGATATACGCGTATCTGTCAAGGATAAGCAAATAAGGTAGTGGAAACAAATGGAAATTACTAATCCTTCTCTCTCACAAAACTACTGCCAGTACCGAAAGTACCGGTAATCAACCCTACTCTTTTTAATAACATTGCATTGTAGTTTATATGGCCATAGCAATTATTTCAGCTAAGAGATGAACTAGCCTCAGGCTAAAAATCTCTATAATAAAGAAAAAAAAAAAAAAAAAAAAAAAAAATTATTTCAGCAAAACTCACATTACGCAACACCGCTTGATCCATTTCTTTCCATTTCTTATCCTGTGTCGAAAAGTCATCCTACGTCACCAGCAGAGACGACTACAAAGACGACAACGGTGCACAATCGCACGGCATAAATTTAAAGTAGGAAAGTTTACAAATTTCTCAACTGGATTTCCCGAGATTGAAAAGTATTGCACATTTATCGTGACTGCCACCCAACAGCGTTGCTACTCTGCTGTTGATGGCCATGTGATGTTTTGGCCAGATCAGAGTGAATCCTTTTTTTTTTCGCTTTCCAATCCGTTTATTGGCGAAATCAGTAGTTAATTCTGTTGTCAATTTGTCCTGATGGGATTGAAGTTCGGGGAAATTTCAGTGCGCCTGATGTATGACAACTGCCCGGATGATGTCGGCGTTGGATTTTGGTGGTAATGGACATGACGGGATAAGCCTTTTGCGACCGACGATTTTTTTGGATGGAAAATTTTTAGGGTTGAAGCTTTCCCGGAAATGCGGTAGCGAACGCTTTTTGATGTGTCTGTCTCGATTGATCAAGACGCTGCGGGTGTGACAGTTTTTGGGGATAAGATTTGTTTTCTGCTTCCATTTTCTTCTGATAACTATCGTTCGGGATTTTGGTGTAAAACGATGTAAAAGCATCCTATCGAGATTATTACGTTCTATGCTGGAGCGGAGAGGTGTTTGTATGTGAGCAAAGCACTACTTTGCTCTACCGGTTGTCACTAGGGTTGTTGAACCTATATGATGAACCGGAGTACGATGGATATGTTTGATATTTTGAATGATTGAACACGATGCTGCCGAATTAGATGCATTGCATTGCTGCATGCATTTATGTACTATGTACAAGTAGGAAATGTGTCTACATGTGCTTGCGTTGCAACTTTGGGGCTACACAAACAACTCGTGACGGACTGCACGGAAATGCACTGTCCGAAGGTGGTCCCGGGATCGGGGCATTTCCGTTTTTGGCCCATCAGAGTGCTATTATTTTATCGTGTTCTAGGCTGCGAATCCCAACATGTATTTTCTGTGCATATAGCTTTTGTTATTATGTACACAGGAGTGAATATGTTGTATGCAAACTGTTTGCTCGGGAGAGCAGCTTGTCTACGGGCTATGCTACGCGAGGAGATTTATGTATTATACGGCTGCTGTATTTATGTATGCGAACTAGTTGAAGCAATGTGTAACGCACTTTTTCGACGTGAACGTTGTTTGAAGAATATTTTCGATAAGCAGCACTTTTTATCGCCTGTGGGTGGGTACAATTTCCGAGTGGTGTTTGCCGCTTGGTATTGGCTCGTAGTGGGAATGTGATTGGATTGTTAAATATGCAGGTGAGTGATGTTGCGGGTTGTGACCTGTTTTTGACAATTTGAACACGATTCGTATGTATTGAAAGGAATTTCACTGTACATTGTTGGTCGGGCGGACGACCAAATGAACTCGTAGTTCAAGTGCTTTTCATTGGTTGGGATGATGGGTGTTTTTTAGCACATGATGAATCCACATACGTCCCTAATGTCGGTCTTAGTTTCTAATGGGCCCATACATAAATTTCGAAGGAAAGCACTAGCAGTCAAAAATATCCAATACTCGAAGAAAAATTGAAGAACAGGTGACTTTTATCGATGGGCCCAATTGTTCGTCTTATTAGCTAGAAATGCAACTCTTTACATTGTTAAATTATCCCCTTGGTGCAAAATACTTATGGTAATGATGGAAATTTTTGTCAAAACGAAATACGAATTCCGCTGAAGCTATCAATTCCATGGAGACGCGTGGTTGTCCATCGATATCGGTGGTGACCGTGATGCTGAATCATGGATGATTGGATCAGTTAGGAGGGGGATATTATTGATATTCAATGTAGTATGGTGTGTTACTATCACAGCATATGGAGTTTCCATGCGGTACATTTATACATCTACCCTATTTGTTAAGTGATCCAGAGCAATGTTGAGTAGTTGAGTGGGTTAAAGTTCGTTTTGAGATTTTTGAGGAGTTTACGAACTAAAACTGAATTGTCTAACAGTTGCTTGGAAGGTCTTTCAGAAACACATTCTTCTAAGTATTTTTAAATTAGTTACTAAATTCCACAATTTGTAAAACAATCTTTTAACAATAAGAGATCTTGACTGTTTTCAAATTATCTGAATAATGGAAATTTTAACTGTTAAAAATCAGAAAAATATATTTCGTTGCCTATTGGCAAAACAAATGTATTGATGATATTGATTTTAATTTGTGTCGCAAATGTTGAGATCTCGTACAGAAAAAAAAATCAAGCTGCCATATTTCAAAGTCTGAGATTTCAATGTATTTTCAAAGTTCTTAGCAGATCAAAAATTCTTGTAAAACTCGGGGTGCTATTCGGCAAACAAAGACCAACAATGTGTTTGATTAAAGTTTATGCCTGCTGAGCAAAGTACCTCGAATACTATGGTGGCCAAATATTATATTATTATTAGGATTTATGTATATTATTGAATTCCCAGAATCAACATTTTCCTTTGTAAAAAACCTCAATAAGTCCTCGGAATTATGATTTCATTTTCCAGTCCTGGGATCATGAAATTTCAATAGCCGGCGCTGAAATATTTTTCTAAGTCCCAGATACTAGCCAAATTCAATTTGCTCGAGGTTTTAAAACATTTTCAACGTCCGGGATTTAGAAACTTTTCTAACTTTCAGATTGCGATTTTTCTGTCAAAGCTTTTGAACTTTTCCCCTTTTTCTAGTTTTTTTCTGGCACTTGCAATTTGGAGTTTTTTTTTCGTCTTAGTCCATGATGTCAAACGTTATCTTTTGATCTCAATTTTTGTTGTGCCAAAGATTTCCAATTTCTTACTTCAATTTCTCACTATCCAAAAATTTGTCCTATTGACCCATTCGGTCAAACGGCTTTCGGTCAGTTGACTTACGAGGCTTAAGAGCGTTCAATGCGGAATTTTAGAGTATCTGGAACATATAAAACAAGTTGAAATCTTATACATAGAAAAGTTGTTATGATATCGGACTTTAAAGATTATCTTTAGCCAGGCATGGAAAATCATTCACATTAATTTCGTGCATTGATTTTGCCTTTAACTTTTTTCATCAACAAAATTGCGTAAAATTAAGTATGTAATTTTCGAAGGTTTTAATATTTGCTACAACTTTTGCTATAAACTAAAATCTGTATCTCTTATGAATGATGAACCAGAGCGAACAGAATCCACCACTGTTTTTTTTTTGTGAATTTAAATTACATTCACTGAAAAACAATAAGAAGTGTTGCCCACGCGAGTTCGTCGTGTATAAGAGAAACAGATTTTAATTATTCACAAAAGTTGTAGCTAATGTTAAATCCTACAAAAGATTCATTTTACAGAATTATGTTGATTAAAAAAGTTAGAGACAAATAAATGTAAATGAATGAACGAAATGAATGTAAATGATTTTCCATGCCTGATCTTAATTGTGGGACTTTGAAAATGTTTCAAGATCTGGGTCCTCCCTAAAGTCCTCAAAGACTTGGAACTTAAGGTGAATCGAAGCCAAGTCCAAGAATTATAACTGATTTGTGGGGATTTTTTATATTATCGGACAGATTTGGCCCGAAGGGTCCAAGAATTTTATAAAACTTCTCTCACAGGTAGAGTTTTATAAACGAAAACAAATTTAAAAAAATTCGGGGTGGTTAATTTTTTTCAGAAAATTTTAGATGAAGTTTTTGGATTTTCCCGGGCATCAAAAAGTTTGAAAATTCATAGCTCATGAATATTGGCTTGAATAGTAGAAAGATCGTTGTATGGTAAAATTATGTGGAAATTATCTCAGCAGTTCATTTTAAACATAATCTGAAACCAGTGCAGTGGCGTCCCGTAACCTCACCTTTTACCTGTGCACCAACTTTCAAAACCAGATATCTTCCATTGCAAGCAATATTTTGATAATTGTTTATGTTTCTGAGAGTTGGTGCACAGGTAGATTGAGGTTAAGGAAACGCCACTGTGTGAAACATAATTTCCACGAATATTTTTACGGTGGAGGAAAATCGCAATGAAAATCATGAAAAACCATTGCACAGTGGGTAATAATTAACAAAACCGCAACTAAATTGAATATCTCGGCTGCCAAACGGTCAACATGTTATATATACCCCTAAAGTTTTTACTTTATAACCCAAGCAACAATTTTTGTTTTATTTAAGTTTTATAGCAGTTGATATAACCAAATTATAAAACCTTCACTGACGACCACATTGCTTTAACAATCTCCTGAGAACCGCAATACAGCCATGTCATGGCCAATTGGCCCAGTTTTAATGCAGTCATTAAAACTTGATATGCGAACTACTTTAGGAGCATAGGATTTATGTCAGTTTTATCACACTCTAGACGTGATTGTTAAAAATGAAAACATAAAACCTCCTCCAGGTCAGAAAGTTTTAACAGCCTTCTAATGACTACCATAAAACTATATTACAACCGCATAAATCGCTCCTGAAGAAGTTGATAAAACATGATACGCAAAACATTTTGACAACTTTGAAGGTTTTAAGTTGGGGTTTTTGGATGATAGTTAATATTGAGAAATATTTTATTGTGGTTTTATTCTTTCGATGTTTGATGTGAAATCATGATCCTTGTCAGTTGGTAATAATGGCTGATATTATTGTACATTGAAAATAAGATGACTTTATTATAATTTTAAACCAATCTGTATATGCTTCACAGCATGCCGTGCAATATTTATGGTGATTATTATATCAAATAGGAGCATAAATTTAGTGCGCCATATGAATACTAAAATATAGGGATATTTTTAATTTGTCTGCATTAGCACCATGCATTAAAGAGTCATTCAAAGATTATCTATTTAGTACAAAACTGTTACTACTGTTGAGCAATAACCAGTCACATATTATTTAATTATACATAGATGTATGAAAGTGTTTTATTGCCTATCAATTAAAGCGTAATTATTCAAACTGTGTGAAATTTGTTCATACGGCGACATTTTTTTTCGTTATAACTTGCTACTCCTTAAAAATACCTCAATATAACATATTCTCCTAGATTGGAATTCTATAGCACAACATAAACCTAATGGTTGTATCTTAGCATTTCGTAGTCCAAATTGAGAGCGTTAAGTTATATTTAAACTATATAACTAGCTTGCTGGTTTTATTCGGTACAGCGAATCAAAACAACACAAAAACCGTGACCACCTGTCAAAAAGTCAACATTCCAAGCGATCCTCCTATTTTCGCTTGTAATCAAGATGCAAGAAATGCTTATTGGATCCACTAAAAGCTTTTTCAATAAAAGGTTTAAAGCCGTGATGTCAATACTGGCCATCTCCAAACGGATTTAGTGAAACTGTCGGCGTTGCTTTAAGAAGGGTTCGTGGATCTTTCGGAAGTGTACCGGAAAGCCGCTTGTTCAATATTTTTAAGAGCTCCTTCACCGAACTGTGCCTTATGTAGGGATCGTATAACTGTAGTTCCTCCAGGAGTTTCATATTGTCGATCGTCTCATCTTCATCGTGTTCAGAAGCACTGAAGAGGTTTTCATTTCATATATCTGAATAGATTTGTTTTTTATAATGACAAAAAATTTCAGAGTATTTTTTGTTGTAGCAGTATATTTCTTATCTGTGAATCTTAGGCCTCTGATAAAGATGATAGTTGTAATGAAGCTTTAATGAAGGTCTAAGACTGCTTCAAGTTTTATATCGGTCATAAAAAGGGTACCATAAAACATAATTGTATGTTTTGTTTTGGTTTTATTCTTCAGTTATAAGTAGTGATGCAGAACCACCTTACAGCTACCGTTAAAACTATGAAGTCTGAGTTTTAATTTAGTAGTCATAAAACAGTTTTATAGACGACTTGACGGCCTGATTTTATGACAAGCACACAAAACCGTAACACAACCACAGGCTGGAAGGGATGCTATGATAAAACAATGATAAAATAAGAATAAATCTTCCAAGCATTTAGATTGTTACTTGGGAATCACCATCTTTGGCATAGAGCCACACAGACTGAATTATTGGGACTTAATTCTATTCTAGGTTTACTACTATAGCAATTCAAAAGCATCACACACATTAGTCTGCAACATTTGTCGAGTGGATTGTTATAGCTATAAGCAGTACGGTGTCCAGGAGTTCACAAGAGGTACGTATTGCGGAGACGAGGGCCTGGAGCGTGAAAGTTGATATCCCGGAGCACACTACTGCAGTCAATATGATTACCAATCATGTCAAAAATAAATAGTCTCTGCAGGAAGATTCGGTGACTCGATTCTGTTTGCAGTCCACTAAGCGCACATTTGTGTTCGTATGGTGGTAGGTTATCGGGATTGGTCCATGGAAACTGTCGTAAGGCGAATCGGACATCACGATTCTGGATTCTTTCGATGCGCGATATTTGTATTCAATTCCAACGCAGATTTGTATTCCATATTCAAGAACGCTACGAACCAAGAAGCAGTACAATGTTTTCAAATCGTGTTCAACGTTCAAATCATCAAATTGCGCAGTGTTGCGACGCAGGAATTGGCCTTTGCAATTGACTTAGATATATGTTCGTTGAATCTAAGTTTACTATCCAGTGCAAGTGCAAGATCCTAAATAGAATCGTTCAAGCGGCAACTGATTCATCGAATAATCAAATCTGATCGGCGAGTGACTACGGGTGAAGGAAATGAATTTGCATTTGGCAGTGTTTGCTTGCATTCCGTTCATCTGAAACCACGATTACATGAACTTAAGTGATCACACACGTCGTTCATAAATAAAACGAAAATAAGAGGTCCTGAGTGGCTCCCTTGTGGAACTCCCGACTGTACATAAAACACATCATGAACCTTAAGGAAGGCCTTTCTGGGGGATAAATATGATTTTAACCAAGGCGACTCCGCTTTGCGATAGCGAGGTTATGAGGGACTTTGTCGAAAGCCTTAGAGAAGTCAATGTAAACGGCATCTACTTGCTGGCGCTTTTCTATACTACCAATAAAAGTGTTGGTGTAGCACATCAAGTTGGAGATCGTCGAGATCTTTTTCATGAATCCATTCTGGAACTCCGAGATTATAGATTGCACAGCTTGATACATCTTGTCATGCAGAAGACTTTCGAGAACTTTGGCCAAACAATTAAGGATCGAGATAGGTCGGTAGTTTTCCACGCTGGGAAATGATGAGATGTTACCTGTCCGTTGAAGACCGGTGTAATTGATGCAAGCTTCCAGGAATCCGGAAAAACGCCATCCAACGATTGAAGATAGACGTAACGGGTGTGGCCAACGCTGCTGCACAATTCTTGATGACAGACGGTGGAATACGATCCGGACCTGAACTTTTCGATGCATCCACCGAGCAAAAGGCTTTGCAAATAGTGAATGTTGTAGTTCGGTAACTGGTCGATGTACTGCTCCTTCGGAGGAGTTTAATCGAGTTCAAAAACGCTTCGGAAGAAATCAGTGAAAAGGTTTGCAGAAGTGATATCGGTAGAGAAGCTTTGATTACAGTAGGTGACGTTAAAGGAAACACTCCGCTGAATCGATTGGTGGTGGTCTCATTGGCTGGAGACATTTGCCTGTCTAGATAGAGGGCCGGTATCAACCCGAGTTCCCGGTAAAGTAGGAAATGCCACTATCTATCGTCATAGTTTTACATCTTACTTCACGTATATTTCTGGAAATTGATAGTACTAAGTATATATGGTATAACGACACCATTTACGCGCTCAGGGCCCTCTACTGGTTCAAAGAACGATCCGGAACGACCGATAAAGTGGCCACATTATTAAAATTGTCCGAGAACTTTGAAATTTTTTATATGTATTGTTCAGAATAACGAGATGAACGCGTATTTATTATGGAAACTATATTTTGGGGTAGAGTAGCCATATCCTGGTTCTCTGGTAATGCGGATTAACCGATAAAGTGGCCACATTATAAAAATTGTCCTTGATGCTTGCAGTTTTTTTTCTGTATCGTTCAGAATTATGAGATCAAAGCGTATTTAACATGGAATAGATATTTTGTAATAAAGTGGCCATATACTGGTTCACCGGTTAATCTGGATTGACCGATAAAGTGGTCACATTAAAGGGTGTCTCACATCAAATTGTATCACGAAAAAAAAAACGCTGTTGAAAATTACCTAGTTGACCGATCCTTTTCAAACTTCCAGACAATAAAATATAGCCCATTAACGGCGCCGGTGGTGTAGTGGTAAGCGTGATTACCTCTCACCCCAGCAGGCCTTGGTTCAATCCCAGTCGGCGCCGCCGGGATGTTCTGAGGCATAACATCTCTGATCACGCCTTCCTTCGGATGGGAAGTAAAGCCGTTGGTCCCCGGTTCATGAGTTGATGGGTCGATAGGTAGGGTCCAGGTGTGGGAGCTGCCTTCCTGGCACGTCGGTAGCATTGGTGCTCAGCACGGAAAACAAGATCGACGGAAAAAACAAACCAAAGGAAAAAAAAAAAAAAAAAAAAATATAGCCCATTAGTAAGCTTTTGGCATATTTATTTCATTCAACTGCAATACCGTAACCTTACGCTTAACTCCACTCATTAGGTTCTGTAAAACATCTGGCTACAGCTTCTTTTATACGGAAACCCACTTTTTCTTCATGTATCAGATTTGACGTCCTTGGGATGCTTCCGTAGTGCCTGCTTCATAATAGCCCAGCATTTTTGGATGGGCCTTAGTTCCGGTGCGTTGTGACCCTGTTGGCTTCGCACCACTCCAGGACAACATTTGAATAGTGGCACGAAGCTAGATCTGGCCAGCAGATCGTAGGGCCCTCCCCTAGTAGCACACTTGTCACAAATCAATTGTAGAAACTTATACACGACTTATTTCAGTCATAAACAAGTTGCTGTAACTTATTGTGATGAAAGTGAGCTACTCGGGTCGTGTTGCTTCAACAGAGGAAGCAGACGCTTCTGTAGACACTCCTTGGGTAGATCTCCCCGTTTACAGTCCAGGCAGTCAAGAACGGCGCACTCTGATTGCCACATGATCAGATTGCTCGCCAAATCATGTATTTCTTGGAAAACTTTGAAAGTTTCTGCTTCCTTACTTCCTCCGGAACATCAAACTTGTGCTGGGCAGTGAAGAACAGTAGCCCCGCAAGCTGCCGGAAGTCCACCTTGACGTAAGTTTCATCATCATCCATGATGAGACAATGAGGCTTCGTCAGCATCTGGGTGTACAGTTTCCGGGCCCTTGACTTTCCCACCGTATTTTTCCGTTCGTCACGATTTGGAGCCTTCGGCACTTTGTACGTATGCAGTCCCTCCCGGTCCTTGGCTCTCTGAACGAAAGACTTGGACAGATTCAACTTTTTGGCCACACCCCTAAGCATTGGGATTCCGCTTAAATGCTTTCACGACACGCTTGTGATGCATTCTGCCGCATTTCTCCTTCCGTTCGATGCTCAGAGTTTCGTAGTAACGTTTAATCACACAACTCACCGTTGACTGCACGTTGACTATCATCCAATGGGTTATTTTCTACAGCGTTTTTTTAACTCGGTTTGATCCCGGCCCTCTATCTCGGCACGAAAAAGTCTCCGGCCAATGAGACCACCACCAATCGATTTAGCAGAGTTTTTCTTTAAAAATATGTTGACCGTTTGGCAGCCGAGATATTCAATTTGGACGCGATTTTGTCAATGTTTGCCCACTGTGCATTGTCATGGTAATGGGAAATTTTCGGCTCGGAAAATTTAGGTTCATCTTTTCTGATTTTTTCGAATACACATACATGCTTTGAAAATTTATAACTCACAAACCAAGGATCGTAGAAAAAACTTGATTTGTGAAATGATAAGCAATTTATCTACACAAAAACATAAACAGAAGAATGTTTTCCATGAAAATTTTCCCGTAGGTGGAAATTTGTAATGAAAAACAGGGAAAATCATTTTCTAAGTTTGTTATTCAATGACTTTTTTCTTACTTGAGTTTTTTTTTCATCTTTCACTGGTGAAAATTTCACAGCTTATCTATTACCGTATTTTAGGATTTACTTAAATTTATACACTCAATTTTCAAATTTTCGTCGTGCATATTTTACGCTGCCAGTGAATCTTCATTGTTTTGTTTCTTTCTTTCTGAGGTTTTCTATATAGTGCATGTGTATCAGTTATGGCTATATGTTCATTTTTAGCTTGTTTAATACCTACCAGTAGAGTTCTTATGTTTAAAACCAGTCAGAGTGATAACACTGCATTAGGAATTTTGTTTGGTTTATTAGTATGTTTGTATTGATTTAAAATGTACTGCAAGTAAGACAAAATAAAATCAGTTTTGGTCATTTAAATGGTTACGTATGGTTTTGTCATTTGAAAAAAAAAAAATATAGTCATATCAAATTAAAGTTTTTCAACTACGTCAACAGCATTTGATAACATCATATATTTTAAGTCAAATATGTCTCAAAATGTGACACTTTTCACACGTGATTCAAATATTACATCGACAGGTTTTCGCAATTTTACCCCACCCTCCCTGTTTCGCGCATTGTTACGTACTTATTATACGCATTGTCACACATTATTGGACCCTCTGCCCCCTTAAGAATGGACGTCATATTTGAATCGCTCCAAACAGGATCAATCGTAAATAGTAATACATCAAGGGAACACTAATCGCTTTTGGAAAATGTTCTGTTGGCTGGGGGTCAGACATGCTAGGAATCGATAATATAATTTTGAATCTATAGATCATATACTGTTGGTTTGTGTTATATTTAAAGGGGTTGAAATTAATTTGGACTTTAATTTGGCTATCAATAACGTGGATATAAAACTGACGTATATAAGATAAAACATGTGACTATGATGATCTATTCTAAGAACTAAACTGATCGACTGTCTGAAAACGGAAAACCGAAAGCGGAAATACATCATAGCAACGACAACCGAGACAACATCACACTTACACGATGGATATTGGTACACGATAAGTGATATGGGAAAATCTGGTCGAATATTCTGTTACGGGTGAAATTTCTTCTATTCTAAATATGATGGCGATGGAACAATATCTGATTAATCAACCGCAATGATTACAGATTCATATTTTATATTTTTAATACTCATTCAAGCAAATACAGTAAATAAATAACTTAGTAAATATAGCGAAAACTTTCAATACATACGAATACATCGAATTTATTATTACGAAAATAGAGAGTATATGGAAATCGAATCGTATCAATAAGATAAGAAGGAAACATAAGAGTTGCAGTTGTTGCAGTTCGGCTTATTTTTAATACTGGCGCCGTCCCATTCTGGGAGATTTTTTTTTAAAGACAGCTCCGCGGAAGCGAAAAAAGCACACAACAAAGTTCTAAATACGAGAAAGTAAAAAGTGATATCGAAAAAAGTAGGTACGAATGGAAGTACAAAACAGCGCTGCGAACGAGTAATACAGATATGTACGATGTTTTTGTTTTATACCTATTTGGCTTTTTTTTATATTTTTATTATGACAAAATGATTAAAAGCAGGCAACAACAGGCGTTGGCAGGCTTTTTTCGCTTCCCGAGGAGGCTGTTGCGCGGTGTGGGTGGGTGGGTGTTTGGTTAGGTCGTTGTCGTTCAATTTGCTGTTTCTGACTGGCTGACTCTGGGTTGGTGGAGTGATGGGGTTGGTGGCATCAGGAGTAATCGGTTCGTGTTGTGGAACTTTTTATTTTATGGAGGCTTGTCGGATGTGTAAAAGTTAACTCTAGGCATTCTTTTTTTTTTGGTTTTTTGTTTGTTTGTCAAAGCGCGAACGTGAGCACGCGTCAGATGTCTATGGAAGCGAGATGTGATGGCAATGAAGTTGTTACGATGTGAGGAGACATGCTAATCATGTTGTCGTTGGCTGGCAGATTGATTTTACTGTATTCAGTTTACACATTTTCATCACGCATTAAAAGGGTGTTTTATTTCAAACGAGAAAATTTCTTCCTATTTTAAAGATGTTACATATTTATATGTGATGAAGAATAATAACGTATTCTGCGACGGAAATGTTGACAATATCATGATTATGAGATTACTCATGTTAACTTCGGTAACGGGATGTAATGTAGGCTTATTGAGTTGCTATTAGATATAAATTTACCTGAAAATATTACATTATCATTTTCAAATATTTTATTTTGTATATTATATTTGTTTTCTAAAAAAATCGTCAATCGTAAATTTGATAAATTGAGGATTTTTTTGGTATGTTAGTTGTCAAAATTTTCATTTTTAAGATGCCTCGGAAGATTTCACCGTGTTTGTAATTGGAAGAAACAAATGTGTTCCGTTAAAGATTATCCTGTCGTAATTCATTAGTATGATAATATTCAACAAGCCCTCTGGATTTGTCTTTGAATGCCAAGTACACGCGTCAGATAATCTTAAGACTTGTTATGACTTCTTGACTTGTTCCTGAATATATATGAACTAGCTTTCGATGTCCTTTCAACATGCCCTTGTTAACCCTTGACTTGTTCTAATAGACTTCTGAATAATTTCTTGAAATCTTCCTCATTCGATGCATTTGAAAATGTTTGAACTTGCCACTAGTCTCCTCTGGAAATGATTTTCCATAATGTAGGTTTTGGAGGACTAGGTATATGACTTATTTTAAGCATTGAGCTCATGTACTGCCCTGGGATAGTTTTGTAAGAACATATTCATTCCGAAAATATCTGGTTGCAGTCTATTTGAAGAAGTGTCAATTATTTTTCGTGTGAAACTTTAGAAAAATAAAAAAAAAATGTTCAAAATACAGCTATCCCCCCAAGAACGTGTTACCCACTGAGTTGCACCCACAGCTTTTCTCGGCGGGGTTTCAACAAGTTGGTCTGATTTTTTGCATGTGAGTAGGGTCAATGGAGAACTAGTCACTCGTAGAAAATCAGAGCGCTTGGTTGAAAACCCACTGAGACAAAGCGGTGGGTGCAACTCAGTGGGTAACGCGTTCTTCGGGGGAAAGCTGTATATTCTTACATTCAATGAGTGAGTCTATTGATTAAAAACTATGGATTGTACCTTTAAAATCTCTGAATTCCTCTTTGATGGACTCTATGACATTATCCTTAATGTCACTACCCCGAACGCCGTTACCCCGACCGCCAATACCCCGAAAATAATAGCTGTGGAAAGAACAACCCGTGACTTAATGAAGGGAAAATTTTATAGAAGTAAATCGTTTATATCAAAAGAACATGAAGAATTTCTTATGGATCAAGATATTTTAGGAGAGGTTTACCATTTAGTGGTTAATTTTCTCTTCTTGAAACATATATAGTAAATAAGGGACTATTCCCTTGAGTTACCGCCCATAATCAAGAAGAAAATATTCCTTTTTTCGAATATTTAATAAAGAAGGGAATAATCCCTTCTTTAACTTTACAATGAAGAAGTAAATAATTCCGTGCACTAAATTCTGGTTTTGCCTGATTATTTTCAACGTTCAGTATTTTTGATGGGGTGATCTTAAATCTCAACCAAATTTAGTGCAATTTGATTCAAAAAATCTGTAAAAAATCATAGAAAAATATGATGGTATTGAAATTATTGTACTTATCCTTAGAGAAAAAATTGGAAAAAATGAATAGCGCGCAAAAATAGAATTGAGTGTATTTAAATATTTAACTAAAAAGGGGATACAGTGGCAGCCTCTCCGCGTATCAGACTTAAAACCTATCAATATTTTAATATAACCGTAATTCCGAATCTTTCTCATTAATCTCCAAGATGAATGTATACTTTGGTACAACAAGACCACTAAAAAAGCGCATGGGTTTTGTAGAACATTAAAAAATATTTTCAAATAGTGGGCTGTCAAAAACGGGTTATTACTGTACTCCCTTATTTTAGTAGTTAAAGAAGAAACTATTTACTTATTTGAATATTTATTAAAGAGCGGAATGTTAAAAAGATATAACATATAGTTAGGAAAATCAACAGCCTTTCAAAACGGATTCAGCGTAACGGTCATTCGTGGTAGTGACATTCGGAGTAAGGTCATAGGGTCGGACATGCACTTAAATGCCATTCGACTTGTTTATCGATGCTCTCTGGTTTCGTCATTGAAAACCTCGACATATTTCCTTGGTTTTTTTAGATTTGCATTTGAAGCCTTGTGTAAGAGATGAACTAGCCTCAGGCTAAAAATCTCTAAAATAAAGATTTAAAAAAAAAAAAAAATGAAGCCTTGTGTTCGAATGTTTTTCTATTGAATTGCCTTAGATGATCGCTAGACATGCCCTAGCAACAGACTTGTTACAGGGTAGTTATAGTAACTTAATGGCAAGTGATTTCAGATTCTACCACGTTGCAGCATCTTATTTTTTGGAAGTGTTTATGATTGGCTTAGCTAGAAATTTTACTGGAGGGGGAACGCGGCATTTTTTTGATTGGTTAAATAGAAACTCTGGAACTGCCATTCAATCAAAAGGTGTCAAAGGCTCAAGGCTATTTGTTATTTTATTTACCTGTTGTATACATTTCCACTTCGTCCAATAATACGACCTATTATGACGAACCTTACTAGAGATAATGGTTCTAATGTTGGCCTATGGATCTAAGATTGGGCCCATCGCTAAAAATCTGCTATTTATAAATTTTATCTAGATGAACGCGTCATTGGGACGGTACTAATGGATATATTTAGTCGCTATTGAAAATTTATTCTTTGTTGTTCTTTCAGACACATTTACCGAATTATTTCTTTCATGCATACTCCGGCGCGCAACAAAGCGACAACGGCTGACAGATTGCTCTCTTGTTTCGACATATTTACGTTTACTCAACATTGTTTGTTTAAATCTTACACCTAACAGTATAAGCTATCCAGTGCTGCCAAATATATCTAAATCATGATGCACAAGCATGAGAAATTACTATTTGAAATTTACTGCAAAAATTCGTCACGCACCCTGTAGAATAAATATATTAAGGACGTAGGAAAAAGTTCAAAATATATGTTAATGAATAATTCTTAAAATTCTGAAAGTTAAAATGAAACTGGTTGTGAGATCCCAAGCCCATATGTTTTCAAGATTTTGTAACTTATCAATTATCATAGAAAAAATTGCAGGTCCTTCCTAGACTGTTATTTCATTAAATTTCTAGAACATGGATATGAAAAATAAAAAAAACTAAATAAAATAATTATACCATAAATATGCCTGAAAAAGATTCCACCAACTATTTTTCAGTATAAAAAATATCAAATTACCAAAAGTTTAGAGCTCATAAACCAGCTTTGAATCTCCTGAACTTCAAAATAATTGTATCTAAAAATCTTCAGAAACTTACCTGGATTCTGAGACTTACAGCATTTTTCGAGAGGAAAGTTCTTCGAAATAAGAATAACAACAAAATTAAAATTTTAAAACTTTGAAAAATCTTGAATCTTTGTTATAGAAGAATCATGATGCATCATATTATAATTAAATTTTCTTCAGATTTTTAAGATACCTCGGACTAACTTACTTTCAAGATCACGGAGTTAATATAAAATCAAGATTAAAGTTCAAAATTTAACTTTAAATTCAATCGAAAGGAATAAAGTACAACCTTGTTCGATTGTGCCCCTGTTTGAAACTATACAATATTTGAATTTATTTCTACAAAAGCTTATTGGGTTATTTGAATTTTTGGTGGAATGAAGTAAGTTTTGGTTGAACCCATTTGGTGCCAATTTATAATATATAAACAAATTTTTTTGTATGAAAAATACGGTTCGAACGAAAACGAGAATATGGGTGTATATGAAAGACTCTTTTGTATTTTATGACAGTTAGAGATCTTCAGAACTTGATCAACCAGAAGTCGTTAAAAAATATCCAAAGAACTTTACTAATATCTTCGTCTATCTGGAGATATTTTGAATCCTACCTGATGTTTAGGAAGGATGTCTGAAAGAATATCCTGTAACCTATGCAACGTTCCCTCAACATCTACAAAACTCCCTTAAGTTTTACAAAATTTACTCGACTTCTACGAAGATTCCTGAATTTATTCCAAATATATTTTCCATCTCTCTTAATTCTACGATTACTTCTGGAAAGATCCCCATAATCTACAAATATTCTTGAACATCTTGAAAGTTTCTTGAAATTTACCGAAGTTGCCAAAACTTCCAAGAAGTTCATTGAGCTTTTTTGAAGTAAGATCTCTGATAAACTGCAACGAAGTTCACTAAACTGATGCGAGGATCCCTGAAGATCTTGGAATTTTGCTGAACTATTAACAAAATTCACTTATATGAAGTTTTATGCAGCTCCTTAAATGCTACGAAATTCCCAAAACTGCTGCAAAATTTGCTGCACGTTTCCCGTTGATTTCCGCTAAGTTCCACGTATGGGATTTTTTGAATTTGTACGTAATTCCTTGAAGTATTCCAAGCTCATGGCGCTTCACAAAAATATCCTGAACTTATATGAACATCCCCCGAATAATAATGAGGTTCCCTGAAATTAAATAATGTTTAACTTCTACGAAGATCCCAAACCTTAAATAGGGTTGCCACTTCAATGCAGTTTTCTGACTAAGTTTTTCAAAGCTCCCTTAGTTTCTACGAATTTTTCTGAAGCTCTATGAAGTTCCCAGAATTTTCACTTAAATTCTGTATTTTGTACGATGTTCTTTGAACTTCTTAAAAGTCCCTGAAGTTTTACAAAGTTCCCTGAGGTTTAAGAAAATTCTCCGAACTACGCCAGTGGTGTTTATTGATGTATTCCAGAAATAGTGAAGACATTTTGCGCAGTTCCACTCCAAATGGCGAATCTGATCCTACTCCGTTATGCATGATACTTTGAATAATTGATTGTTATGGGCAATGATTTAATTTTTTTTTCTGAAATTCAGCCATCTTGGATTTTTTTTAAATTTTCAAAATGGCATCTATGACATTTTTCAATACAATTGTAGCACAGAAACGGCACTTCTTATAGAATTGATGTCTGAGACAAAGTTGTTGAGAAAAGGAAATTTTTCTAGGAAAATATATACCAATAAAACGATATTAGTAATTTGTAGTAAAAAACCAAAAAAGGTTAAACACCTAACTATCTCAATATGCCCTTGTTTGATTTTAAATTTCTTTTGTTTTAAAAAAGTTTATAAAAAATGAATCTTTTGAAATGTTTAAAATAAAAAATTAACAAGAATCGTGAAGCAAGAAGTTTTAGTAAAATTTTTGAACTTTTAGGTCAATGATTTTTCATGTAATTTACACTCGGAAACCAATGTTTGAGACACGTTAAATAAGTAATTCAAATGTAAAAAAAAAATCAAAAAAATTGCATTTTTTAAACGTTTTTTTTTATAATTTCGAAAACCT
Organism: Ochlerotatus camptorhynchus; assembly: GCF_037179485.1. NCBI lineage: Eukaryota > Metazoa > Arthropoda > Insecta > Diptera > Culicidae > Ochlerotatus > Ochlerotatus camptorhynchus. Next base: position 1,050,162 of record NW_027041110.1, read on the forward strand.
TGCAATAACATTTTTAAAATATTAGTGTTTTTCACATTAAAAAATATATATATTTTAAATAAATATAAATTTTTTCGTATATATTTTTCCTTGAAAGACCTAATCCCAAGTAACAATTTTGGTTTTATGAGGGTTCTGTAGACCATGAATTAGACTTGTAGAATGCAATAAAACCTCTATAAAACTGCTATGTTACTTGGAATTGGCTCTACAACTTTTTCTCAGTCGTAATACAATCAGAAATACCGTTTTCGTGCTGCAATTTATTGAAAAATTTCAAGCACCCTATTTTTAAAATTTGAGAAGATCTAAAATGGCCAAAATTTAGCTAAAATGTGAATCATTTCCCATGACAAACAATTACGCAATGCTTCATACAAATCGGAGAAGGTTGAATCAAACATTAATTTTCTTTTTCGCTATTTTGTCTGGAACTGCTTATTTTGAGGTGTTCCACGTCAAATGTCGAATGGAACTGATGCGACCTTCTCCAATTTATTGCATGACACTTTGCATAATATCAGCTTAATTTCGGTTAATTTCGTAAAAAGTCTTCAGAATGGCAAAATCAATTTTTTTTTATTAAAGATTAGTTCAACGTTTCTTCATCGTTTTCATTAACTTGGGAATTATCCATGAAAAATATGAGATAGTTTGTGGATTTTCGTAGAACAGTTTTAAGGAACATGGATGCAGGATATTAGTAAGGTAGGTTTACCAGTTATGGCTATACGTTTCTATTATGGTGTGTTCCAGTTATGGCCTATGGAAGTCTCATTGGCCATAATTTGAACACATCATAATAGAAATGTATAGCTATAGCTGGTACACGTACCCTAGGACATCTAAAGGTATTTCAATAATAGGTTAGTAGCCTCCGAAGTAATTCAAATTCATAGAATTATGTTGAGTAAACTGATATACAACCAACAACAGTCATACAAAGTTTTAATACACTGTTATAGATCATGTGTTTTGTTTGGGCTTCCTAAGAAGTTTCAGGTATAGTGAGGAACTTTAAAAATACTTCTTGAGTCGATGGACGACTATCGAGGAATGGACTATCGACTATGGATTTACTAAGAACTCCTAAGGGACTGTCCATAAACCACGTATATACTTTAGAGAGGGATTCAAAGGGCTTCCAATACAATTTTACCATTTGAACGGAAAAAGTTACACCACAGAGGTCATAACTGCCTTTCAATCAGGAGGCTACTAGAACAGAATATATGGCTAAGACCTTTTTTTAAATTATTTACAGCATTTTATTTCGACGGTTAGTTGATGGTTTCTTCAGCGCTTTTATTGGGATGGGGACGGCCTCGATGTAGTGGTTAACATCCATACCTCTCACGCCAATATCACGAGTTTAAATTTCATCCCTGAATAAGTCACGACTGACCCATACAGTGATATGATTAAGAAAAAAAAAAACACTTTTATTGGGAAACTTAATCTGGAGAAGTAAGCAAATTAGTATTTAAAAAAAAAAAACGATATTCGTTTTGATAAAATTTTCTGAAACTTTCAAATATCTTATAGTCTTAAAAAAATGCAATTTTTATTGAATGATTTGTGAAAAGATAGCAATTGCAATACTTTGCATTTGTTTCCTTGTTGAAGCAATACAAAATTGGTTGGATTTTGACAGCTCATATTGAGCAGTTCTATGTCAAATGACGACTCGACCTGCTTTGATTGGCAGGAAAGTTTGCATATGGGTGATCTAGAGTCGGTGTATAATGAGTCACGCCAAGAGAAAAACAGTTGAACTCGCATCACGGTTTTCGAAAGATTCCCATTCTTTTCACTTGGCAACAGAGGACTTCTACAACAACTTCAAATGACTTCTAGCGAGAGAAAAAATATTGCGGCTGTAGTAAATCATTATATCAGTGATTATGTCAAATTATCTTAAGAAACAATAGTAAACATTCTCATTACTAATCATTACCGAGCGTAGAAACAATAGTAAACATTCTCATTACTAATCATTACCGAGCGTAACCCATGACAATTTAACGCTCACTGCGTGTTTATGCTCATTTCTTCGATTATATTTTATATTTTACTACAATACCTTTCGTGGACCTTTCATAGCATCGTAATGTTTATTTACTTTGCACGATAGGTAGCCGTTTTGACAGTTCAATAGGTAGACTTGGCTTCACTCTTGGCGTGACTCATTATACACCGACTCTAGGGTGATCATTTACATTTTTGCTAAAATTCGACCATTTTGAATCTTGAAAATTGTTTCGAAACGGCGTTTTTGACTTTTGTTACGTTGTTTTCCCATTTAATTCTACTAACTATACCACTGCACTGTGGTCCAAAACGGCAAAAAGTGGAACTTTATTCCTAGAGCCTAGCCTTTACATTTTAGCCATATAGTGTCTTCGGAAAAAATGTTTGTATAAATATCTTACATAATATAAAACTGTCAAAAAATAGTCATGTCTTACTATGCAAAAAATAAAAACACTAACTTTTTTCTTTGAGGATATAGGGGAACGATGTCTTCAGCAAAGTTGTAGACAATGTAAAAACAAGCAACTTTATTAAATACATCAAAATTCTAAATCCTGTATTTTCAGAGTTATGGAGCTTTTTCTATGGAAGTTCCCTTAAATTTAGTTTTTCATACTTAACTTCTTTAAATTTCATTTTTCAAGTATACAATGTTCTAGACTATTATTCAAACAATCAAAACACACGTTTTTGTTGAAGATCATGAATCATTACAATTACTCCTTGTAAAGTTATAACAACTTTTATCTTTATTTTTCCATTACTTCATAAGCTTTTAGGAGAGAATGGGGCAAGTGAGGACACAAAACCAACTTTTTTTCTTGAAGCTTAGCTCAAGTACTATAAAGTTGAGAAGGTTTCATTTGTCGCTCCCTTCCCAAATTTGAGTACAATAACCTTATTATTTATGGTTTTTCATATATTTTTCACTTTCTTTTTAGGTTTTTTATACATATTTTTTTAATCTTTAGTATTTGAAGTATATAATGTTCTAAATAATCTTAAAACAGTAAAAACACATGTATTTGTAGAAGACCGTTAGTCTCTACAATAATGCATTGCAAAGTTATAGCTTATTTTAACTTTATTTAGCTTTATTTTTTTGTTTATATGGGAGAATGTGGCAATGGGACCACAACATCATCTAGCCTTCTTGAAGCCCAAGTACCAAAAAGCTATGCAGATTCAATTTCACCCTCCCCTCCTCCTATTTGAGTATGACAAGTTTACGCTGTTACATATTTTCTTGTTTTTATAGAAAACTTAATATATTGAACATTCGCTGCAATAAAATTAAAGCTCAAAAATAATACACCATGTACTTACGCGAATAACATATTCAGTTTCTTTCTTTGTCCAAATGCTCACGACACATACACCTAAATATCAGCAACACTGCCAGCAGGTAGTGAAATCACACAAACTGTTATGCTATTCGCGTATAGCTCAAAAATAATACATGGTGTATTATTTTTGAGCTATAATTTTATTGCAGCGAATGTTCAATATATTAAGTTTTCTATAAAAACAAGAAAATATGTAACAGCGTAAAGTTGTCACACTCAAATAGGAGGAGGGGAGGGTGAAGTTGAATCTGCATAGCTTTTTGGTACTTGGGCTTCAAGAAGGCTAGATGATGTTGTGTTCCCATTGCCACATTCTCCCATATAAACAAAAAAATAAAGCTAAATAAAGATAGAATAAGCTATAACTTTGCAATGCATTATTGTAGAGACTAACGGTCTTCTACAAATACATGTGTTTTTACTGTTTTAAGATTATTTAGAACATTATATACTTCAAATATTAAAGATTAAAAAAATATGTATAAAAAACCTAAAAAAGAAAGTGAAAAATATATGAAAAACCATAAATAATAAGGTTATTGTACTCAAATTTGGGAAGGGAGCGACAAATGAAACCTTCTCAACTTTATAGTACTTGAGCTAAGCTTCAAGAAAAAAAGTTGGTTTTGTGTCCTCACTTGCCCCATTCTCTCCTAAAAGCTTATGAAGTAATGGAAAAATAAAGATAAAAGTTGTTATAACTTTACAAGGAGTAATTGTAATGATTCATGATCTTCAACAAAAACGTGTGTTTTGATTGTTTGAATAATAGTCTAGAACATTGTATACTTGAAAAATGAAATTTAAAGAAGTTAAGTATGAAAAACTAAATTTAAGGGAACTTCCATAGAAAAAGCTCCATAACTCTGAAAATACAGGATTTAGAATTTTGACGTATTGAATGAAGTTGCTTGTTTTTACATTGTCTACAACTTTGCTGAAGACATCGTTCCCCTATATCCTCAAAGAAAAAAGTTAGTGTTTTTATTTTTTGCATAGTAAGACATGACTAATTTTTGACAGTTTTATATTATGTAAGATATTTATACAAACATTTTTTCCGAAGACACCATATGGCTAAAATTTAAAGGCTGGGCTCTAGGAATAAAGTTCCACTTTTTGCCGTTTTGGACCACAGTGCACTGGCACTAATTCAATATTCACTTTCACTATTACTTTAAAAAAATTACTAAACACTGAAGAAGTTTGCAAGTATTAAACGAAATATGCATCTGTTATAGTTTTGTTTTTAAGTGATACAGTAAGTGGGGGTGACAATAGGCCGAAAAATCAAAATATACAACATTCGCATTTTAGCAACGAAATAAATTTTCAGCATGTGAATATATTCATCAATGCCCCGTAACGTGAGTAGATCACCTTTTCGTTGTACGTTACGGGATGTAAGATCTATCACCGATTACAAGTCCTAACTAATTCAAACTAGGGAAACAGGATTTTTCAGTAATCCAAGGAACACATCTTAGTCCTTGTTACTTGTTATGCCTTGTTGATAGTGACAAGACTTGGCTTTGTCTACCGAGGATGATCTTGAAACAAGGAAAAAAATGAGTTAGTTGTCTTCATCTATGTGATTCCTAATCTTCTATTCGTTGTTCTCTAGTTTGAAGTGGTTAAGACTAGGGTTCTGATGCATGGTCATTATCGGTGTCATAAGGGCGCGCCTCTGGAGGGTGTTTCAACACTCCGAAGGGTATAAATAGTGGGACATTTTAATTAGAGTTGGATCCTTGCGATAAACTGTAAAAAAATCGAATACTTCATCATTTCTCAATAGTGATGGAATAATACGACATGCACTAAACTAAGGACACGGGATATACTACAATAGATCAATTTACTGGTCGCAGTAGTGTTAGGTCCTGAACAGAAAAAAAATCATCAATGATATATTTACGATTGTCGTGGAAATGGTTGATTGTAAGTGATATATCATTTAACTTAAATTAGATAACAAATAGGCCAATGTTAAACCTTATGTGGGGTGACATTGGGTCAAAACGCAGTCCGGGAGTTCAATGAACATATTCTAGTCATCATTCTCTGTGTATTCAAGATATTTGTTCCTATTAAATTCATAGTGTGCTCAATGTAACCCCCTAGGCCCACCCCGTCTTATGGTAGTAAAAGTAAATGGTGAAAGTGAATAGTGAATTAGTCATAGTGAAAGTGATACAATAGTAGTAGAATGGAAGGGAAACACAATGTAATATGTTATACAATTATTCTACTATAACGTTCATCAATTATTAAGATCATTAGATTATTTAAAAAATCGTAGTACAAAAGTATCACTTCTAATTGAAACAGAATAATTAAGCCATTCTACGAAAAATATACATGGTTAATGTTCTAGGCTATTTTAAAGAAAAATAAAAAAATATATTTAAAATTTTAAATAACTATAAATAACTTTGTTCAATATTTTTGATTTTGTTTGATTGAAAAGCTTATAAAAAATGCAAACTTAACAACAATTTAAAACTTTGGACACATCAAATTGACAAAAATTGTACATCAAGAACTTTTGGTCTAATGTTTGAACTTTTATTCTGTGCTGCATTTTTGTAATTTTTGATCAGAAAACAACTTGAAAGATTTTCAGTTTTTTTTTCTGTGCAAAAAATACGGGAATAATTGTACTTACAAAATGTTTAAAAATTAACCTAAAGTTTGTCCTACGACTTTTGTCAATTTTCAAGAGTTCAAAGTTTTCGATATTCCAGAAGTTTGCATTCTTATAAGTTTTTTTTTTAATTAAATAATTTAAAAAATATTGAGCATGGAAATTTCAAAAGTACAAACCAAAATATCGTGTATATTTAGTCTAAATAGACATTGACCAAATAATCAAGATTCAAAATTGCCGAGTTTAAGCACAAAAATGAACGATTCCCGATAACACACAATTATGCAAACTATCGTGCTTTTTTGCTATTGGGGTTGGAATTGCAAAATTCGTTCGAAAACCATTACGTCTTCGCCAGAAATAGAGTTAAGACAGGACTGAGTGGTGGACCAACACCTAGGCAGATAAAGTATTAGGATCAATACTCAAAATTTGATCCTTAAATTAAATGGTAATGAATCAAGTGTATCTTAAAAACTGGTCAAATTTATTCACACTAATGATAAAGTACGATTAATTAATTGTAATAATCACTAATGATTGTAACAATCCTCAACAAAGAAAAATTAAACATCAAAATAAACTGGTCTGAGGGAAAGCAGCAAAAGCATATTTAACCGTTTGACTTGATATTGATCAATTTCTAACTTGATATCCATTTTAAAGTTTATTCCGAACTTAACAAAATATAGGCTCTATCAAGCAATTGTAAATAGATAATGAGAATGTCACGCACGAGTTCTCTTTTTTTGCTCTGGAAAAAACACCAATTTGTGAGCGGTAAAATAGAACTAGAAATTGAATATTATTCAAGTAAACTAACTTGAAAATTGAAAGTGAAGGACTTCGGACCACTCAGATTAAGGGAATTTCCAAAATATACTTCGAGCCCATTTCAGTCCATGAAAAGTTCAATAAATTTCTATGGCCCCGGAAGGTTACAATTTACGGAATATGGAACTTAATATTCCTCTTAAAAAGGTCTTTTACAATTCGTGAAACTTGCATTGGTCTCTCCTGGAAACCATCTAAACTTACCTTTGAAAACTTTCTTGGAAAAGTATTCATAACTCAGAAGTTAGAAGTATATTTTATAGAAACCCTTTGAGCTATTAGCTTTTATCTCCCGATGCTGATTAAATTTAAATTTGGATTCCGAGTCGGAAAAAATTGGGACCCCCTTGTTTGTTTTGACACCGTAAGTTAGCTCAATAATTGGATTATTTTTTGAGCTAACAAACTTGGGGTGCGGTACCAACATAAGCAAGGGGGTCCCATTTTTTTCGTTGGGTAAAAATCTGTGTTTGTGGCATCGCAGCATCCACCCTCTGACAAATGATAAGCATGTCTCCAAGTTATGTAACGCCGTTATGTACCCCACATCGAGAATACGCCCTCTACCGATCGCTATGGTTATGGAGATGCCATTCAAAAGTGAGTAATATAGCAATGTAGCGTGTTGATTTTTCTTGATTCCGGCTATCTACTAAGTTGTTAATCTACGTTATGTCTGTTTTTGGTAGCGGTAATTCAGTGGTTTGTTTATCAGGAAGCGTATTGATTCCGATTGGTAGCAAAGAAGGTAAGCCAAATTTTCATACGTATACTCTTAATAAAGTGACGGTGTTGTAATGGTTGCAATAAAAGAAAGACAGTAGGGAGAATCCGTCAAGCCTTTTTTCCCCATAGGATGCTTATTTTTTTGTTTGATTTGAAGATTTGTTCATTCGTTCGTGCGCTCACCTAAACTGAAGAGTCCGGACACGATTCAGCAGATCCGCATGTCCCGAGGTGTACTGCTCCATGACGTCTTTGACGTCGTACGGCTTTTGGGCTTCCCGAAACTTTTTGCGTGCCACGAAATATTTCAGCTGTTTGTTGTTTGGATTATTTTGTTTTTCGTGGATTCGTTGGTGGTTGCGATTTGTTTTTGTTAAATAAGGTTGTGTTGGAAGGTTTAGATTAAGTGACGAAATACGTGGATTGTTTTTGTGTGACGTTTGTTTCGATTCATGGGGTGGGGGAGTTTGTGGTTATAAATAGGATTTAATTTCGCGCAAAGTTCGGTCGCAGACGAAAATAGAAGAGAATAACAATAAGAACAGGGAATATTATTTGAACAACTGGTGAGGTTTTAGTTTTGTAATTGTTTTCTGAAAGTTATTCATTCGCCGTAGGAAAGCTTTCTTCGCTGGAGGGTGGGGGGATTGTTTAAGGTTTATTAATTTTGATTTTCAGTTTGCAGACTTGACCTAGATCCAATATGTATGGAATGATGATTTGGAATGTTGTGTGATCACAGTGTTTGAAATTCGGATTTCTCTTACTCGAAGCAAGAGAATATGCTGACTTCAGAAGGTAAACTAGCTGGTTCGTTTACGTATCGAAATTTATGATGGGATATCAAACAGACGAAATCAAACGATGAAAAGGGATCCATTTCGTATTTGTATTTCTGCTTTACGGCTAATGTTGTGTGCTTCGGTAGCTTTCAACACAAGTCCAGTTTCGTTGCTCTGGGTAAGCAAACATGTTTTCAGTTGAAAGCAAATATTATGAGCAAACTTCTAGAGACAGAGGGTAGCAGAGAACAGACGGAGGATGTTTGACGTTCGTCTTTGAAACTACACAGGAAACAGATCTCCGGAAGAGAAGAACCATCGCCAGAGAATGTCCCCCTGGGGTTTGTTTGCTGCAGTGTGGGACAAGTAAGTTTTGCTTCTACCTGCTTGTGCCGTTGCTTGGTTATTCGTCCATACCTTGGCAGAGTTACGGGAGCCAAATGGGAGGAAAAGTGAATACGTGGCGGATTATGATAATTTTTTTCGTGTAAATATTTGCTTTCCCCCAGTCGAAAAACTTGGAGCCATAAAGCATGGTAAAGTTCAGTCTGGAAAGCCGTGGGATATTGACGGTGAATTTTTCAGCACATTGAGGTCGACGAGAAACAAACTTGATAATTTAATGTTTCATGACATAAACCAATCATAAGTTAAAAGGGTGAATGACGGATTCTGGGCCAGGGTTGCTAGTCGATATCGTAAGCATTAACGTCTGCAATGGTGAATTTACATTGCAGACGTTAATGCAGACGTTATCGACGGTTGTGAATCAACAACCCTGTTTTGCACGAATTTAATCGAAACTCCTTCAAAATATCTAGCCATGTGCAATGTACAGTAAACCTTGCACAACTAATAATTATTTTTTTGGTTTTGTGTTATAATTTTGTATATTTGGAACGCTCAAAGTTTCGATAGGGCTCTGAACATAAAAATGCGCATAGTAAAACCTAGTTTGTTTACAATTTCTGTTTACCAGACTGTTCTCACCAGCCTCATTTGATAGCCATTAAAAATAAATGATTTAATGCACCGTGTGGCAGATACAGTGGACCGCCTATACAATACATGAATATATTTTGGACATCAGTTTCAACTGACAACTGTTCTGTAAAGATGTGTTTTTAGTTGCAGTGTTATTTACTTGATTAATATTTATAATTTTCCTTAGCTCGTGTTAAGAGATATGATGGATGTAGATATGACCGATTCTTTGACGTACATGGACAGCGGATAATAATACACAACACATGAATTCAAAGCTGACATGCGGCATTGAAATCACATGTCTAGCCCAGGACCAACAAAATAAAAAAAGCTAGCCTCCACATACAATCAGGCAATCAGGATATCGGTCAGTCTACTACCATCCACTCCCAGCATTGCTGCTTGCATCAAAAGCGGCTCCCCACCTTTCGAAAGATTCATTGCGAACACGCTCTGCCGTAGTGAAATCGACCTGGTAGAGAAGACCACAGGCGAGGGAGGGTTCCTCTTGATGGAGGCCAACCAACTCCTGATAAAGTGGACCAACAAAGAGCTCCCTACAGTGAGCAGGGTTCACTGGGTCGGAGATAGAGGTAGGGACCTACCAAAAACCCGGAGCGATTACTCCATCAAAAACAAGTTCAAGGCCGGTTCCAACCTCCTAGCTGTTTCTCAATCAATAACCCAGCTTCAAAACGAAAAATATAAACATCATACCATCCGCTACTTCGATGGCTCAGTAACCCGGATGGGTGTTGGTATTGGGGTAACTAGACCGCAGATAAGCAGTCTGCTATGAGCTTCCGATTCAATCTTCTCGGTCGAACCTGCTGCCGTCTTTACTGATGCAACAACCTCCTCCGACAACCCGATCGTCGTGTTTACCGACTCGGCTAGTGTAGTGCAAGCCCTCAATTTAGACATCTCCAAACACCCGTGGATCCAAGGCATCCAAAGGTATGCCCCAGCCGACACTACCTTTGTTTGGATCCCGGGTCATTAAGATCACCTGGTGACCTTCGGCAGACAGGCCACGGCATACACCCATAATGGGTCGACAAATCTTTCAACGACTGGTGGGCCTGGAACGACGCTGGAGAACCATTCATCCAGAAGATTGAAGAAGATATCGTCCGATGGGAGGATCCTAAGAACCATCGAATGCAGGTGAATCTCTCAAGATTGAGAACGGGATACTCCCGTATATCGCACAATTTCTCTGGCACTGGCTTTTTTTTTTTAAGATATGTGGGGTATGCCAAGTACATAACTCCGTTGAACAGCAGCAGATGACCCGGCCAGAACTGTGGCACTCGAAGGTTTCCTCCGAGAAGCCGACCTCTTGGATGCAATTTAATCGAAGTGAACATGATACTATTACTGACAGCGGACCCCTCCACGAAGTCTGCTGTCGGTGGTGTCTGTATAAAATCTGCAAAGAACCACAAACCATGACCACTGCTACCCACAAGGATTACGAACCAAACTTTTAAATATACCACGACCAGGCAATAACTCATTCAACCGGCAAACGCAACGAAAAGGACATCCCAAGGTAAACGACCTGGCAATATCGACGAATACCAAACGACTGTAGACAGCATAGACAGCAAATACATTTTAGGGTACTCCCTTCTGGAGGGCTACACAATCCTTGGAGAGGCCCTTCTGGACTCCCCATATCACAGGGGAAGTCCATTCTAAAACATTGAAATGTTCCTAACTAGTGTGTGAAATATGGGTTAAACTATGCATCGGAACAATGTAAAGTACCTTCGAAGGAAGACGACAAACAATCAACCCGAAACCATGTGTGCCAAGTGCAATGGCAACCTTACTTTTACAGCTTGCAGGAGCAGGAATAATCAAGAACGAGAAAAGACGAAAATTCTTCAGAAGAACAAGACAACCAGTTCCAAGCCAGACAAGCCAGAGATCGACCAGTTTTCGTCCAAAACTCCATGATGATTGGAAATGTTGTGAACCAGCTATCTTATTCCCCAGAAGTCAAGAAGATTCTCAGCATAGAGGAGAGCAGTTCATAATGCACCCATGGGGTGAAATGACCCCGCGTCGTTTTTCGATCCTTTCGCTTAGCTAATTCTGGGATTTTATGTGCTGAAATGCTGGTGTAAGTACTAAACTACTACTGCAGAACATTAAATTCACGAACTGATAATAAGAAAGCTATGAAAACCACGTGGAGTCATTTTACCTCAGGGGTGCGTTTTGGGCTGCCCTACCCTTCAAGAGCATTTTCAATACTCTTTGCGACCTCGGAGTTTTTAGGTTTGACTTTTTTTTAAGACCTATACTGCCTATAATCCCATATCAGTGCCGTATGGAAAAAGCAGGCATTGAGAAAATGGCAGTTGAAGTTACGAAGAGCAATTTCCACGTAAATATTTGAAAAATCATAGTAAATTAATTGACTATTCTTTCAAGTTGAAATCAGTTACAATGCATCTTTTGTTATATCACCGAAAAATATGGCGATCCAAAAAGCAGAACTGTAACTTGACCTTTGGACGTTCGAATTTCAGAATGGAACTGATATGCGATTACTTCGCTTAATGGTACAAATTGACTTGATGTTGTTTTCGCATTTTTCATAATCAAAGTCCGTAGTTTACCAATTGATAGTGGATAACGTTATCTTAAAACTGACGAAAATCAATATGGGACTGATATGCGATTACAGGCAGTTTAGCTCATGTCATGTAAGCTTGCAAGTCGAAAGAAGATTAATTTTTCGCAACAACAGCGTAGATTTTAAAGTTTATCTATGGGTGATCTAAATATTTCGGATAGCCAGCGTTGCACCGTGCACTATTTGGAAGCGGTAAATATGTTTTCATATTAATTTGATAATAATTTAATCCATGCATCTCATCAACCCTCTCGGAACACAAACAACAAAATAGAAGCCCCTAATCCGACACAGCCGAGCTAGTCATCACAGTCATTCCGGACCAGTGCTCAGATCAGGGAAAGGGGTATTCCAACCTGCATTTTCAGGAAAGTACAAACGCATTAGTGAATATGGTCTTCCTAATGGATCTGCGTCATCCAGCCGCTCAACCGTGCAGGATGTTATCAGTTTCAAATCAGTCGACATCAATATGATTTCGCCAACCAGCATCTTTACTATCACAGTGTAACGTAAACAACAAAGCACAACGAAAGCCTCCAATTCCACACCAACACAGTCAAGCTTTCAGCTAGATACCGTCTCTACAGGATACATCACGTAAACAGGAGATAAGCAGCTTACACTACCTGATGCATGATTCGTCTCTAGTAGTGATGTTGGCATCTGTAACGGTTTAAATACTACACGATAGGACTGTCATCATAGGTGTAGCTTCCGGGGAAACGCATTTCTTATTCCGACGCTGGATGCCTGTCAGACCTATTTGAACAGCACCTCTATGGTGGACAGACGTTCGGGTTGGCGATGCGTTTCCTCTAGCGTCTTCAGGGCTGGAAAGCGCCGCAGGGCGTTTGCATAGCAACATCGTACATGCATCTCACAACACTCGACAAAGAGTGTGTAGTTATCCCATTTGCTTCGCACACTCTTTTCTACTATTCTTTGAGAAAGCGATCCAAGTGCAAGAAGCCAATATACATAGTACAACAAGCGCTAATGTCTTCTTTGAGTTCTTTGCAGACTTTGCTTACCACGACTGCATGCATAGGATATGAAGAAGTGCATAAGGTTAGCAGCACCGGTGGTGTAGTGGTAAGCGTGATTACCTCTCACCCCAGCAGGCCTGGGTTCAATCCCAGTCGGCGCCGCCAGGATGTTCTGAGGCATAACATCTCTGAATCACGCCTTCCTTCGGAAGGGAAGTAAAGCTGTTGGTCCCCGGTTCATGAGTTGTGATGGGTCGATAGGTGGTATGGTCCAGGTGTGGGAGCTGCCTTCATGGCGTCGGTATCATTGCTGCTCGAGCACGGAAAACAAGATCGACGGAAAAAAATCCAAGCATAAAAAAAGAAGTGCATAACGAAGAAGTATTTTGTCTTTTTGCTGGGTTTCTTATATACAACCCTACACTGAGTGGTGCTCTTGGCGTAGGAGCCGTCGGAGCGATGGCTACACATTGAGTTTTCGTTATTTCTGGGTGTGGGTCTGTCTTCTCTTCTCCGCGCAGGGTGAAAGGCAAGCAAATTTTGTTTCAGGTAACTGTAGCTAAAGATGCTCAGTCACAGGAATGGGGTTCAAAACAACCAACTATAGCATCACATCCAGCGCTATAATTTTTTTTGTTTTTATCATGCTCTTGAAGACCATGCTTTAGGCTTGAAGAATGCTTTAAAATCTCGATAAAATATGCAATTTTATTTGGCAGGTTTGATATTTCCTCACACATTGAGCGCAAAGAGCAAACTTTACAGCCCTAGCAGCACATTTGTGACTGAACAGTTCTGGTTAATTCTTTGTAACTTATTCCAGTCACAATCAAGTTGCAGCAACTTATTGTGATGGAAGTGATTTGCTTGGGAGCTTATCACATTGATCAGAACGACTGTACAGACTCATAAAAACCTGGATACTGCGGACTCACTCTATATGCTTGTCATCTGGGAGCCAATGTGAACTGTCAAACGGGAGCCAATCATTCAGAATCCTCACATGTAGTTGCTCTTCTTATCTGTAGTCACATTATTAATTGTAAGCTCAACGGCAGAAACTAAAAGGTTCCGTGAAGAAAGTTCAAAAACCATTACAGTTTTGATGACTCAGCTGAATTGCAAATTCAATAATTTATACGCCGGGATTCATCTGAAGAAGAGCAAAACAATGTGCTACTAAAGAACATTTTCGAGCAGTTTTCGATTGTTTTGCACAATAAAATCGATTTAGTCCCCAGTACCCAGATGAAAACACATTCACATTGAGGCAAATACAAAACAAAACGGAGAAAGAGTGGTGTGCTTAGATAAAAGTAACTGTCCTCAATGTGCTTTTTAAATGAGGAGCTCCCGGTGGCGAATAAAGTAGAAAAGACAAATAAAAAAAAGTTTCAATCGAGATTAGAACCATGGCCTCTAGGATCCAAAGGCGGGTTACTTAACAGTTAGACCAGCGAGACTTGATTGAATACTGCGATAAAAACCAAATAAGAAGCATGAGTTCCTTGACACATCGGCCATCGCATCAAAGGATTCAATCAAGCCAGATAGTTTCTCAAAGAGGAACAAAATGTGGGTTCCTCAGTTTTTTTTGCAGATTGTTCTTGAAGCAAAGCGTGCATGGTATTTTTATCAAAGCAAAGAGTGCATGGTATTGAAACTGAGTGAAGTTGAAATTTTACTTTTCTCTTTGTTTGCTCTGAAGTGAACCCTACACAATTGCTTTTATTGGCAACAATCGTATTGTCAATACATTCTACATTGACTTCAATACATCAATATTGACAGTATTTCTGTATTCACATTATCAATATTGCTGACAATAACTCACGTCAATATATTGATACGCGTGGGGTTCACTTGAGGTGGATCCATCCCTGTTACATGGGATGGTACGGGATTGGTATATTTGTCATCATTATTTCTTCTAAGCAAAAGTTTCTGATGGATCTCAGGCTACATAAGCATACATGGCAACGAGCTTTCGGTGAGAGGTCAAAAACAGAATATTTTTTGATTTCCAGTTCCAGCACAAGATGTCAAGTGAATCGTGAAAACGTCAATACGGTGGAAATGGGAGGTAGTGTGACCCAACAACAAAATAAAAAAAAAAGAATCTTCGTTTCGCTAAATGGACCACACATGACAGATGGAACGGACAGCACGTATTCACATAGGGCAAACACGGATCACCCATCAGTCACTTTTCAATACAGATAGCGCTATTTGCTCTGTTTGGGTATCCAGCTTCACCATCAACCATTTATGTATTGTTGGAATGCCAGAAATATGAGACAAAGTGCTGCAGGCAATCGAAATCAGCGAAGTGTTCAGCAACTATGAAACAAGGGGATACTACACTCTTAATTTCGTTTTCCGAATCTCGGTAATTTTACTGAAATTTTACTGATTGTCAGCAAGCAAATGTCACTTTTGCCGTTGAGAATCAATTGTGTAAGTTGGAGAAGCGAACCAGATTTTCGTTATTCGTCAAGTTTGTACCTGGTATTCATTAATTCATCGATTTCAAATCAGTATATGACACAATCGATCCAGACCAGCTATTGCAAATTATGTACGAATGTGGATTTCCGGATAAAAATTACACGATTGGTTAAGGCGACGATGGATCGAGTGAAATGCATAGCCCGAGCTTCGGAGACACTTTCTAGTCCTTCCTAATCTTAACAATCTTGAACAATTGGAAACGTATCTTAAGGTATTAACAACCCTGTTTGAGACGATATGGTGGAAGCGTACATCAGATTGAAGGCTTAAGGCAATCAGACTAGACTTGTTATTTAAACATCGAAGACAAAATGAGAGGATGAGGTTCAACAGAAGAAAGTGTTAGCCTCCCACCACGAGTTCAGACTGACGGCGATGAAATCGAGGTGGTCGACGAGTTATTATATTTGGGCTGATTGTTGGCCACCGATAATGACACAAGCGCAGAGAAATTCAAAAACGGATTGTGGCAGGAAATCGTACTTACTTTAGACTCAGACGGGCACTCCGGTCGAGTAAAGTTCGCCGCAGCAGTAAGTTGACTATGTATCTACACACTTAGTTTTTTTCTACCGAGCTCGGCTGTGCAAATCTCGGCAAAACAAGTTTTACTGAGATCTCTGCAAACATTTAATTTGTTTGCTGAGATTCAGTTAAGCATTATCCGAGACTCAGCAATCAAATGTCACTTTTGCTGAGATCTCAGTAAAACTTGTTTTGCCGAGATTTGCACAGCCGAGCTCGGAGAAAAAACTAAGTGTGTACAAAACGAAGATTAGACCGATACGGCCACGAGACATATTGGCGCCCTTAATGTTTTTGTAAGAAAGGTGTTGCGTACCATCTACAGTGAGAAGCAGGTAGAAGATGGATCTTCACCGCAAAAATCGGGCTACTACGGTGGGCGTAAGAATGTCAAACGACAGCCCGATGAAAATCATTCTCGAGGACAACCCGAATGGAACAAGACGAAGGGGTGAGCTGCAAGCAAGGTAGATCGACCAGGTGGGAGACATCATCAATACATTTAGTCACCTTAATATACCTACCTTTTTGAGTATGCATTTTCGATGCGACCTATTGGAGAAGGTTCTATTAAATACATCAATCAACCATTAAATGATAAATTGTTAGCTGTTCAAAAATAGTGCAACTTAAGTTAGTCCAAAATATATTCATGTCCAATATATATTATTTGCCCATATGGGCTTCAATCCACGGGTTCATAATATTTTCTCCAGGATTTACCAGCTCCACCTTTTGCCATTAAATGATAAATTGTTCGCCATGAATCAGAGTTGCCGAAGATTTTCTTACTTTCTTTCACGTATTATTCTTGACGAACCCCGTTTCTTGGGTAGCAATCTATTACTAGAGCAAGACACAGCATAATGCATCATGCTTCGAGAGATACCACCTTGTGAGATGCTTTTCCAGAGTATACTGCAAAACGATCACAGTCCTGGTCATTCATCATACCCCGTGAAAGGGGTAAATATGAAAACGATTCACCTTGCCCTGGGTCGCGACAGATAAGCACACCAACTTTGTTGACCTGCTGTCAACCGGCTGCTGCAGCCGTCGTACCCGGTGGTGCATGAAGTAGAAATTAAATAAAAATTGTCAATCAAACGGAGAAGATTAATTGCTGGGGGACCCCGGGCTTCGGCGATCCGACTGTTCTGCACATAAACAGTCCACTGATTTTTGCTCGGAAAATCTGGAAAAAAGGTCACTTGGCGTGCGAACTGAATTTTCAATTAGCTACGGGATGGAATATTAATTTATATTTGTTACATTCCACCCTTTGTGCACTGTCTACATATTTGCCTACTTGGAAAAAGCTTATTTATATTTAAGTCAGCAAAGTGACATACATACTAATTTCTCCTGGATAGGGTAAAAGCAGGATGGCGATATCGATGGTGGGAGTACGCTGATTACTTTTTAAACAGAATGTCGTCCGTACCTGAGCGTACAAAGGTATATGGTACATGACGGGAACTGGCGGTGAGTGCATCCAGAAATCCACGTCGACTCTCTGGTGATCCGTAAATTAATTACTTTGGACTATCTGTACAACATTTGCGCCAGTTAGCATAAGGGCGGAAGACATTGGTGAGCGAGGTTCGAGGGGTTGAGGTAAGGAAATCTAATCAAGCTTCGTTGGAGGTGGATAGAGATAAGTTGCTGCAGGGGGAAGTCGATACAAGGTTTGCACTTTGTTCATGTGGGTAGGAAATCGTACCAGTTAGTTGGAACGAGAGTCCTTAGTTATGCTGTTGCTAAGTAATCGAGTGTATGGTATAGTATTATACAGCTCCTGGCATTTTCACTAGAATTGGTTCACAAATAGGGTGATTAGGTTAGTGGTTTGTGTGGTGGGATCATCCTCCTAGATTTGTTTGCTCGGTGAAAGTGGCCAAGTGTAAAAGTGGGTTCGACATCTAATGGAAATTAAGGAGAAAATCTGGTTTCTGAAATTAAATAACTGGGAAAACCTCAGGTTGCGCAGCGAAATAAAAGTGGGTTGAATTATAGGATACTGGGGATTTCTGTGGATGGTGACATACTTGGGATAATATGGAATTATTATTTGCTTGTATATAGACATCGATGTAGCTTGGTAGAGTTCACGAAGGTTTCAATGACATCAACATTCAAACGAAAGTGAAGATAAATGAGGGAAGACATCTTGAGGTACGATGAGAAGGGAGTGTTTTACGTTAGTTCATTTGACTTAATCTTGGGAATACAATGTAACTTAAGATGTAAGACTATACCAATACCGATACTAGTGACGTTTCTGGCTTTATCGTTTAGTTGTAGATCACGATTTTGAATTAAAGCTTGCATTAATGCCATAATAAAACAAGTTTTGTTGCTTGGTTGAGATTCTAGTCTAGGGAAGAACAAAGTTTCTCTTCAGTGCCAGATCATTGTAATTTGGTTCTGATCATCCTTCTCAAATTTGAGCGGGATCTGGTCTGCTCATATCATGATCTCTGAGAATATTCAATATTAGGTTCTGGCAACTTCCCCGAGGGGACCCGGAACATGCCCGGCCAATATGTTCCATGACACTCATTATGACTTTCAACAATCTGAAGTTTGAATAGCCATGCATTAACTGCATGGTAGATTTGGGTCCAAGTAAGGTTCTATATTTATTCCCGGAGGCATCCGAAACATTTACAGGTTCCGCCGGGGAGTGTAAGCAGTGTGGTTTGTGATCATAAAATTGCTTTGCAATCATCTGTTTTTTAATAGCTCAGGTGATTTGATACACTCTGCAAACACACATCTAAAAGATGCTTGATTTGAAAAATTCCCAGATTTTTTTCTAGGTCAGAATTTTATTTACTTGATGTTCTATAGCAAAAGAACTCAGCTTTCAAATTAGCGATCACATGATTACACTGATGGGGGCCTCAGATTTCCTAGCTAGTAAAGGCACGGTATTACCAAGCTGGAGGACACTGGTTCGATTCCCGGTCCGGTCGAAGAAATCTTTTGGGTTGGAAATTTTATCGAATTTCCTGGGAATATAGTATTATTGTGTTTGGCACACAACTATACAAATTCATGCATTGGTTGGCATAGAAATGTGGAGGTGCATCTAGAATACTAAGTTGAGAGTCAGCAAAAAAATCGCTTCTTCTTGCTCTTCGCATTTCAAGCTTATTGCTTATCGCATATTACCTTATTGCGTGCTCTCTTCTTAGTGTTTTAGATACACTTCCACAGTTATTAGTTGATAGCTTTCGATGCCTGTACCATTTTTGCATTAGTATAATTGTGTGGCAAGAACATCACCGCCAAAGCGACATGGATAACCATAGCAAAAACAATAAAATTTCTGACTGACATCTGACTCCGTGCCTAGATAAAAAAAATCCTAGTGTGTTGACAGTTAGAATTAAGTGTTATGTCGGTTTGGCGGTAAGAACACGCCCAGGGAAGTCGAGAAATTTCCCAACCCGAAAAATTCCTAGACCAGACCGGGAGTCGTACCCAGCTGCACCTTAGCCGACTGAGCTAAGGGAGGCCTCCAAAAAACGCTCGCTAGAGAAGCGTATACAGCTTAGAAAAAGATGATTGCACTGAGATCATAACATTAGAATTCTTTACTAAATTCTGGCTTGCCGAATCGGATTTTTTTTGTAATGAATTATTTTGAAATTCATCCAATGTCAAATAATTCATGATTTGTGGTCAACATTCAATTCAGTGTCAACATTTCAAAGGGGCGTAATTGCTTTTGTAAACAATGGATTTAGCCGTCGCAAATAAATGCTCACCCCTCCAAATTAACAATGCTAGTTGGTACATGAAATATTACTCTGCCTGTTGGTGTCATTAATTTTCATCAGTGAGCTTTTTTCTCGCTAGAAATCGATGGATAAATCCATTGTTTACAAATGGAATTACGCCTCTTTGAAATGTTGGCACTGAATAATTGTTTAGAAAAATTTAATTGCCTAAGCATAGGTGCGTCCAAACATTTTTTTTGAAAATAGACTTAGAATGCGTACCAATTGCCATGTTAAATTTAACACGTCACTGAAAGTGACGCATCGAATGTTATCGAATGGCAAAATGGTTACTGCAACGTTAAAACGATGAAATGCTCCATAAATCTTGAAAAAATGCTCTCATATTTACTGTCCTGCCCGTGTTTTATTAGTCAGATGAGCGGAATGATTGACAAGCATCTAGATAAGCTTGTAAAATAAGATACTAAAGAAAAAGTTTTGAAAAGAAACATACAAACAAGATTCAAAAATATGCTTCTTAAGATGATTCTAAAAGAAGCTTATAACATAACCTTCCATAAGAAGCTTATTTTAGAAGATCTTCTAAAAGAAGCTTCTTTAGGAAGCTTATTCTAGAAGCGTGCCGTAGCTCTGCTCCTCTGACTAAAACACGGGCAGGACAGTTAATTCTCATATTATGGAAGGTTTATGGAACATTTAATCGTTTCAATATTGCGTTTCTAGCAGATACATAGAAAAAAAATCTGAATTTTAATTGTGATGTAAACATTGGTGCCTGTAAACTTATATTTAATTTCACACAAACCAGCAACTTTGCAAGAAATGTTGCTTACAAAGATGGACGGATGCATACAATACATGCAGCACTCCGTGAAATGTCTCGGAACTTTACACGATTTACAATGTAAACTTGTAGGATATGTGACGCTCCATTTATGTGCATCATATTGAACAGAAATTGTGTATAGTTATCGAATAGCCTTGTTATTCGAGCGTGGCTATTTTGACAGACAATTAGTTAAATTTTGTCGTCCACAGCTGACTTCTGTCCGAAACCCCTATCAAACTTACATCAACTGATCTCAGCTGATTGTGGGTGGCCCTTTAGGCTTGGTTGTTCCTTGATGTACATGTACACACTAGACTGATGCAACATTTGAAATTTTAGCTCCACAGGGCTCAAACGGCTGCAAATTGGGTCCTGATTAACCTCCCAAAATGTGAAATCATTTAACATGAAACTAACTTGGCACAAACCATTTGATGTTCATTTGGAAATTACTATGGGAAAACCAAAGAATTATTCAAGTCACCAATGTCTTACACAGCAAAAAAATAATTTTGATATCACGTCAAAGTGGATGCACTACAATCATGTCGAAAATATGGTGTAATATTACTTGCTAAAAAGGACAAAATTATCATTAATACAATGCATGAACTGACATTACGCTGCTTTTACTGCATTTGTTTATTTATGTGGTCATAAAAATTACATGAAATTTTCGACATGATTGTAGTGCATCCACTTTGATGTGATATCAAAATTATTTTTTTGCTGTGTATGATTATTTCCAATCAACTATTCAGCAGGAATCCGGCTCCAGTTCTGATGGAGGAGGCTTTTTGGATAGCGGAAGATAAAGTGTTTATTGTGTTGCACCTTTTGACTATAGTTTTAAGATGTATTGTATAGTGACCAAGAATCCTCGGCTCTGTAAAGTTAATTCGGTTGAGCCTTATCAAATAAATTAACAAACAAAAAATGAGTTAGTTTCATATGAATATGAACAGCCATCTGCCTTATTATTCACTGCCTCGTGAGAGTCTGAATGATTGGGAAGTTAACGAGTCACTGACAGTCGAGCCCTCAGACAGCACGTTTATTCTTCCGTGTTGGCACCCAACCTTTGTTTTGAATGACTGAACGTACATTTTCTATGAAAAAAAAAATGCCTGTGTGTGTTTTTGTTGGTTCTTTCATTGTCTCGTCCTTTAAGGCCCACGCACATTAGATCTGGAAAAACGGCAACGCAACGCAAACGGATCTAATGTGGGTGGCCCTTTACCGTTTGGTACATACGGTCAGGATAGAGCAATAAATTGAATAGAGAAGTGCTGCCACACTCAGCCTAAGCAGTCATTTATTTTACGCTCTGGTGCGAAGTCAGTTTCTTTCCAAATAAGTTCAAATTTTGGGAGGCTAACCAGGACCCGATTTGGAACAATTTGAGCACTGTGGAGCAAAAATTTAAAATATTTGTATCAGTCCTGCAGGCCTGCACTGTTCGGTCATTTTTTAACTCGATACTGTTCGGTAAAAATTTAAAAATCAGTGAACAATTCACGAATTAGAAAATTGATTCCATACTTGTGCAATATTTGTTCAATTAACCGCATTTAATGATAAAAAATAAAATGTCGGTGAATTTTGGCCCATTTTCAACCCCCCCTCCCCCTTTGTCACATTTTTTGAATGGACCCTAATTTTTTTGTATGGCTCGACACAGTTTCCAAACCTCCCCTCCTCCTAAAAGTGTGACATAATTAATGGACGATCCCTATGTAGATGTCATACCTCGAGCAGGAACGAATATTTCGATTCCTTAAATTTGTATTGCCTGACATAAAAGGTAAAATATCAAAGAATAATACGAAAAAAAATTTCCCACAATATCATTCAAATAACAAAATTAAGCAAATGCAATACCAAAACGGTACCCCACAGTTATTTTTATGGTATTCATGTATCTTTTTTTTAAGCGACTTCGGTGGTGTAGTGGTAAGTGTGATTACCTTCCACCCCAGAAGGCCTGGGTTCAATCCCAGTCGGCGCCACCGAGATATTCTAAGGCATAACATCTCTGATCACGGAAGTAAAGCCGTTGGTCCCCAGTTCATGAGTTGATGGGTCGATAGGTAGGGTCCAGGTGTGGGAGCTGCCTCCCTGGCGTCGGTAGCATTGGTGCTCAGCACGGAAAACAAGATTGACGGAAAACAAATGAATAAAAATAAAATTGTATCAATTTTTGTTATATATAAATTATGTTGCATGCAAGTTTTCGGTATTATTCTTTGGTATTTTACCTCTTATGTCAGGCTGATCAACAACAAAATTTGGTATAAAGAAAAGAATGAGGTATTCATAAATTACTTTCTCCTGCTCGGGATGATGCATACTTTTTCTTTCCTTTTATTTGTTTTCCATCGATCTGCTTTTCCGTACTGAGTATCAATGCTACCGACGCCAGAGAGGCAGCTCCCACACCTGGACCCTACCTATCGACCCATCAACTCGTAGACCTGGGACCAACGGCTTTACTTCCCTTCCGAAAGAAGACGTGATCGGAGATTTTGTGCCTCAGAAAATCCCGGCGGCGCCGACTGGGATTGAACCCAGGCCTTTTGGAGTGAGAGGCAATCACGCTTACCACTACATCCCGGCACCACAGTGATGATCCATACTTCCCGAGCAAGAGAAAATAACTTATGAATTCCAAATTCAGGAATGATAACTGCATAACTGGCAACTTAAACATGGTATTGATGAGTCTGAAATCCCGAGCAGGAGAAAATAATCAATGAATACCTAATTTTGATCTGATACCAAAATTTAGTATTGATCAGCATGACATAAGAGGACATCATACCAAAGAACAATACCAAAAAAATGCATGCAAAATACTTTGTAAATAACAAAAATAGATATTTGGATACCAAAATAATACATGTGTGGTATTGTTTTGGTATTGCATTATCATAACTTGGTATTGGAATGGTATCGTGGGAATAATTTTTTGGTATTATTTTTTGATATTTTACGTCTTATGTTAGGCTAATCCATACCAATTTAAGGTATCGAGATATTAATTCCTGCTCGGGTCGGGATCACTTGTCTCCGTATCATTACAGTACCATAAAAACAAATACAATCAATGTTTTTCAATACAATATCCTTATTTTTAAATATCATTTTTTTTTCTTGAAAGTATATTTAAATACCTTTATTTGATATTTTTATCTTTGAAATCAGCTCAGTGGTACAAAAGTTCTAATTTTTGGGGCCACCCTAACATGGAGTTGGTCTCCCAAATGAAAAATAAAATAATTATAAAAATACGGGTCTAATATTTAGCGATAAGGAGCAAAACCACAAAATATTTGAAATTCGCTTTGGTATGGAATGGCTGATTTTGGTATTTATTTGATATTTTACAAAATATTTCGATAACTGAATAAAACATTTTATACCACGAGCTTATCAAAATCAGGTATCATACTACATTTAGATATTTATATGTTATCGTTTAGTTATCGATTATTGCTCGGGTTCCTTTCAATTGAAGTAACTTCAGTTTTTGAGTTGAAACGATCATTAGCTCGAATTTTATTCGTTTTGTTTTTGCTTTACCTACACGGCCTTAGAATCTGACTCAAATTGAGTTCCGTTTACTCACTTTTACTTCGTTTAGTCATATACTGAAAAAAACCTGCTCGGCTTTGAGTAACTGTCGCATATATTCGACCAAATTATGCTCCAATATGATTTTTTTAAATCTTCATTAGAGAGATTCAATATGAGTGACATTTACTCAAATTACAGCAGATTTTTTTTAAATCTATTAGTAACCGTACACTGACGTTGAAACTTACTCAAAAGTTTGTTGGGTTTCATTCATTTTTGAGTCATATTTAGTTTATTTTGAGTTACGTTTTCTAATGAAAAAAAAAAAAAAACTTTCTTAAAGTGTATATTTTATTCGAAACATTTCTTCTTTTATAGTTATTCCCAATTGTATTTATTAAAGAGACTTTCAGTTGTACGCTGGTTTATCTCTAAACGAACACTCCATTAAAACTTAAAATCAAGAACACCAACTCCATTCTCATCGTACTTTGTGTGAATTCATCCATGACACAGTAAAAGTGGAAGGGAAAGCCAGAAAATTTAGCTAGAAATCAGGAAAGTATCCAACTGATAAAAACCATTGACGGAGGAAAACTGGAGATCAAATTGCAAAACGTACAACAAACATCCTTCCGAAGCTCAAACTTTTCAAACTAGATGGAAAACGAATGGAAGTGGGGAAATTGGTGCCAATTGTTTTCTTCTTGTTGTCATCATAACATCAGTAGTAGTGTGGTTGTTTTTGTTGTGGTTGTTTGGTGTATCAGAGTGAGCATTCCAAATTACACTTGTGCAAAGTGGATGACAGAAAAAAAAATATAGGTGAATAGTGAGGGCACTGAGTGGTGTCTAGTTTTGTTTTCAGAAAGTCTGTTTGACTGTTAATTTCGCATTCCGTATCTAGTAGAAAGAGCATGGGAAAATTATCTCTGACACGATTGCTGCACTGGAAAAGTGTACTGTAGTAGGAGAGGTATATAGTATACTTATTACAACATCAACAACATTGATAGCGGGTCAAATGGGAAAAAGTAAAGAACAGATGATGAGGCTGTCAGTGAGCAAAAGTATATCGATGGAGGAAAAAAAAACAAGAGGGAAAAATTGTTAAACGTAGGAATTCTTCTGACAAAGGAGGGTCAAGTTCAGCATGAAAGGAGGGATGGTAAGCGGGGGACTGTTTCCATTTTCTCGCAACGACTTGAGTGCTGAGTATGGGGTACAAGCTTCACAATAGCTTGGGAGTAGATCGATCCAAGGAGGAGAAGAAGGTGGCGAAACTGAGTGAGGAATATAAGAAAGGAAAATTAAACAGCACTAATAAATTGAGAAAATAAATGCAGACAGAAAATCGTCTATAAATAAGAACAAATTGGAGCTTTTGTCCGCCGGCTCTTGTGGACAGTCACTTGCCTTTTTGAGAGGAAGAAATGGACTACGTCTGCCATTTGAGCAGGACGGTGTTACTGCTGCTACTGCTGCTGCTACTACTGGAAGAAAGTTTTGCTCCTTTTCCGGATGCTTTATCGCGACGACGACGACCACGACGACGACGATGCGAGAGGACAAAGTTGGGTATGAATAAGAATGTCGGTAGACCTGTCCTTAGCTTTTGGCGTGTTGGGGGAAATCACAATGGAAATGTTGAATGCGAAAGGCTAAGTGTTTACCTAGTACGTAAGTAAGCCTGCTGCTGTGGATTATTATCGTAGGTGGGTTTAGGCACTCAAGAAAAGGGGTGGTAGTTTAAGGCACAGTCATACAGCGACTCAGCTGTGGAACTCTAAATGTTTGAGGCTGAATTCTGTATTCTTTATTTGGAAGGAAAAGTCCATAAAAGCTTCACCATTACCAACCGTACAAACAGATAACGTTGAATCCTGCAGATACATTTGCTTAAACTAAGTCTAAAACATACAAAACAAGAGGTAAAAAGTTGAAATCTCATCTATTTGACAGGTTGTCTGCTCGATTGTTCTGAATTTTTCCAAGGTTTTGACATATAACCGATTCACTATGAATCCACTCCATAAAAAGTTGGACAAACTGTAGAAGTAGTTTAAATATTCTTATAAAAATCATCCCAACCTAAAGATATAATTGTCTATAGTGGTTCCAAAAATTATGGATTATTCATTAAAAAAAGTAGAAGAGTCTGTGCCTACACACTTAGAAAAAACTAATTTTACACGGGACGGAATCCATCTCTGACATAAAGGATGAGACGTAAACAAACATGTCATGTAAAATTAAGTGCTTCGAGACTGAAAATTTCGTTACTTGACGAAAAGTACGTTTGATTGAGCTGAATTTCGCGTCTGTTATGACTCAATTTTATGTCAAAATTGACGCTCGTAAATGTCAGTCTTAGAACACCTAAATTTACATGCATTTTTCAAAGTGTGTAGGGGCACGAAAGGAAGGTTGACGTAGGACCGCGATTGGTCGGAACAATTGTTTTTGCTCTTAGATATTTTAGTTGATATATTTATTTAAATTTTGTCGAACCTCTTAAAGGAATCTCTTTATGAAGAGCTTTTGTGAGTGTGTTGATGTATGTCCTTTTAATTCCCTTATAATTGCTTATATTTTGATAGATACGCGTATTTCGTCTACTACTTATAGACTTCATCAGTGCCAAGTACTGGTGTTGAGTACTTGGCACTGATGAAGTCTACAAGTAGTAAACGAAATTCGCGCATATGTCAAAAGATAAGCAATTATAACGGAAAAAGGAAATAAATCAACACACTCACAAAAGCTCTTTACATATTGCAAATTTTGGCCGGTTGAGTGAAAATGGCCGTATCAATATACGAAATGGAATGGATACCAACAGTAAGAGAAAAACCGTTATAGAAGGCTACCGCCCAATAAAATTTTTTAGCTGCAGACTAGCTTATACAGGCAAAAATTAGCCGGATAAGCCAATTTTTGGCTATATAAGCTAATCTGCACCTAAAATTTGTTAGTTGGACGTGTACCTGACGGCAATTAATGATTATTAAAACCTGTAATTTCAAGGTTTGTAAGGGCTATCATATCATTATGATAATATCTTTATTGATCTTTTAAGAAATAATAAAACCTGTAATTTACAATGATTTTGTATCAGTAATTTACCATTTGGCATTCATTTATGACTTTATTCCAAATTATTGATTGGAAACAAAGTAAATAATGTACATAACATTGCCATATTATGCAGCTTATTTCAAATTTTAAACGAAAAGATCACGGACCAAAAACCTGCGTGTCACGTCATCTGGAATGGGTCTATTATTCATATCAAATTTAATTTGAAAACTGAGTTTGGGGAGACTTGATACCCAAGAGTTTGCTCACACTTGATCAAACTATTGGGAAGATTTGATCCGCAAAAGTATGGACTTGATCCCGGGATGTGTGTTAAAATAAATAACGAAATGCACGTCATTAAAAAAAGGGATTGCAATTTACATTTTGAAAAATTGGGATTCATTTACCCTCTGACGAAAATAGGTAAAGAAGTTTTGAAGCCATAATTTCTTCTAAGTCAAAGCAAAATCCACATCAAAATTTGATTTTTGTGCTGATATATATTCAAAATTAGAACGGGGTAAAGTGTGTCCACTTTCCCTTAAATATCGGCCACATAGCTTATGTTAGCACCGAAGAAACTTGATCAAATTCATCGTTCTTACAGGAAAAATAGTTCGTCTCAGGCATCCATCCAATTGGTTTCGTTTTGTGCAGAATATAACAAGTTGAGAATAAGATTAGAGAAATAATTATAATAGAGAGCTCACTTAATCATTTCCCGAATAAAATAATTTCAACACTGTCATGAGCGCAATCTATTAATAAACGGGTGAAGCTTTTTGTTCCTGCCCTGTGCATTTTGTGTTCGTACCTTGCGCACGCATATTAATTACCGGCGCATTTTCTATGACAATGAAAACCGAGATGACAACTTGATCAGCTAGAAGTTAAACTCGATTGATTTTAGAATAGGTCCAATCTTCATTTGTCGATCAAATAATCGATTTACTTTATTCGCTTTCTACCGCGATCTGAGCGATGGATTTGCAATACTTATACATGCAATCAACAGTTCAAGGTTTGAGCTTTTGATTGTGTGAGTCAATATTGCAAATCCATCGCGGTTGCGGGAGAAACCGAATAAATTTATTCGATTCTTTGATCAAAAAATGGAGCTAGGACCTATTCTAAAATCAATCTAGGTCCATACAAAAGGTCTATACAACAATAATAAAAACAACCTCAATTTTTGATTCTTGCCTCATTTTTTTTTATTAATTCTAGTTAAACATTTCAAACGGTACTATCTGCATTGATCGATTCTCTTCATCGACTTCCTCTTTCGTATTGATACAAAAAGATCTTTGCTTCTACGTAAAGAGCCTGAATTTATAAAGAGACGACATGTCAAAATTGGAACAACCGATTGTCTGTCAAAGTCATAGGAAAAGTCATTCCAATCGAGCAGAAGACCTGTCAAATGGATAAGGTGTCGCCTCTTTATAAATTCAGGCTCTTTACTTCTACGGAAAAAAGTGCGTTGGAATGCATTTTTTGCATTTCTAAAATTAATATTATCAAATTATATCCCGGTACTGTCATTCCTTCGGTGTTGAACCAGCTTCGAACGGATTTTGGAATTCTTCGTCACTGTGCCCGTTTCAGACACGCTTCGTGCTTTATTTTGCTGCCTATCCGGTAGTCCAATGTACACTCGATATCTGATTTTCGTCGAATGTATATAGTCTTCACAAGTTTACTCCTGCCTTTCAATCTTGAAGCGTGTATCAATAAATAATTAACCACTTCATTCGAGCAGTTGAAATGACGTTTACTACCACTCGAACTTTGAAAAACACATTATTTTGAGATTTTTTCTTCCAGAACCTCGAGAAAAGTAGCCAACATTTGTGCGTTTCATAAAAAAATAGAAATTAGTTGGTCCAGATTTCTGGAATCGCTGGTAGAAAGTCACGCCAAAACTGCTTGACAAAGTGGTCAATTACTTGTTTGGTAAGTTGACAGCTGGTAGTTCATCGTACATGTAAAATGCGCATGCTTGCTGTGAATTAGTTCACCCGTTGGCTGTCATAATTGAAAGAGGCGCTGTTTCAGTGATGCGAAGTTTCCTTCGAAATGAGCTCTCTATTATAATTATTTATCTAAGGAATAAGGCAATTTTTGCTCCAAAAACTCTTATTTTGTAATCGGAGATGTATTAGCCTACGGTTAAAACTATCTCTAAGGTAGTAAAAAACTTATTTTGTAAAAATAACTCTCATAAATTGTAATTAAAATCCGATACGGTGCTTCCCTACGAATATATCAAGAGCCACATGTGAAAAGGGCATACGAGCTTTTTGTAAACAAACCTTTGTAGGCCCTTTTCTCGTCAACCGAGGGTCGCCCACGCAAACCAACAACATCACCGGGTTGCGGAAACTTTGCGTGGGTGACCTTCGGTTGACGAAAAAAGGGCCTACAAAGGTTTGTTTGTAAAAAAGCTCGTATGCCCTTTTCACATGTGGCTCTTGATATGAGGTTTTTCTATGACTGACTTGGTAAGATTTCGTCATTGAAAACAATAGTTATTTAAAAAAATATTGATAACATGGTAATCGGGGTAAAACAGGCGTAAATGACAAATTACAAGCTGAAACCATTTTTATTTGATCCCTGAGGCAGTGCCCACTTGCTGGGTTAAATTTAACATGTGGTTAAAAGTGACAGATGGAAAGTTATTGATGAACCCTTATATCCGAGCCTGATTATTACTTACAAACAAAAAAGTAGATTTTAACAACAATGCTCGAAAACTGCGCGATCGACAACACGGGATTTTTTTTTAATATGATAGATTTTTTTTTTGAAATTTCACTTTAAGCTTTGAGTTAAATTTAACATTCCATGTCAGGAGATAATTTTCTGTTGAAAATTAAAAAAAAAAGTTTAGTTGTTTCAACATGATTAAAAGTTTTGAGTGATATTCAAAATTGCCAAAAATCGACAAGAATCCAAACTTACACTTTATGGCACATGATGATAAAAATTCTATTCGACTACAGTACGGGTCTATTTTGGCAACACATGAATTTTGACTGGTTAGCCTTCCACAGATTTTTTTTTAAATTGCAAAGCTGATTATCTGATCACATCCAAAGCTTCGAAATTATCTGAAAATATTAAAGATATTGGAAACGTGTCACCAAAATCGGACCTTTACTGTACTAAGAATGTATCGTGTAAAATAGACTAATTTGTTTAAGTTTCGTCAGCGGGATCAGTAGATGATATTTTTTAGAAAAATGCGTGTTATTATCCCCAGTGTGTGGTAATAAACGAAGAAAGTGATGAATCGTTTACATCTAAAATACGGATTTTTTTATCGCAAAAAACATATCGATCAAACTAGTGTGTGCTTTTCCTTCCCTCTTGCGCACTCCATGAGCCAAAAATGCTCCTTCCAGGTTTCTTTTCCAGATTGTAGTGATGCCTCGTAGCTTCGACCAGCTTGACTTTCTGGCTAAACAAGATGGTGGAAGCGATTTGACAGATGTGGTTGCAATTAGGCAGAAGCACTTTGGAACGACGAAGAGCTCTTCTTACTACACCGTGCTGTGTCTGGGCCGCACGGTATTTGCGGTGGTATGAGAGAGTAAAAACTGGCTAAAGTTGCCTCTTTCTTATCAACGTAAATCCCATCTGATCCGGACACTGCACGGTGTAGTGTGCAGATCCTTTTCCGCTGCTCCTCCTTTTCCTCTACTCTGACATTATCTACTAGCTCCAATCAGCTCGACTATCTGGCCAGTGTTGCCACATTTTTTTTTCCAATTTCAATCTGTATTTTCACCGTGAAAAATCCTTTTAATCTGTATCTGGCTGACAAAAATCTGTAAAATATTATGTATATATTTTTTATTGTGATAATAGTACGGATTTTCGTAAACCTCCTTTGAAAGTTCAGAAATAATTTTTGTAAAGTTTAGAATCTTGAAAAATGATTTAAGTTTGTTTCCTAAAGAGTTAATCTATTTAAATATCTTCAAATCCTAAATCTTGATATTTTATGATTTGTAGCTTTTCTACAAGCAAGGTTGCAAAGACTCATTTCAGCTAAAATAATGTTTTTCGGAATAATAAAACCAAAAGATGGTATGATGGCATGTTTTACTTGTAACTTACAAGAAGAGGTTACAAAGTATGCGTTGGAAACATAAAACCTGTAAATTTTGCTTTCTATGAGTCACAATCAGCGATTTGCTGATCGCTGAGTGAGTGAGTGAGTGAGTGAGTGAGTTTTTGAAAAATCGCTGATTGTGACTCTCATGAAGTGAAATAAACAGGTTTAATATGTCAAACACATTCTTTGCAACCTCTTCTTGTATCCTACCAATTCAAAATTTGATCATGGCATCTAATTATTTCATAATTTAGAAAAACATTGTTTTAGCTGAAATGAGTCTTTGCAACCTTGTCTACAAGTTTAAAAATACAAAAAAAATCAAGTCTCAGTAGTAAGAAATATATGAAACAATCACATTTCCCTCCATTTGATTTTTTATAACCGAGATTACGAACATCTTTATCTAATCATTTGTATTGTTTAATTCATCATGAAAAATTGAACATTTAAGGTTTATGATTTATGTATTACTTATTAAATTTTAATGTTCGATGTTTAGTTTTGTCAAATTCTTCTAATGATACCAAATTTCAACTTTATGTAAGCATTTGGTAGATTTTTTAATGTTCGATGTTTAGTTTTGTCAAATTCTTCTAATGATACCAAATTTCAACTTTATGTAAGCATTTGGTAGATTGAAATGATATTGAATTCGCTTGTTGTTGCTCGAAACTAAATAGCGAACTGTACTCAGTATTTTTGTTAGTAAATGCATGTTAAACAATTTGGGATAATTCCATGTGTATTTCTCTGTTTACAATCGTGTTCATATGTTTCAATTTTTTTTTGTATTTTGTTACAACACAAAACTTTAAGTTGGATGTTTACTCTAATTTCATACAATATTTTTTTTTCGGTATTTAAATTTCAAAATATTCAGTTAAATCTTCGAGTCACAAAGTGTACTTAATCAGTTTGTGGGTTGTTAAACCGGCTTGTTTGCTGATTCGATAAATCCGAAAATTGAATTAACCATAGTACCTGACTATAGTTATATGAACTGAATATATGTTAAACTCTTGATTATATTTATGCACTCCGATAAATAATCGTATCTTACTTTTGAGCAGCTACCAAACCCAAATCGCATTTTTCACTAAATATAATATTAATTTAATTTTGAACGGAATTCTGGTGTTCAGATGTTCTGATTTATAATTCTGGTTGAAGGGATGTTAGATTTTCATAGTACTACTTGAATGAAAATCTAACATCTCTTCAACCAGAATTATAAATCAGAACATCTGAACACCAGAATTCCGTTCAAAATTAAATTAATATTATATTTAGTGAAAAATGCGATTTGGGTTTGGTAGCTGCTCAAAAGTAAGATACGATTATTTATTGGAGTGCATAAATATAATCAACAGTTAAAAATATATTCCGTTTGCTTGAAAAAATCCAAGGGGGAAATTCTACATCTTATTCGGTGGATTTCAATAATTATTTCGTTTTTTTTTGTATTGATTCGATTGGTACTGAATAATCGTAATTACATCCACTATTCATCAATAATCTTGAATGTGTTAGAATTATCGAGCATTGTGCTGATATAATTTTTAGAGTATATATGTTAACTGTCACTTTTTTAAGCATGTGAATCTGAACCAAGCATGGTTTGTCATTGTTCCATGTTTCTAGTTATGGAAATAATATCTAAAATTTATTGAAATAGGTCGCCTAAATTACGGGGTCAATCACAACGCGGAGGGTGGGCCTTCAGTATTGACGACCGAACCATTGACGCTGATTTTCACCGGATGCCTAAGCTACTGTGCAAATCTGCTGTGTAGGTGTTTGAAATGTTCGGTTATGCACTGGATATTTCCAAGAATTTTGATTCGGGACTGATTAAAGAAGATTGATTGCTCTTGGTTGCAAATTGTATCAAACAAATGGCATTAAGTGGAAATAATGTCTGCACGTTTTTCGAGAAGATTTTGCCATGTTCCTATCGTTCTTATAATCAAAAGGTGGCCATATTGTTTTCCAATGTCAAATGGACGTAAGAATTCCATAAGATTCACTTATAAATTTTAGCCACATGAAATCGGTATGAATTTCATTGATTTGCTTTATGAAAAATAATATTGACAAAAAGAACTATAAAATGGGGCAGACTGGAACCGAACCATGGACGTCAAGAGTGCGGGGCCCGTGTGCAGAACACTCGTCTTTCAACACTTGGGAAAATGAACTGGTTAAAAGCGTATAAAAGCTAACTTATGATAGATTAAAATCATTCTTAATTCACGGTTATGCAATTCATATGTGTCGTTCATAAGTCGAGGCTTATGAAATTCTGAAGTTTATTTGCCTCAGTGTATAGAACATGTCCAGAGTGTGACGTTAACTCGTCCTTACTTCAGATGAATAATTCGCGTTCCTAGTCCAGTTCTCGAAGACATTGAGTATTTGCAACTGTCAACAGCGTCAGTTAGCTGTTGTGACATGATAATAATAGAGATGTTACCCAATATCAGATATGTGAACAATAAAAAACCATATTATTCATTTTTAGAGGTTTAAGCTCGATTATATCGGATAAAATCGATAAAATGGATTTGTTATAATAAAAATCAATGCATCACACTTTAGTGTATTTTTTAGAAATAATTATTAAATCTAGGACTCGGATATTTCGTCCTCCTCGGAAAAATCTGTATATTTTCAAAAAAATCTGTAATCTGTATATACAGATATCTGTATCAAAATATTGAGAAAATCTGTATGATTACAGATAAATCTGTATATAAGGTATCACTGTATATCTGGCAGCAACTGATGGACGAACATTTTGGCTGCTCTTCCTCTTCCACTATTTTTGCGTAATCAGTTTTAACCGAGCTCCGATCAGATCGACCGTCTTGCCAGAAAGCGCTGTGGATGGCAATTTGCACACGAGCTGGAAAGTTATGTCCATGCGAGAGAATGTAGATTCAACCCATCCGTCCCCTCTTCTGATTAGTTCGTGAAATATTCCTATTTTGTTCGTTAAATTTTTTAATTGCTTAACTTTTTTTTTCACTATTTGTACTATACACCAATCAATTGCTGGATAAGTTCTTCGTCGAATGACATATTGCATGATATATTTCCCGTTAATGGTTTTGAGAAATATGCGTTTGAAAACACCCCCAATTTTCGTTACAAGCCTGATTTTCGATTTCTTAATGTGACCCCCAGTATAGTAAAGAAAGACGTAGTCCTACATCAAAATGTATTTTTGTAATTTATTTTCATTAGAGCTTAAGGTAAATCTTTGCAGGGTTCGCAAATGGACCTAATGATGGCGCTAGTAGTTTACTCGATGTACTGTCTGCTTTGGTATTAAATTCATTGTCAATAAACTCCATGGCAGCCCGAGCAAAGTCCAGCATCAACATGACAGCAAATTGAAAGCGAGGTTTGATATAAACATTAAACTGAAATCATAATTTGATTTCAGTTTAAGCAATTGACAAATTTGATACCAATTTGAGCTCAGACTTTGCCTGGGAGGACCGGTCTCTTTTCACTTATTTGTAAAAAAAAACGTAAGAAATACTCTCCCGTGCACGGTCAGCCAGATTTATAATACTTTAAAGACCGGGTGACATTGGGCCTAGGACTGCCATTGAGCCAAAATTGAAAAATGTTTATTGATGCAAATATTTTGAATATATAGAAAATGATGGTCCATTAACCAGTTGTTTTTATCTAAATAGTGCTGTTAAGTTAAGTGTCAAGAATAGTAGCTAAAACACGTTTTTAAAAATGTCCACAGACAAACATAAGTTTGAACACACTTTTATGTGGATAGATGAGGGTTACACACGGTCTTTAGTCATACATATGAAGTACATTGTGAGTGATCATAACGAAGTATACTCCAACAAAAGATAACAATTTCAATCAACCATTTCCATTGCAATCGTAAATATATCAGAGAAAATTTGTTTTAAAGGTAGATATTTGTCTCGACTCTTCGGTCCAATTAGCCGAATTTTGCGCCCCGTGTACCTGACGCTGCCAGCGAAATGTTTTTGCATTGTACCCCAGATACCGTTCCGAAAGGAATATCAACAAAAATAAGTTGAACTTGTTGAAACTCAGTCCTAGATTGGAACAGGAAAAGTTTTTATCCGTTTTTGTTCCTATCTTTATCGTTGTTGGCATTACTGGAATTGCGTTTCAAGAGTTACGAGACTTTACTCAAGTCCATTTCTAATTGGTTGTGGATTTAGCTAGTTGATGACGTTGGTACTTTTGGTAAGAATTAATGCAAGCTGTGCAAAAGAACTTATTTTTTTCCAACAATCGAACGACTTAGAAACTTTCAGTAAATCATCAGCATGATTTTGAAAAGACCTCAACCCGCATATGTTACGTCCGGGGAGAACAAAAGCAGCAAAGGATTACATTACCACTCTATACAGAAGGATCGTTGCATCACCACTCACTCGGTGTCCTAGGTCCGGTCAACGTGAAGGAAATAGTAATGAAGGAGTAAAGTGTGGAAAAAGATGCGGACTCGAAATGAAAAAGCGTACAATAGCCAAGTCAGTAATGTAAGAGGACGCCAATTGTCTATGTGGCTCGCGTGAGAGTGTAAGTGGTTTGGAAAGAAAAACTTGTGGGTTTCCATAAATGTTACGATGCAAAGGTCACGAGTTCTAGAGCTTTGCGGAATTTATACTCTGGCTGGTATTTCTATCACGATCGGTGTGTTTGTGGTGCAATTTTGCGGTTTACTGGTTTCTCCGGGCCCTGCACTAGCCACTTTATGTATACACTGATATATTTATATTTATATTCTGTATTGGTACATTACAGGGAATAGAGTCAAAAGCTGATGCTGGTGAGAAATCATGTTTGTCCAGTTGGTTTAGATTTCATCAGTTTCGAGTGAATAACAGCGCCTATAATAGACAGAGTGTGCAATAAAATGATTAACCCTGAATAAAATTCATTATCACGAGATCCGGTTCCATGGGCGGATAATTAAGAATTTTAAACATTTGGTTGCCTAGAGAACGACATTCCGGCTGACCCTATAAACGAGCGTCGTCGAATAGGCTGACTATTTAGTAGCGCTTTTCTTCCATTTTACGATTCAATTAAAATCTTCATTAAAACCGCATTACCATGTTTACGTCCGGCAATTTGTTGGCAAAAGAGATTTATTCCCAACTCACTGTGGGATTCAATGGGAGCGCTGGATGCTAAACCATACGTTCGGTCGTTGATAGACGCGGTAGGGCTTGGCATAACCTCCCCCTGACTGGTTCATTGCTTTATGAGCCAAACAAGCTATGCGTCTTTCTTCTTTTTTATATCCCAGAGCCCATTTTCATTAACGGCTTTCGTGCTTGGTTGTGCTTCGAGGAACTGGTGGCGTCCTTGGAAAATTGAATACTGATGGGCACCAGTGAAGGCAATTTTTGCAAAGGACTCCTTTATACACAAGTGGTTTTCTTGCATATTTAATGGTCGTCTATTCCACTTTAATAAATCGGTCGAATAGATGAAATAGTTTCCTTTATCTAACGTCGGTCTTTGTTCCGCAATCGAGTACTAAACATCGACCAACCGTCGATTGCCAATTGGCGATTAATCTCTGACGGAAATCGAGTGCCAGCGAGGCCACTGTGACACCTGGAACCTATTGAACCAATCAACACATGGGCCGGGACCAACGGATTTACTTTCCTTCCGAAAGAAGACGTTACCAGAGATTTTTTCGTTTCAGGAAAATCCAAACGACATCGGCTGGGATTGAACTGGGGTGAGAAAGTGGTCAAGTTTTTTTTGTCTTTATTATATAGATTTTTAGCCATATGACTAGTTCATCTCTTCGAAAGTGGTCAAGATTACCACCCAACCACTGGTGCCGTCTATGGTGCTGACTTAACCGACCTCTAATTTTACATAATTGTCTCTAAACAACCTTCTCCGATTTGCATGAAACTTTGCAAAATTGTTTGTTACGGTCTGTGAATCTCGCAAAAATCTTCAAAATGGCATATTCGAGATCTTTCAACAAATCATAACGCGAAAACGTCACTTCCAATTGAATTGACATCTGAGACAAAGTTTTAGTAAAAAATATTCCTTTTCACAAAAAATATACACGGTAAAAAAAATCAAGACATTTTTGGTAAAAAAAAATGCTTAAATGTGTTTAAAACTTAAACGACAAAAAATTTCCCTCTTCATTATTTTTGAATATTTTTCATTAAACAGCTTATGAAAAATGTTACCTTCTGTGAAAAGTTTATGTTAGACACTTTAAAACTAACAAAAGTCCGTAAGAACGTTTCATGATTTATAATGTAAACTAGAGAGGGTGTAGTATAAGAGAAGAGTGGACTGGCTGGTTTTGAGCCAAAACGAACTGTCAAAGCCAGTGTCAATCGAGCAGTGTCTCTCTTGATTGCATTGGCAGTGTTGCTAGAAATCATCTAGGCATACGTTGCTAAGACTGTTTGTTTGGAATCCGCTACTCTATTATACCAGACCCTCTCTAATGTTAACGTATATGATATGTCCCGCTCCATTTATGTGCATCATATTGAATAGAAATTTACACTACATTTTCAAACTAAGTACGGCTAAATAATGGAAATCAATCGATCCATTTGGTACTTCTTCGACCACTGTACACGTGATTCCGCCACGCCACCATTTCCGTGAAATTTGTTCTGGAATAGCGATCAGTATCGTTTTTCCCCATTGATTTATATCTGTATAGAAATTTTTGATTTACACGGTGTTATCAATGAAAACGGTTTGAGAGCTACCGGTTGCCTTAGCCTTGGTTAGTTCCGGATGCCCCAAGGGAAGCGGCTAGAACTTGAATAGTACCAAAGCCGATCATTTGACAAATGGAACGGTATCAGAATTAAATAACTAATCCATTGCAAGTAGTTGTAAATATTTAGATTTTTGAGGAATTTAAGGTAAGGCTATTTACATGAAACCCGGATTATTACGTCTGTGATTGTTTTGAGCAGGAGTTGAAACAGTTGACATTTTTTGCCACACTCGCTTCGTTGTCGTGCACGACAACCTGTTTGTATTCGTACTCTCATACTCTACCGTCGTCCCTCTCACACAACACAAACGGTAGAATAACATTCGAGAAAAAAGAAAATGATCGAATAACTCCTCAATTTGTTGAAAATAAAACCATTTCTGATCAGAAATGTTATTACCAAGTCATCGTTGCTTGCTATTTTCAGAATTTACACAAGCATAACATCAGCTTTTATTATGAGAAAAACTAAAATACATACATTCGTGATGGCCTTCGGCGACTGTGTCGTGTGGCAGAGCATGTCATATGACATTTTAGTTTGGTACTGTAATTGTATAGCTTGTTTTATCACATAAATAAAATGTGTCGACTACGGTGACCGTTTCCAAGACTGGGTTTGAGCAATCTTTTAAATCGTAGAATTGAAAAAAAAAATCACTATCTATCGGTGCTGAGATTTATGCAAAAGAAAGCCTAACCTATATGATCAGCTTTCAATGTTAAATTCATTCCATCATTGGCTTCAAACCTTCCCTGTCACCCATATTCAACACGTAGTGTCGGTTTCCATATTCCATTTTTTTAGATTTTACACCATCCCATTCAACCGTCCAACCGGTAGACTATAGGCGTTGAATTTTATGCATTCCTTTTAGGCTTTCCGACATGAGCCATACGTTGATGTTGCTCCAAATGGTGGGAGTATTTCCCAAAGCACTTTATGCGCATCCATAGTAGAAGCTTACACTTCCCATGTCTGTGTGATGGCTTTTATTTTGGTGCTCACCCGGGAGACTGGTAAGATATGCGTTCCGGGGCACGTTTATCCGACCCATTAGCGCACTTTTCGCGTACCTCCGATGCCGTCGTCGGTTGTACGTTTTGGACATATCCTGTTCGTTTACGTGATGGAATTCAATTGACGGCAGTCCCGGAAGATTTCATCTGGAATATTATGTTTCAAGAGCCTGATTGAATGTGCTTTTTTTTTTTTTTTTTTTTTAACTCTTTATTTGTTCCAAATTCAAAATAAATTACATTTCATTTTAACCTAGGTGCTCCAGTTACTGCAGTAACGTACCAGCCTTAATTGTTATGATATATATCTAAGTGTTTTTACATTGTTCATGTCTTGGCAATTCAGTATTTTAAACAGGTTTTTTAACCTGCATGTCAGTATAACAATTGATATCTTAAAACTAAAAACTAAAACTAAATCTTATCTAAGTATAAAGGGAATTAATCGTTGCAATTGAGGATTGCAACGATTTTTGCCTGAAATTATTCATTATTTTGTTGGACATTTGTGCTAAAGTCTCAACATTCGAAATTCTATGTACTTCGGTTGTACTGTACCAGGGAGGCAACTTCAAAATCATTTTCAGAATTTTGTTCTGAATCCTTTGAAGTGCTTTTTTCCTGGTAGTGCAGCAACTAGACCATATTGGTACAGCGTAAAGCATGGCCGGTCTAAAAACTTGTTTAAATATTAGAAGTTTATTCGTCAGGCAAAGTTTGGATTTCCTGTTTATAAGAGGATACAAACATTTTATATATTTGTTACATTTGGCTTGAATGCCCTCAATGTGATCTTTAAAAGTTAATTTTTGGTCAAGTATTAATCCAAGATATTTCACTTGGTTTGACCAGGAAATTGGAACTCCGTTCATAGTGACTATGTGACTACTACTAGGTTTCAAAAACGAAGCTCTAGGCTTATGTGGAAATATTATAAGTTGAGTTTTGGAAGCGTTGGGAGAAATCTTCCATTTTTGTAAATAAGAAGAGAAAATATCTAAACTTTTCTGAAGTCTGCTGCAAATAACACGAAGACTTCTTCCTTTAGCGGAAATGCCTGTGTCATCAGCGAACAAAGATTTGTGGCAACCCTGAGGCAAATCAGGGAGGTCCGAAGTGAAAATGTTATACAATATAGGCCCAAGAATGCTACCCTGAGGAACTCCTGCCCTAACAGGTAGTCGATTAGATTTGGAATTTTGATAATTTACTTGAAGAGTTCTGCCAGTTAAATAATTTTGAACTAATTTCATAATATAAAGTGGAAAATTAAACTTTTTCAATTTAGCAATCAAACCTTCATGCCAAACACTGTCGAATGCTTTTTCTATGTCTAGAAGAGCAACTCCAGTTGAGTGGCCTTCAGATTTGTTTGAACGAATTAAATTGGTAACTCTTAAGAGTTGATGAGTAGTTGAATGCCCATGGCGAAATCCAAACTGCTCATCTGCAAAAATTGAGTTCGTATTGATGTGAAGCATCATTCTATTCAAAATTATCTTTTCAAAAAGTTTACTTATTGAAGAAAGCAAACTTATTGGACGGTAGCTAGAAGCTTCAGCTGGATTTTTATCCGGCTTCAAAATTGGAACAACTTTTGCATTTTTCCATTTATCAGGAAAGTATGCCAAATGGAAACATCTGTTAAATAATTTTACCAAGAAAGACAAGGTACTCTCTGGGAGTTTTTTGATGAGGATATAGAAAATTCCATCATCACCTGGAGCTTTCATATTTTGAAACTTTTTAGTTATAGACCTTACTTCGTCCAAATCAGTCCCCCAGGAATCATCAAAAATATTTTCCCGAGAGAAAATATTCAGATAATCCCGAGCAACCTGATTCTCAATAGGACTAGTAAGACCCAAACTGAAATTATGGGAACTCTCGAATTGCTTAGCAAGTTTCTGAGCTTTTTCCAAATTTGTGATCAAAATTTTACCACCTTCTTTAAGCGCTGGAATAGGCTTTTGAGGTTTTTTCAAAATTTTTGTGAGTTTCCAAAAGGGTTTGGAACTCGGGTCTAATTTAGAAATATTATTTTCAAAAGTTTTGTTCCTCAGGGCAGAGAATCGCTTTTTAATTTGTTTTTGCAAATCCCGCCAGATAACCTTCATGGCAGGATCGCGTGTTCTTTGATATTGTCTCCTATGGACATTTTTAAGACGGATCAAGAGCTGAAGATCATCGTCTATTATAATTGAATCGAATTTAACCTCGCATTTTGGTACTGAGGCAGCTCTTGCTTCAACTATAGAAGTAGTCAGAGATTCAAGAGCATAATTAATTTCATCTTTGGTTTGCAAAGGAATGTTTGGATCGAAGTTATATTCCATAAATGTTCGATACTGCTCCCAATCAGCTCTATGGTAATTGAAAGTAGAGCTGTTGGGATTACAAATTATTTCTTGGGATATTTCAAAAGTTACTGTATTTCAAAAGTTACTGGAAGGTGATCAGAACCGAAGTCAGCATGGGTAACCAATTGGCTACAAAGTTGACATGAATCAGTTAAGACCAAATCAATAGTGGAGGGATTTCTTGCAGAAGAAAAGCATGTTGGGCTGTTTGGATATTGAATAGTGTAATAACCTGCAGAACAATCATCAAACAGAATATTACCATTGGAATTGCTTTGAGCATTATTCCATGAGCGGTGTTTTGCATTAAAATCACCAATAATGAAGAATTTAGACCTATGACGGGTAAGTTTCTGGAGGTCACCCTTGAGAAAATTCTTTTGCTGGCCTACGCATTGGAATGGCAAATAGGCAGCTATAAACGTAAGTTGTCCAAATTTTGTTTCAACAGAAACCCCCAAAGTTTCAAAAACTTTGGTTTCAAATGAAGAAAGAATTTTATGCTTGATTCGTCTATGAATAATGATGGCAACGCCACCACAGGGTCCATCAAGACGATCATTTCTATAAATCAAGTAGTTTGCGTCCTTCTTAACCTTATGGGCAGGTTTAAGGAACGTTTCAGTTATAACGGCAATATGCACGTTATGAACTCTTAAAAAGTTAAATAGCTCGTCTTCATTATCTTTAAGAGATCGAGCAT
The DNA here is from genome assembly GCF_037179485.1 of Ochlerotatus camptorhynchus. Lineage (NCBI taxonomy): Eukaryota > Metazoa > Arthropoda > Insecta > Diptera > Culicidae > Ochlerotatus > Ochlerotatus camptorhynchus. Next base: position 1,092,442 of record NW_027041110.1, read on the forward strand.
TCCAATTTACAATATTTAATGCTTTAAAATCCATTACTGAATTTTAAAGTCATGACAATATTATTTGCAAATTTTACTCCAGTTTGAATAGCATCAAACATGGAGTTAGATTTAAGCATATCAGAAATCATGTCAATTAATGAATTCTGTAAAAATTCCATTTTGGGGGCAGTAATGCTTCCTAAGTCAAAATTGTCAAAATTTCCATTAGAACGTTGGTTAGTATTTTGATTTCTACCCGCTGCAATAGCAGCATAGGTAGCTCCATTAACTCGCTGAACATTGTTAGCAGCGAGGGGAGTAGGTACAGATGAAACATTTGAAGCAGGGGAGATATTTGTACCTACGGGTACGAATGTAGAATTTGTTCCTCGCTGACCGTTGTTAACAGCAGAGGAATTTGTACCTGGTCGGAAACGTGGAGCGTTTCCTACCTGACGGTTAGAACGAGATTGTAGGATCGCTTTGCGAGTCTTACATTCCCAAAAATTGGATTTGTGGTTTTCACCACAATTTGAACATTTAAATTTCTTAGGATCTTCCTTCACAGGACAGTCGTCCTTTGCGTGAGAGGAATCACCACAATTCATGCATTTAGCTGGCATGTAGCAATTTTTAGTTCCGTGACCCCATCCCTGGCACTTACGGCACTGGGTGAGGTTTTGGAAATTTCCTCCAGTCTTCCTGAAGTGTTCCCACTTCACTCGGACATGGAGCATAAGGCTAGCTTTTTCTAAGGCCTTAAGGTTGTTTAGTTCACTAGACTTGAAGTGAACTAAATAAAAATCATTAGAAATCCCGTTGCGCGAATCGCCAGGACGGGATTTCATTTTCATTTTGATTACTTGGAGTGGCACAACTCCAAGTAATTTTGCCAGTTCATCTTTGATCTGATCCAGGGATTCACCACTGGGCAGTCCTTTCATGACAACCTTGAACACACGTTCAGTTTTGGTGTCGTAAGTAAAAAATTTGTGCTTCTTCTCAGTAAGATACTTGAGAAGACATTTAAATCCGTCCAAGGTTTCAGCCAATACACGGCATTCACCCCGACGTCCAATTTGTAGTGAAAACTTAACTTTCACGAAATTCAAAAGTTCCATGCGAAGAGCATGGAAATCGGTAGTGGTTATCACAATAGGGGGAATCTTTTCCTTCTTGGCATTAAGCCGGGAAAGTTTACTAGAATTTTTCTTGGATGATGGATCATTCTCATCATCCGTGAGCAAATCAAATTGATTACTCAAATTAATTTCATCAGAAGGGGGGTCAAGAGTTTGCCCCTTTCTTTTGCGTTTAGGCGCCATGGCGGCAGTAAATTTTTATCCAAATCGACTTCCAAGCAGATTACTATAAGAATCTGAAGGATCGAAGAGGAATTTTCCAAATCGATATCCAAGAAGGATTACCTCGGGTAGGGTCCAAACAAGGATCGAAGAGGAATAAGAGTTGAACAAGGTAGAAAATTTTTACAGGTTGAGCACTGAAAAGTGCTGTTAAAATTTGTTGTAGCTTTAGGTAGTAGTAACACTTCCTTCAGCAAAAAGCAAATAGATCCGCACGGCAAGAGAGCACGATGCGGGATTGAATGTGCTTGTTTTTTTTAACACATACATGCCAATGGGATTTTGATGTCGGATATTCTGTCCGATGTTATCGAGTTGAAAGGATTTTTTTTTGATAAGGCATCCCGTGGGGCTATAATCGTTAAATTGGTAAACAATTTTGGTCAGTACGATAAGTTTCATGCCGCTAAAGGGTGTATTCGATGAAAATGGCACATCGAAAATCTTCTGTAATAAATCAGGTTTTTTACTCATTCGGTTCAAATGAGTAAAAAACCTGAAAATTTGAGTAACCCTTATTCATAGTGTATTGTTTACATCTATCAAGTTTCATAGTTATTCATACAATATTTCTAGTCATGTCGTCGAAACAAGAAATTGTCCGTGCAAAAATGTTGTGCACTTACAATCAAAAGCCACAGGCGTTCCATTGATGGATCGCTAAAAAGCTAGGAATTGCAAATACAACCAACAATCAATACGAAATTAACGATTTTAAATTGTCTCACTACTTGACTAGCCTATTGGATATTTGTGTGATCGAATTGAAAGAGGAAGTGACTTTCATAGATATAATACTAGAAACGCGGTTGAAATAAGAACACCACATTTCTTGACTTGTACTTAACAAAATTCATTATATTATAAAGGAATAAATGTTTTCAATTCGTTGCCTAGACATATCAAACGTTCAGCAACACTTACAGAATTTAAAAGACACTGCATTTCACACGTTAAAACTGTCTTTTGAACAGTTATCCAGTGATTTTTTTTATGAATTGACAAATTATGTATCTTGACGAAGTTATCTCTAACGGATTATTTTATATGGATAGCTGTCATAACGACTTTTTAATAATTATTGTAGCACTGCAAAAACTATTTCTGTTCGCCACGAGGGTGATGATGGATTTTTAATATTCGATTTAATAGTAGATTCATTAAAAAAAGTAGTCTACAAAGGCTTGAGCCTCGCGCGGGTATTACGGATATAGAGGACTGAATTTAACATTTGATAAAAAAAAAATGCAATTTTGAAGCTTATTTGAAAGATACCTTGAGTTAGTAGTAAGTTTTCTGGCAAATGTTAGGGGTTCGTGAGCATTCCTGACATTGCTGAAAATTATGGTAGCATCAGATTGCGGGGTTGCTAGTGTAATAGGATGCTTTGTTGATTGTTCATTAACTCTTAATTGCTTGTAATACTTAACGAACTAAGAGGTGGATGCCTGAGCTTTTCCACATTTATATCGCTGTGAAGCAACTGTAAACTCTGGAGGGAATTTATATCTGTAACTGAAACCAGTTCGATTTTGTTTGCCAACCTGGTTAAAATGTCATATTCAATTATCTTAAAGATAAATCGTCCAGCTCAAACCTTTGTAGGGGTAAGAGGTGGGACCATCATCATCATCATCATCATCATCATCATCATCATCATCATCATCATCATCATCATCATCATCATCATCATCATCATCATCATCATCATCATCATCATCATCATCATCATCATCATCATCATCATCATCATCATCATCATCATCATCATCATCATCATCATCATCATCATCATCATCATCATCATCATCATCATCATCATCATCATCATCATCATCATCATCATCATCATCATCATCATCATCATCATCATCATCATCATCATCATCATCATCATCATCATCATCATCATCATCATCATCATCATCATCATCATCATCATCATCATCATCATCATCATCATCATCATCATCATCATCATCATCATCATCATCATCATCATCATCATCATCATCATCATCATCATCATCATCATCATCATCATCATCATCATCATCATCATCATCATCATCATCATCATCATCATCATCATCATCATCATCATCATCATCATCATCATCATCATCATCATCATCATCATCATCATCATCATCATCATCATCATCATCATCATCATCATCATCATCATCATCATCATCATCATCATCATCATCATCATCATCATCATCATCATCATCATCATCATCATCATCATCATCATCATCATCATCATCATCATCATCATTATCATCATCATCATCATCATCATCATCATCATCCCAAGCAAACGATTAACGTACCCCATTCTAGTCAAAATTCTAGTACTACACAATGTTTGTTTTGATTCGCTATGAAAGTTTGACAGATAAAATGAGGGGTTCGTGGATTCTCCTATGTTTCGAGGGGTGAATCGATTAGTTTGGGACCGAAGATAGTACCAGAGCTGAGCCAAAAAGTTGAGCTCGTTTCTTCGGGACCTTCTGGTCTGAGAGTTACCTCTATGAGACAACTGTGTCTCGTGTGATAAGAACCTTCAAGGAGCGTCTGAGTGCCCGAAAGAAGGAAGGGAGTGGTCGTAAAAGTGGTCCAATGGACAGTAAAATGACCAGGAAAGTGGTGCAACAGTTCAAGAACTACACACGAAGTTGCTCACCAAATCGTGCTGCATCGTGATGGCCGACTTCCGTCAACTTCCTGGGCAAGAAAATTTCGTTGCCAAGTCTAAGTTTGATGTTCCAGAGGATTTTCGAAAGCAGAAATTATCAAATTTTGCAAAGATCTGGCAGGCGATTTGTGGATGTGGTGCAATAAGTGCTTCCTGCATCACTTCTGGAACAATCAACGGTGCGATTTACACGGAAGAGTGCCTTAAGCAGCATCTCTTGTCATTCATAAGGAAGCACAAAGGATCAACTCTGTTTTGGCCTGATCTAGCATCCTGCCACTACGCTCGAAACGTGTTGGAGTGGTACCAAGCCAACGGAGTCAATTTTGTGCCAACAGATATGATCCCACCAAATTCACCGGAACTTCGCCCAATTGAACAATTCTGGGAAATTATGAAGACGAAACTTCGTAAAAATCCCAAAACTATTCATATAGAGCTGGAGTTGAAGAAAACTTGGGTAAAAACAACAAAAACACTGGGAAAATCGGTAGTACAAAATTTGATGGGTGAAGTGAAAAGGAAGGTCCAGGCATTCGGGATGGGAGACGAAATTGAATAAAACAAATTTTGTAAATCATAACTCATTAGCAGTTTTTCATTCCTTCATTTTTATCATTTTTATCGAATACACCCTTTATTCATTGGCGGCTACGAAAATCCGCATCAATCAATCACTTCCTTCGGACAGGAAAACAGGCTCGGTATCTCAACCCAATTAGGTTAATTCAATAAGCATTACACTGTCGGAAGTGGTGGAGAATCAGTGTTTACCCAGAATGGTGACCAATTCAATTATCTCTGCACCAGCCCAGTGGATTTCCGGGACTGGTCTCACACAGTGCCAGTCAGACAGCTATCGGTCTTCGTCAGCCCGACAGACAGACTTGTTGCTGATTATGTGCATTTACCTTGAGGCATAAGATGCGAGTGCAATTTATCTCGAAGCTCGGTGATGGTATAGTAGACTAGCTCCCCGGTATTTATTGCTAAATGGAATGCTGAGCAGCCGTATGCTTGGGAGCTTAACAGTTCTTCTCAGAAGCAGAAGTATGAAGAAGGGCCTTTTAGGGACACGAGTTCCGTATTCACATCGCCCAGGAGGCTCAACACCAGATAGTTATTGTGTTCCATATATCATGGCTTTGAAAACGTACACTGCGTGTTTACGAGTCTATACATCTGGCAGTCTACAGTGTTGCTTTTTACCGTTTAAGTACGCTTTTTTAATAGCTTCTCAAACATTGATTTCAGGGGTATAGTTTGTTTCAAGATGTTTTTGCATATGTTAAACCACTTCTTTTAATGTAGACGGTTTGGTGATTGATCCACCTAAAAGTGAGATCAAAAAAATATTTTTTTATACGGTTCAGATAGAGACCAGAGCTCCGAAGAGCAGTTCCTTTCGAAGATTTCAAAGCAACGAAAAGGAAAAAAAAAAAACTTGTATTAGAAATCGCTACCAACCAAATCAGCTGGCATTTGCAACGCAAATGAAGCTTCGAGAGGCAATGCAAAAGGATGCGACAGAAATTATTAAAGAAGCTACTCAAACAACACCTTCGCGAGCAACCAGGATCCGAGATTCCTGAAAAAAAATCAGAAAGTATATTCCTTCAAATAATTGTCTTGAGTATAACTTTTTCCGTAGATTTTCAATATATTTAACATAAAGTTGTTAGTGATACAAAAATACATATTTTTGCTCAACATTGTAACATGGTATCTCTTAAAATAAAAATGTGTATTCTAAAATTAGACATTTGCAGGAGTTTTTGGGTTATCAAAAAACACATAAAAGATCGCGTGCTGACACATGTTTTTATAACTTTTCGGTAGTAAAAAAAGTATAGCTTCAGAAGCCTACCTAGATTTCTGCGCCAATTTACGCCGGAAATAGTTATTTGAGGAGCAAATACCCCTAAAAATATCGATCATTTAAGAATAACTGTTTTGTTTCAAGAGATAATTCCCCTTATTCTGCGCCGTGAGTGAGGTGAGGTGACTCGCTGTCACTAGTGAGGTGACAAAAGTCACCGCGAGTGAGGTGACTCTCCGTGCAAATCAAATGGAAAGTCACCTCACTCGCGGTGACTTTTGTCACCTCACTAGTGACAGCGTGTCACCTCACCTCACTCGCGGCGCAGAATAAAGGGGAATTATTTACAATGTTTAGCAAAAGCATGGAGCCAAAATTGTAGGATGTCTAGAACATTAGTTATACTAACAAACATGATTTAAAGGGGCCTTTCACGAAAAATGATATATATCTCGCAATTTATAAGAGCTAGAAATTTTGTGTTTTCAGCAAATTTGCTTAAAATAACAATTGCTACAACTTATTTCAAGACGTTAAGTCTCTATTTGAATCAAACAAAAAAATTTGTTTGATCTCACTTTTAGGTGGATTAATCTACATCAAAAGGAGTGGTTTCACATATGCAAAAACATCTTTGAACAAACTATACCCTTAAAAACAATGTTTGAGAAGCTATTAAAAAAGCGCACGTAAACGGCAAAAAGCAACACTGTGCAGTCTAGGCTACTAGTTCTTATATCGAGATTGGTATCGAGACACGTTCCTAGGGCTGCTTCAATCTGGTTTAAAGCTCTCTTGTTCTTTTGACATACACCGTACTTGGAGCATATTGCTAATACTTCCTATACGTGATTATATCAGGAAAATAAATGTCACAATGTTGAAAATTCATTATCTTTGTGGTCCTTATCGAATGCTTGGGGACGTGTAATAAGGACATTTTACAATTCTTTGTTTATTACTCTACTCAATCACATAGCAGCTACCACCAACCGCACCCTTTTTTCCCTTGATTTGTTTCCCGTCGATCTTGTTATCTGTACTGAGTAGCAATGCTACCGACACCTGTACCCTACCTATTGATCCATCAAAAACTCATGGACCTCCTGGGACCTGCTTTCCTTCAGAACATAGGCGGCGCCGACTGGGATTGAACCCAGGGCCTTTTGGGGTGAGAGGCAATTACGCTTACCACTACACCACCGGCACTGCTTAACCGAACTCATCTCACAATTTTCATCAGGATATAAACGAAACATATCACGCCGTAAAATCAACACTTTTAATTTATTTCACAAATCGGCTTACGTGTTTTGCCGAGATCCCTCAAGAAAATAAACAATCCCATTCGACATCTTTTCAACAGTCCCTAGACACTCCATCTTTTCACCCCGGCAATCCTCCTCCAACACGGATGACACTCGACTGTTGAGTGTGAAAACACAACACCATCTCCTAAACCACTTTCCACTTTTTTACCTCATCGTTTCTTGTTGAGCCGCGCTCAACACAAAAAAGGCCTTGCAAATGTGTAGCCCAGAAAGCCGATAAGATGATGCCAACCCAACAATGTAGGTACGGCGACGAGCAGAGTAGTATCATCACAACAATAAGGACAACATCAACAAAAACAACAATGGACGAAATATCTGCTGCTGCGCTACCGGCCAGGGCCCGGATCGACGGTGTTGATGGGGAACTGGGTAGGGGACATTGGGGTAAGACGGCCGCCTAGGGATGGTAATTATTGTATCGTTAGTAAATACAGAATTTTGCTAATGATATCACTATTCTGAAAGTTAAACGCATGCTAAAGGAAGCTACATATACCGATTTATTCTAAATCTTTACATACTATATAACATTTTATTTTTAAATCCAAAATGGTCACAACTTTATGTAGGTGTAAAAGTGAAATGGACAGGTGCCGCGGGATGACGCACAGTCTTGAATATTTATTATTTCTTCATTATAAAAACAATCGAAACAATTTTATCATTATCGTAGGTCATAATGAAGTCTCACAATGAGGAGGTCGCATTGATCTCATCCGGGGAAGTAGGAAACAACTGTTATGAGCCGAAAATCATCATGCAACCCATTAAGTCACATCAGCATTCTTGAACAAGATCATTAGTGGTAACCGCTGGAAGAATTACTTTTGGTTTTTGTTTATTTATTTTTACATTTGACAGCTCCCGTGTTTAAAAGGATAATTTGAAATGAATTAAGTACCGTAAATAAAGAGTGCATGTGAAAAATCATTGTTAAATGGTAAAGCCATCAAACAATCAACCGTCTTACACAGAAAAAAAAACAGAAAATTTCCCCTCGTATAGTTTTGAGCTCTAGTTGACGTAATCATCAAAATTTTACAGTATTGGGAAAATATAAACAGATCGAATCTCATCAACGACTAAAATCTCATTTGATTTTTATTTGATGGTATTGCAAGCAGTGAAACATTAGCTATGGTATTGTGCTAACAAAACTCACCAGCTACAATTCTCACCAAACTGTGGTGAGTTTGATGTTTAAGATTTTTGCTGTATAACCGAACACGAGCTGCTGTCAGCAGTAACTTCGTGTAAAAAGAGATAGCAAACTGTAGTTTCTCTTTCTAAGAAAACGATGTGTAATGGAATCGTTTTTGTGGTTTGTCAACTCGTAGCTACAACTTTACATGTTGTGAATAGCCTCGAAACATCAAAGGAGCTTGTAATTTGTAAATTTATTCCAATATCATGCATGATATTAAGAGCCCATAATAGCGATAAAAATCGTTTGAGTGAGGATTATGTCACAACTGCAAGCTTTTTTTTTAACTAGTTCGTTTATGTGGAAGGCTCAATCGCGTTAGCTTTACGGAGCCGATAGTTCATTGTTCTTTGTTTGTAACAATAGTTCACTTAATTCTATATCTAGTAGGAGTTGGGCCGAATACTCGCGGCTTACTCGAGGTTAGAGAGGTACATTGTCGAAGGGTAGGATCAGGGGAGGAGCTTGGGGCTAAGGTTTCGTTGTCTCATCAGAGCGTTGTCGCCAGTATGAATGGTAGTGCGGTTCTAGTTTCGTCTGGAGTTCGACCGGCTATGGTGACCAGTGGGCGACGATGAGACTCATCGAGACGGGGGGACAAGACAAACAAAAACTATTAAAGAGAGACAAAAGACAAAGGAATTAAATTCTCATACTAGACATTTGAAGAAACTCATAAACTGACTGCATATAGCAGATATCGCGAGTTCCCAGCACGTCTCTGATAGGAACATAGGGTTGTCTTCCTTAGGCCTCGAGGGTATTCAAAAGTCGCTCTCTGGCGGCGTCATTATCCGTACATTGCCAAACTGCGTGATCGCTGTCATCGTAACCGTTTCCACACCGACAGATGTTGCTGTCCACGAGGTTTATTCTATTGAGATGAGCATCCAGCGAGTGGTTGGACCTAAGTCTACTCATCACGCGAATGAAGTCACGACTCAAGTCCAAGCCTTTAAACCACGCTCTCGAAGAAAATTAGGAATAATTGAATGTAACCACCGTCCAAGATTTCCATTCTCCCAATCGGTTTGCCAACTCGAAAGGGTACTCTGACGCACTAAATGGTAAAATTCATCGTGTGAAATTTGCCTGTCATACAATTCGCCTTCCTGCGCGCCCACCTTTGCGAGAGAGTCCGCCTTCTCATTGCCTGGGATTTAGCAATGTGAGGGGACCCATACAAAGGTAATCATATATGATCTTTCGACCAGCACACTCATCTGCTCCTTTACCTTTGAAAGGAAATAAGTGTTTCATCGACCGAATAGCCTCGATCGAACTGCGACTATCCGAAAAGATGAAGTAATGGTCTGCGGGCATGTTGGAAATCATCCCCAACTGCAAGCTTGTATACAACATTGCAGATTTATGCGATATTGCGCAAAAAATTACCCGAAATAGCGTGCCAAATCTAGCGTTAACAACGTGTTCGCTATATATCACAGAAATTTACATGTATTTTTTCAAACGGTGTACCTCCTCTGTTCGGCTTACCCCTAATACCCCTGCCATCATCCAAGCGTTAAACATCTTCGGTAAATTGTTTCCACTTCTTGGAGCACACACCGGAAATGCTTTCTAAATTGTTCCGCACTTGTGCGGTGGTGGTGTGAGGCAGCTTTTATCGACGGTCGCCGTTATCATCGTCGCCGGTGTGGTGTGCGCCGGATGATGACCTAGAACCGAGCGGATGGTGGCTGAGGATGTACTGTGGGATTGTCACGAGCCTGTGGAAAAAGTTGAGCGATGGCTTTGGACGGTGCTGGGTCATTTGGTTGAACGTCATTTGGCCCAATACTGATGAATTTCGAAAGAACTACTCGTGAATTAAAGAATGTAGACCTTAGATCTAATTTTGGGCCTACTAAACACAACTCGCCCTATGCCTCTATTTTTCGAGTGGATTTTTTTCACAAAATGGAATGTTTTTACTGCAGATGACTTTTAAATTTATTCATCTTTCCGTACGTACCGTAAGATTTGATAAAGAGAAAATTTGTTCAGATATTGTTAAAAATCTTTAACCCCAAACTCGATCTACGGATTCTAAATTCGTCCTAACGCTTTGAATTCACTTCGGCCTATCGAATGAAGATAAAAATTGATTCAGATACACTTAATCTAGCTCAGTAAAACCTCCAACAGCCGATTACCTCGGCATTTACTTTTGCTGATATATCTACAAAATATCTCTTTTCAGAGTCGCCGTCAATATCAATGCTTACTGAGCATGCAACCATATACATATCTGCTTTTCTTTCATAAGGGCCAATGCCGCAAATGTAAATAATTACTTTTACGGCGAATTTCTCGAGAATGGAAACTCACTCAAGTAAACTACAACGATGGTGTAGAGCGAGAGTCCTCCTATTCGATAGAATTGGTGGCTTACATTGATTGACTTTAAACTACGAAAAATTTACGAAAGAAGCCATTGTTTACGTTTTAGACATTGGTCCTTATGAACGCGGAGTGTTGATACCACGAAAATTTTCGTTTGACACATCGATGTCCAACTATGCCAGTTATACCACTGAGCCAGCATAAAAAAGGGGTCAACTTTTAGTCAGCTATTTTGCATGAAGTTCCACATATGTATGACTTTCTCTATTTATCCCCACGGCCATGTGGCACACAGATCGATAAAAGAAGCTTTTATCTAGTATCTAAGACGACTGTTTATGTGCTCAATTAAATTAATATTAAGTTATCGATCAATGTTACTCAGGACCTAATGCAATGTTCAGCTTGATATATGATAAAAAGAAGGGAATAACCTTAACCTGAACTGTTCAAACGGGATTAGACGTTTCCAAATATCACGGCAAGTTTTATGAGTGGTGTCACAATAACCGAGAACAGTAAGACTCCAAAAAACTGCTGATGTTTGTAAGAAGGAAAAATCTCACAAGAGCAATAAATCCTGATTTATAATTCATTTTTAATTCTGTTCATCATGTTTTGCGATCTGACAACTTGGGAGTGTCACGATGGATGGTTTCAATTAACCGATGGAACCTACCATGAAATGTATGGGCTTGGTAATGTTGAATCTCACGTATATGGAGATTTTTTGATTTGGCTCGATTATGATGAAACCACAACACTTATCCCTATCATTTATATACTGGCAAACGCGAATATTATTTTTGTACCTACCATGAATTACCAATTTTTCCTATACTGGAAAAACTGTCTATCATAGAGGGGATGCCATCTGTGAGGAAAAAGCAAGAACCAACAACCAAAACACAAGGTGGCAAAGACTCATTTCAGCTAAAACAATGTGTTTCTAAATTATGAAATAATTAGATGCCGTGATCAAATTTTGAATTGGTAGGATACAAGAAGAGGTTGCAAAGAATGTGTTTGACATATTAAACCTGTTTATTTCACTTCATGAGAGTCACAATCAGCGATTTTTCACAAACTCACTCACTCACTCACTCACTCACTCAGCGATCAGCAAATCGCTGATTGTGACTCATAGAAAGCAAAATTTACAGGTTTTATGTTTCCAACGCATACTTTGTAACCTCTTCTTGTAAGTTACAAGTAAAACATGCCATCATACCATCTTTTGGTTTTATTATTCCGAAAAACATTATTTTAGCTGAAATGAGTCTTTGCAACCTTGCCAACACATCGTTAATTTTGCTTTTCAGCTGCTGGAACTTTTCTTAAATTGTAAGTTTCGCAACTGTAGGTGTGATTGAACTATGATCAGAAATAAAACAAACAGCAATGCAAAAAGGCCATATCATGGTTGTGTATCATTAATTACCAGTACCAGTCAGGAACCATTCGTATAACATAACTTAAAAGATCTACTCATGTTTAAAATAATAATTTATCGATCAGAAATGTTCAATTTAAGATTATACACAATACATCATTTTAAACATTAGCCATTCTTCAGAATCCCGTAAAACTTCAGAATGGAGGCAATCATGATGCATCGTGAAATTCCACTAAACGTGGGATCGTGAAATCACATAAATGCTCAATTTCTCTATTTTGTATTTCAAAGCAGGAATCTAGTATTGTTCGAAAATGGATGAATTCTTCTCAATCATTCAATCAAACGGCATTCGTCCAAATTACCCATTCGGCCAAATGATTCATTGGGTCAAATGACCCATTGGACCAAACGATATTCGGAAAAAATGGCCGGATACCCTCTGGACACCATCTAACAACATATCCAACCCACTGTTGCGCACACTGCCTGTGACGTGGTGTCACAAATATTGCGGCAGCCAGCCGAAAAGCAATTCATCCGTTCGTCAAAGATAACACAGTTTGAAAAGGGTGAACCTCTCTCGGGGCTCGGGGTACTCTTGTGGAAGGTTGACGATGAGAAAATGGGACATATTTTCGTAAATACCTTCCTGGCACGCATTTGCCGCGACATGCCGGTGGATGTGCGACTGCCATGGTATCTGTCTACGCTTTTCAAAAGCCTTTTTATAAGGTGTCTAGAAGAAGTGGAAAATTAATCCAATTTAAATCTGAATCTGGAGAAATTTGCGAAAGGTGTTATACTTTGTGGGACACAAAAAGGGTGTTGAAAACAATCGGATGGTTTGATGTGGCCTTTAACAGAAGGGGTAGTCTCAGTTAAGTATAAGTATTGAGGTATGATTATGTCAAAATCTGTTAGCCTAGCAACAGAAGGGGTAGTCTCCGTTAAGTATAATTATTGAGGTATGATTATGTCAAAATCTGTTAGCCTAGCAGCCAGTAAAGATGTGGTTTTAAAGCGTATCATGACGGAGGAGGTGGGTTTGCTTCCTGGTTCGAGTAAGAATCTAAGAATGGATTTTCAATCGATTTTTCTCAACTAAGTATTATCTTCTTCTTCGCATTTCAAGCTTATTGCATATCGCATATTAGCTTATTGCGTGCTCTCAACTTAGTGTTCTAGATGCACTTCCACAGTTATTAATTGAGAGCTTTTGATGCCTGTACCATTTTTGCATTAGTATAATTGTGTGGCAAGTCCAATCATACTTCTATGCCCAGGGAAGTCGAGACATTTTCCAACCCGAAAAATTCCTAGACCGGACCGGGAATTGAACCCAGCCACCTCCAGCATGGTCTTGCTTTGTAGCTGCGCCTTTACCGACTGAGCTAAGGGAGGCCCCACTAAGTATTACGCAACTGCTGAAAGAACAGTTACCTTAAGGTTGGTGTAAAGTTCCCGTTGTAATGTAATCGCAAAGAAGAAGGATAAGAAGAAGAATAAGTTCTTCATGGCTCAATCTGACATTGTTCATGGCTCAATCTGACATGTTTACATCGTGTAAAGTTATGAGACATTTCATGAAATATTCCAAATACTGTATGTATTCATCTTTGTAAGCAGTAATGAGAAATTTTATTTTTGGTGATATTCGACTAAGCAGTCTTTTTAATTTACAAGTAACGGTTGAATTTTGTCCAACGTTTCGATGCCGATTGAACAAAATTTAACCGTTTGTTCTAAATTAAAAAGACTGCTTAGCCAAATACAACCAAAATCATCGCTACAGCCGAATCTCCATTCATAGTAATGAGAAATTAATTCTAAAATTACAATTACAAAGTCTTTTTGAACGCATCTCGAACTGGAACCAGTTCTATGGAAGTTTTGGATCTTGTGGAGGACCAATTTATGATGGAATTCATATTCTTAAACTTCGAATACATTAGAAAAATCCAGAATCTCTGAAAATTGGAGATAAACCCGATAGACCGGTGTAGTTTCAGGATTTTTAGGAAGTTCCCGAACATCATGAACTTCGAAAATTGCAGAAACTTTATCGAGCAATCAAATCTGATCGGTAAGTGACTACGGGTGAAGATAATGACTTTACATTTGGTAGTGTTGGCTTGCATGCCGTTAAACTGGTATCTCAATGTAAACCGCTCAATATCAGTTTGAAGTGCACAAAAATCTACGATCGATTTGATCACACGGTACATTTTCAAATCATCTACACGGCCACTGAGAGAGAGAGTCACTTCTACTCAGTTAAATTAGAAATTTCTGTCGCTGAAGTCTTCTTCTTATTCTTGTTGGCTTTTACGCTCTCACACGAGCTTTCACCTGTTTTCAACTTATTGTACTTCCAAAATTGTTGATTGTTAGCACTCTATGCCAGCCAATGCATGGTGTGGCAAGCTCAATGATACTCTCTGTCCAGGGAAGGCAAGAAAAATTCAAACTTAAAAGATTTTCTAGACTGGACCGGGAATCGAACTCGGCGCCTCTGGATTGGTAATACCGTACTTTTACTAGCTGGGCTTTCATCAAATATATTATTCACAATATGATCCATGCATGCCTTTTCGACATATTGCAATAACGACCCTAAAAACCCGAATTTATCCACCTATGGTGTGATCAGACCCTTCTTACTTATTCAAGTTTATTTATTTTATTGTCATTATCAGTGACCAAGCCCCCCACCCCCGTGTCATCCAGTGACGCTACGCCACTGCCTGGGGGTACCTGGAATATATCCGGGTGTAGTCTATTTGGTGAGGCTACCAATCACCTTATCATCGTATTTTAATGTGATTTAATGGGTTTTAATTCAATTCATATCCAAGTGTGTCCAATGTGGTCTGGAACACTTAACACGACTTGCATTGATCTTATTTTTGAATTCTATAGTAATTTGATGAGTCGCACGATGGTTTTGATACGTTTTCCGTTAAATCCAGCGTGAAGGCCCATATTCACCGGATCTTATTCCGGCCATATCTCCGGAACCGGTTCACCGATTCCAAAACCGTTCAATAGCGTTCAATGGGACCCCCCAAGACCTATCATTTGGCGCCGAGTTTGTCCAAATCGGTTGAGTGGTTGCTGAGAAACGTGAGCGCATTCATTTCGTTACATACACACAAACAAACACACATACGCACGTACAAACACACACACACACACACACACACACACACACACACACACACACACACACACACACACACACACACACACACACACACACACACACACACACACACACACACACACACACACACACACACACACACACACACACACACACACACACACACACACACACACACACACACACACACACACACACACACACACACACACACACACACACACACACACACACACACACACACACACACACACACACACACACACACACACACACACACACACACACACACACACACACACACACACACACACACACACACACACACACACACACACACACACACACACACACACACACACACACACACACACACACACACACACACACACACACACACACACACACACACACACACACACACACACACACACACACACACACACACACACACACACACACACACACACACACACACACACACACACACACACACACACACACACACACACACACACACACACACACACACACACACACACACACACACACACACACACACACACACACACACACACACACACACACACACACACACACACACACACACACACACACACACACACACACACACACACACACACACACACACACACACACACACACACACACACACACACACACACACACACACACACACACACACACACACACACACACACACACACACACACACACACACACACACACACACACATGTATATGGTATATCACACTCATATGGTATATACATTCATATGGTCATATGGTATATGACACTCGGCCCTCCGGGCCTCGGATCGCTAGTCGGTTTTTCAAGTGATATCTATACCCTTCTTTGTAAGAAGGGTAAAACGTGCTCCACTTGGTAGTTGAAAATTACACAATATTTTTATCTGACCCTTAAAAGACTTAGAAGCCTGGTAAATATTGCCCACGTTCTAAGTGTACGCTGCTAAGAGTGACATTTCTCTACGGACATGAAACGAGAACGATGCTCGAGGATGACCTGCAAGCATTGGGAGTTTTCGACGGGGTATGGAAAAACGGCGTATGGAGGAGAAGAATGAGCCACAAGTTGAAGCAATTCTATGGCGAGCTAATGCTGGAAGGGTACAATGGGCGGGACACGCTGTGATAATGCAGGACAACAATCTCGCGAGCCTGATGGTTAGGTTAGACTTTCGAGCAGCTCAAGATAAGCCTGCACGAACCGAGTTTATTGGCGTAACACTGTACAATAGATCAAATTTTGATGGACGTACGATTGCATCAAGTATGTACCCAGTATCAAGAAGCTAGTGACTTTTCTCGTATGAATCATATACAGAGTATGTAAGGACACCCTTACTAACGTTTAATGCGTCAATCTACCGTCTGATTTACGTGTAATGAAACTTTGCTATTATGTATAAAGCATGTATCCTAGACCGTCAATAGATCAATCGCTACTTACATAGGTATCAATCGTTTATTACCTTTTTTTTCCAGCTGAATGTGAGTTTCTCTGCTCCAACTGAAAGCCAACCTTCGCCAACTTAACATCCACAATGGCACACAAAGCGCAATTCAAAGCCCGCAATCCCGAATCGATTCGTCTCGTCACATAGATTGCTATCGGGGAAAACGATTCCGACAAGGGATGATTTTTTTTTCCTGCTATCGTCAATATGGGAAATCCCCTTTTTCCGTCTGTTTCTTCCGTTTGTAAGAATTCACCCCTACCGCCTTAGCCTTAGCGAACGAAACACCAGCACATATTCTTGTCTGGTCCTGCGTGGCGAATGTCGTGGTCGTCGTCGTCGATGGCGGCATCGCAATAATAATAAAGACGATTTGTTTTATGGTCTCACTAAAAGTGTTTGTAATTTGGCAAAATTGCAAATTTTACGACCGTGAGGAACTGTTTCTCGCTCATTCCGAATCTGACGAAGAAGCTACCACACTCCTCGCACTCTGAATTTGGGGTCGGTGATGATAGAATACACATAATACCAAGCAAGCAAGATTTTCACAGTTCGTTGGGGTTTCCCTTTCAGTTGTTGCTTGATATGTCGTCGAATAGATTTCCGTTGTGTTTTTTTTGCCATGCTTGTTGTGCTGTTATAACTTAACATGTATCTTCCAGACGACAACAAATTATGGTGAATTGAGTGCTGAGTTGGTTGGTCCATGTTATATGCGAAGGGAAATGGAAAGTGAAGACGTCATCACTTTGGTCGTTTTGTCGCAACCCGAACATACGGACCACACTAACCAGCTGTGGGCCAGTATCTTGGGTAAAACAAACAGAAAAAGTCAAACAGTTCGGTTCGCTTTTTTTGCCGCCGCCGTCGCTCGTAAAACTAAACTGTTGCTTCGGTGGAATCTTTTTCGGTTCTTGTTTTACGTGCAGGCGGTGGATGACTTTTTGGTGAATGTGGGTGTGTAAGCTATAACTTTATTGGCAGTTAAACAGCACCTTAACGGTCCTTTTCGAAAGCATTGCAATTTTTCGATCCAAATCGAAGAGGAGAAATAAAATGTAGTAATCGCGGAGTCCCGATTAGCGGCAACATTTGGGGTTTGGCGAATGACGACTTCTGAAGGCGGTGGAGCGGGAGACTCCTGCTGAGTTAGCTAGTTTATTGACCTTAGCGCAGCACTCAAGCTAAAGATCGGCATGATACAGTTTCCCATAAAGTTTACTGTTGATTGTAAACATTACACTTTGATTCGGAGACTCAACCATTACGCTTCTGGAGCCTGTCGTGAGAGTGTGAGTGGCCGTATAACAACCATTGAGCGTATCAATAAATAAATATCCGCCAATTGGATTAGTTGAGCTACCGCGTCAACATCTGGTTATTGATAGTAGGCAATAACAATAAATGTATGAAAGCTGAAATAATGGGTATCAACTTTGGGGAAAAGCACAACATGATTGAATTATGACAGTCAGTGACGGTCTCACGTGATTATGAAACTGACAAGATGTCAAGATATTACAAAATCCCGAAGGGGGAATAATGCCCGCAGCGTGCCAGATCCATGTGTTAGGAAATTAAATCAAATTATGATGTATAGTAGGGTGCGTCATTTTGATAAGAGTGTTTGCAATCATTGCAGCCTCCCTTCAGTTTAACTCATATTCTCAAAGTAAAAGCCCCTGCAAACAATTGTACAGATTTATGAAGGGGGTCGGCGGACGGTTCGTTAATCCGGACATTTCACTTTTGAAATTAAATATTCGTCAATTTTGCTGCAATATAACTATGTGCGATGATTCTGCTCTTTAGTATGGACCGTGATCAAACTTACTTAACATTTTGAGCATGTGATAATCTACTATTAAAAGTGTCCACATTTGTGGACTAAAAATCTGGATTTCAAGCTTTTACGGTATCAATATCCATAACCAGTTATTTTGGTGTCTATGCACAACCATTCAAAAATTTCTTATATGTTGGACTTTAGGGATTTGCAATTAGCAGTATAAATTAATTTGCTTATGCATCCGATGGTGAAATTTAATACCAAAACAGTCGATTGTGGAAGCAACACTGCGGTGGTCCGCGTTCTGAAAGATACCGTCTAAAGTTGTAAATCAATTACCGAGTTAAATTTAGCTCGTGATTAAAACTGACAGATGGAAAATTATCGATTAACCCTGCTATCCAAACTTGGTTATATCTGACAGACAACAAGTTAGATTATGACAACCGTGGCTGAGTTCTGCTCGAAACCCGGTCGATCGAAAAAACAGGAATTTTTGAACATGGAAAATAGTTTTCGCAACGTCACTTTTAACCACTAGTTAAAGCCAGCAAACAATTCAGAGTCACAAATTAGCATATCTATCGAATAAATACCGTTTAAGAGTGTACATTGCGTATTAAAACGGGATGTCGAATTATGAGCTGAAAAAAAAACTCATTGTGAAATAGATGCGCATTTATTCTGCTGTTTGCTCTGATATGAGTAATTTACCTATTGATAGCTTTATAAACGTTGACTGTTTTCATGAATAGCTAGTTGAAGTTTGATTCAATAATAATCTGAATAAGTGTAATTTGCATATTAATCGACATTTGCATAACATGCCTATTGGATGTCTAATCAATGTTTTCTAGCTCCAACATTTGTTTCCGTTCAACAATCTTGTTTTTTTATTGATAGCTGCCTATATGTCGTTTTCTAGGTTAGATCAGATGGCAAGGCAAGCGGCTAGTAATCGGAAGGCACGGTACGAATCCCATCCAACGGCATAGATGTAATGATTTTTTATCAGTGTGCTCTTCGCCAGTATCAACAAAAGTAATAAGAAACTAAATTACCAAAAACCTCTGCTGTATTCTTATTTTCGGATTATTTTGTACGTAGTAGAATAATCGTTTAATAAAAGCAGTGTATCTAATTAAACGGTTACTTCACGTAATAATTAGCCGTATCGCTGTTCAAAGAAGCTATTAAGTCAAATAAAGTCTGGAGCGCGCAAAAATTGGTCAATTTCAAATTGGTGTATTTCTGTTCAAAATGCATAAAAAACCTGAAATGTTGGATTTGGAAGTTGAGTGTATATACAGGAGCAACGTGTCAAAATTTTTCTCGCGCGGCAATAGAATCCGATGTTCTCACACGCCAAGTTAGCAAAATTGCTGGATGTGGCCAAATCAACCGTGACAAACGTTTTAAAAGTGTTCGGGGAGCGTCTGTCGACCGCCAGGAAGCCTGGAAGCGGTGGCAATCGTAGTCCGGATGGGGCAGCGACATCGAAGAAGGTGGCGGTGAAATATAAGCGGAATCCTAACCTCTCCATCTGTGACGTCGCTGGAAAGCTCAATGTCTCCCATACTACTGTGCAGCGGGCGAAGAAACGAGCCGGGTTGTCGAAGATGAAGGTGGCGAACTGATATTACAAACATAACACGTCGGCAAAGCTGCGGTCCCGAAAGCTGTATACGAATCGGCTCACAAAGTTCGACTGTATCGTCAAGGACGACGAAACTAATATGAAGGCGGATTTCAAGCAGCTTCCGGGACATGAGTTTTATCGCATCAGGAAAAGGGAAGGTGGCTGAAATTTTCCAAACCATCAAACTATCGAAGTTCCGGAAAAAATATCTCGTTTGGCAGGCCATATGCACGTGTGGTCTAAAAAGCGGCATTTTCAGTACTACGGCAACCATCAATCAAGAGGAGAGTGCTGATTGAACCAGCGACCGAAACGGATGTGTTTTGTTTCTTCTGTGCTTTTTTTTTTGCTGCTGAAAACCTTTTCGCATGCGTTTTGTTCTCGAGTGACTGGAGGTGAACTGGTGATCGCATTTAAAAGTTTTGAATACCATGCGTGATTTTTTGATCTCTTGTTGCTTATGCAATGGTGCTTGGTGTGGTTTTGCGTTTTTCTTTGTTTCCCCGTACGACCTCTAGCACGCTGATCTATTCTTCTGTTGCTGCGATGAGCAACGTCTTTGTGTGGTGTTAAAGAAGACATTCCGAAAATACATGACCTTGATTATGCGTGGAGTGCGTTCTTTTGTACGTACAAGCTAGAAGAGCGTTATCAGTAATTGCGGTGGTTCAAGGAAAATTAAATAAAGCATTTCTGAAAACATGACGCTGCAAAGTCTCTAGGCCAATCGGGTGAGATCTTTCCATTTTATCTATTTATATTTCATTTTTGTCACTGATTAATCAAATGCTCTATATTGACGAATAGAGTTTCCAAATCATTCACGCTCCCACTAACACAACTCTTTCCTTCCTGTGACACCTATGAAGGTAGTATGGGTTCCCTGCACCTTCTTAAGTAGATGTTGGATTAACTTTCCCTCCCTTCCCCTGCGATTGTAAGGATGTGGCCAGGTGTATAATGCGATGCTTGTATTGTAGATTTTATTTTTGAGTGTGGAAAATCACTAATCCCAAGTGATATTTTCTGCGTCAACACTCGATATTTTCTGCAAAACGTATTAGTTGACCATTATATAGCCACCCACGATTTGTACAATCGCATATGCTATGCTATGCTATGCTATGCTATGCTATGCTATGCTACGGCAACCATCAATCAAGAGATCTACGCCCAGGAGCAGTGGTGGCACGAGTACTGGAGTTTAACGTTTTTTCCTTAACATTTTATACTTTGCACAATGACCATAGAGAATACGCACAAACACAAACTGGCAAGCGGAAAAAATGTCATGACATTTCTAAACTGTTTTCTGCAGGTGACCGACATTAATTTATGTCATGTAGAATTATGCTGATTTCTGCCTTATTATAGCATTTATTTGATGTTTATTGTATGGAAATATAAAATAAGAACGAATACTAACCACTCATAAGCATAGATGTTAAAATTATGCGTAAATAAGGGAGTTAATAATTTACTGTCACACGCAAGCTTGCATCTAAAATGTAATTTCAATAAACTGTTTGAAAAATAATGGGCTACGACATTTTTCCTATTCTCTATCTCCATCGTTTACTTGTAATGTAGAAATACACGCCCGTGTGCTGGCTGTTTTGTTTTGCTCTGGACGATGGTTTTGCAAAAAATGTACTGTTGCCACCTCTGCCCAGGAGTGCCTGGAAGCGACTGCTACCATTCCTAAAGCAACATAATAGACCTGTGCTGTTCTTGCCGGACTTGGTGAGCTGCCACTATGGGAAAAAGGCAATCGAGTGGTACGATGCGAACAACGTGGTTGTGGTACCCAAACACCACAACCCTCCTAACAGCCCAGAACTCTGCCCAATAAAACAGAATTAGGCCTTGGTTAAAATGAATCTTAAAAAAACTAATAAATCCATGGAAAATGAGCAGCAATTTAAATCTAAGTGGCGTTCGGCGGCGAATAAGGTCGATGAGACCACTGTGCAAAATTTAATAGAAGGGGTTAAGCGGAAGGCACGGCAATTTTTGCGCGTTCCAGTCTTTAAAAGCAGAACAATCAAAAATTTGATCGAAAAGGTTTTGTTACAACTCGTGTGACTATAATAAAAGCTTTTCGACGTTCCTTAACCCTTTCAGGACAAAGTTTTCTTTAGGATCCACAATTTGATTTTTTAAGCAAAAATGCTCTACACACTCAATTTAGCTCGGTAAAATCTCAAACAGCCGATTACCTCGGCATTTACTTTTGCTGATATCTCTGCCAATTATTTGTTTGTTAGCTGAGATCTCAGGAAAATAAATTGCAGAACTACTCCGCTGTTGGAATCTCGGCAAAATAAATTAAGTTTTTACTATACGACTACTATGCAGAACAAATATTAGATGGGATTTTAATGGACCCGTTGATGACCTAGATCTCCAAAACCTTATGGAATTATTTCTTCAAATGACGAGCTTTAATGTTGCCTCTGAATGTTGAAAAAACGTACATCAATACAAGAAAAATGAGCATGGGAAACGTGTGGGAAAGTATCTCAAATCTTCCTGGAGTTCAGATCTTGAAGTTCTACAGGCTCAATAAAGCATTGTACGAACGAATTTTAAATTTTTAGCCTAATGAAACTCAATAATATTCTATGGACACATATTTGAACTGACTTTATATTTCAAGTTCTACAAATAAATTTGGAGTTAATAGCTAGAAGTTCTACAGACTGTACAAAGTCTTGTATGATGTACCAAATTAATTTTTTAAATCCTCCAAATTGTGCTGGAGTTAAGATCTTGAGATATTATAGGCTTATCGTAATCTTGATCAATGTTTTGAAACCCTTAGTACCTTGTGGAACCTCATAACATCATGTGGGATATGTGACCAAATTATCCTGAAGCTTTGATATTGAAGCTATACAGGCTCAACAAAGTTTTGTATGGTGTGCTGATTAACTATGTAAGCCGAATGTTGTTTTTAGGACCACGCTTACCTTATTGTCTCTATAAAGGTTACAGGAGAGGATATTTTGTAGGATTTATTAGATCAAGATTTACCTTGATAAGTGGTGTAAAGGTGTGATCATAGCTTTGATAAAATATATTATTTTCCAAAAATTTAAGAAAAGATTTATGATTTTTTAAGGGGATAAGATTTATGATTTTAAGGGACATGGTATAAAACTCACGATGTTCTGTTCTACAAACAAAAGCAGTCGTCACTAGGCTACCTAGTCCCTTACACCACAACATACCATTACGAATGATGGTCGATCAAGCTCGATGATATGAAGCTTTTCAAATTAAATTAGGTGTGTATTCAAAATATGTGCTGTCAAACAACTATGATCGATATGTTGCCGGATATACGAGTTTAATGTTCAGTGCTTCATATGAATTTTCTGATTGAGGTAACCACTTTGTCTAGAAACGAACGGTTTTAAACAGGCTTACAATTGCTCATTACAGCTAAAATTTTATTATTTGGAATTATGAAACTGTGAGATATTATAACAATATTTTTAGTGGAAAGGAGCAGGAAGAGAAGGTTAAGTTTGTGTAGTCCCAGAGTGTCACATTTAGTGATTAGCTATAACTCATCGCGATTGCTCATTACAGCTAAAATCGCCAATTGTCACCCTCTGAAAGCAAAATGGCAGGTTTTATGTATCATCAACAAACTTTACCTCCTCTTCTAGCATCCTACATATACAATATGTTTTTATAATACCTCGTAATTTCATAATTTAGAAAAGTAGAATTTTAGCTGTAATGAGCGTTTTCAACACTGTCTAAACCACCTTACATAGAAACGAATAATTAAAAAGGTAATGGCATCTTTTAAACCAAAGTTGAACTATATTTCGAAGTACTGAAAATTATAATGGGTTGATTGTTTCTGAAAAAAAAGTACTGACTAAAGCTTGTTATAGGTATGATATATAATTCCACCTCATGTATAGTGAATTTTGGGTTCTCGAATTCCTGAAGCATGGTGATTTCATAGCCAATATGGAGATTCTTTCAGGAAACGTTTGCTTATGCGCATAAAAAATCGTTTATTTTCTCACAACATAAGTAATAAATCTAGATCAACATTTGAAATAGGTAGAACAACGAAATGTAAACAATGAATTTAAATGCACATCCATGCAATCTAGCACCAGCATATGATAGAGCAAACTTCCTCCATCGAATGGTATTGTTAGTTTGCGTGGGTGTGTATTGATTCTCGAGAAATTTGCGTTGAAATCCATTGTAGGTTGTTCCGCCTATTTCAATTGTTGGTCTAGAAATGTAAGACTTCGCTCGCTCACGCACATGAAAATTTATGGGAACTCAAGACGAACATGTAATAAACTTTCCTTGCATTTGCTTCTAGCTATTCCGTTGTTCTTTCATTACACGGACGAAAATATGATACGTTCAGAAAGCCTCACAAAACCATTACCACTGATAGCGGGAAACAAGGCACCGGAGAAGGAGTAAAACGGATACGATTCCAGTAGCAGCAGTAGCAGTTCCAGTTGCAGTTTGCTTACTTAGTTAGGCATGACTAACTGATTCACAACAGAGGTTCGGAAATCGAATGTGATTAGAGCTGCTAACGGTGTAGGCCCTACAATCGTAGCCCGGATGCGACGCACAAGATCGGGAGGCAAATGCACGGACATCAAGTGTACAGCAGTAGGTAGTAGTAGTGCAGCAAACGGAAACCAAAAACCAACAACGAGCAGGATAGTTTCTATTGGAGTTTTGTGTGGCTGAGGAGGGAATAAAACAAAGGCAACGGAACCGAAACCGGAAATTAAAAGTTCCAGAAAGGGGAAACGGAACATCGTATTATCTGCTGATTCAGGTTTAGTTGCAGGTGGCTTCCACCCATATGTTGCGTGTTGCACTGATGGGAAAACTCATTAGACTTGGTACGCAAGACGGGAAACAAAATTCCAACACCAACAAAAGACAATGTCGAACTAAACGAAAAACTTGAACGGGTTGCAACGTGGGTGACACTTTGTTTGGTTTTTTTTTCTAGGTTAGGAAGGATGGAGGAGTAATGAAACATAAAATTGGACACTGTAAACCTATATTTGATTAGAGAGACGGTATTTTAAGGTATGACATAGACTTTCAAACAGACTTGCTAGGAGTTACTTTCAGTCAAAGTAGCAACTGTCTCGTTTACACACATTGATGCTTAGTTAGTGATAGTTACGTTAGAGTTGGTTGGTGATTAGTTGGTTAGTTAGTTAGATCATAACAACAGTGTACTGTAGGATGTGAGTTGTTTTTTTTGCTACGGAACTAAAACAAATAGAGAGATAGAGACTGAGAGACGCCCAAGGTGTCTGTACCTAGTTTGAACATTCTTCACTCGGCCGAGCAGATCGACGTGTCCGGCTGCGTACTGCTCCATGACGTCTTTCACGTCGTACGGTTTTAAGGCCTCTTTGAACTTTCGTCGCGCTACAAAGTACTTCATCTGCGGGGAGGCCATTGCAGTGGGAGCGTGTGAATATTTGTGTGTGTTTGTGTGTGTGGAAGGGCAAATGTAGGTTGATTCGTATGGGATCGCAGGGGAACAATTTTGTGTATGCGGCATCCCAAAATTCCACGTGTTTTTTTTCCAATTCGAACGTTGTAAGGTCAATCCGTAGATGGGTTCATGTTTATTTGTTGATTTGATAAAGGGAAGATACTAGTAAGTAAATTGCATCTAGCGATAGTTGCTGTTGAACAAATATTAACTTTACATATAAAGTCAACTCTCCCTTCTTCGATCTCTCCCTAACTCGGTATTGTTCTTAACTCGAAAGAAATCCAGGCTACGTCGACCACTACTCCTGAACCAATTTACAAAATTTACTTCCCTAGCTCGCGGGTCCCTTCTGTATCGAGTTTGGGAGAGTTGACTGTATTATTTATGATGATGAATAGATGAAGAAACCAAGCTGCCAGGAACCGTAGAAAGGATCTCAAAATGTCATATTGGCTATCTCTAAAACTTTTTTTTTTTAATATTATTGATCAGTTATTTATCAAGACTCAAGTGCAGAATCTTTACGGAGCTGATAATCAGTTTTAAATTTAACAATGTTTTTCACTTCTAGAAATAGTAGAAGCAGGGGCTGAATAAATGCGCCTTATTCGAAGCTACGGGCGTCAATTTATTAACAGGATCAAGGAAACGTACACAAGGATGCGATTGATATATTTATCTCTATCGCCATTCCATTTGCTGTTTTCAACGATTAACCGTGGGAAATCTTTCAAACTGTTAGATGGACTAAGCTGATTATATTTCGTGGCAAATTTGACGTTGTTGGCAATGCGAGTTCGTGTGGGGGGATTTGAGGGATGATTTATAACATTTTTGAATTTTATAAAGATACCAAAAATTGCTTGGGATCAACATTTGTTTCACAACTGGAGTTTAAATGGAGTGATTTTTTTTTTTTTTTTTTTTTGTCTTTATTATAGAGACTTTCAGCCTTAGGCTGGTTCGTCTCTTTATTTAACAGAAGAGGCATCGAAGGAGGCCCCCTTGGCAAAGCATAAACATAAGTTTTCATAACAATAATTTTTTAAAGTTCCATAAAATGAAATGTCAGGTTTAGTTGCGCTGTTCATCAAGTCAGTGAAGTTGTTAATCAAGAAACCTTAATCGTAGTCCTGTAGTGGCGCACTTTGTTGTTGTTTATAAGTTCCCGTGGTTGATGTCAGCTAAATTCGTTCGTACAGTTTTGTGTCTTTAAGGAAACAGAGCAAAGCTGTTTCTGTTGAAGGGTCGTTAGCAAGAATATCTCTTATACCATTTTCTAGTCCGTATATTCTTCTCGAATCTTGATACTGAGGGCAAACAGCAATAATGTGTTCGACAGACTGCCGAATCCCACAAAAATCGCATAGGCTTTGATCGTATCGTCCCGACTGGAAGTGACTAATTCGTGTGTGGCCGGTTCGCAGCCTAGATAGGATTCGTTGATCTTTTCTATTATTTTGGTCATTCCATTTGGTAGTCTCACCTTTAACCTTACGAAGAAAAAGGTCTCTCTCTTGTTGCCATGCTACTGCCCAAGCTACCGAAATTATGTTTTTAACCCAGGTTTTGGCATCTTGAAAGGGTACCTGTGTGGTGAGTAGCTGCGAATCTCGACCTAAGGCCGCAAGCTTATCTGCGCTTTCATTGCCCGGGATGCCGCAGTGTCCGGGAATCCAAACGAAAAGAGTGTTAGGTTTCACTGTCGCCCGGATCATTTGTACCCATGGGTGACGTATACGGTCCGTTTCAAGGGCTTTAAGGACACTCGCGGAGTCTGATAATATGGCAGTATAAGTTGCCTTTGCATTAGTCGCTGCTTGATGAATAGCTATGGCCTCAGCCGAGAAGACTGAGCACATGTTTGGTAGCCGCTGGTGTATCACAAGATCTCTTCCTGACACACCAACACCTACTCTGCCATTGGCCTTGGAACCATCGGTGTATATTAAATCATATCCAGCTAACGTCGTCGCTTTCATACGATTGAAAGTACTTATAACTCCGGCCTTACTTTCTCCGACTTTGTAAGAACATTGAAAAGACCAGTTGACCTTCGGTTTGGAAGAGTCCCATCCTTGGCCTCCGATCCGGTCTAATTCAGCTACCGGTGGGAGTTCCTGATGAGCCAGTTTCTGAAGGAGTTTGTTAGCCTTCCTTAGGAGGAACACTCCCTCCTCTTCTCCGTATGTCTTTTCCATGAAGCTCAAAGCTCTCGAGCAGGTGGTTATGGCCATGATGTAATGGAAAGGTAACACTCCAGCTTCGACACACGCTGACGACGCCGGCGTGGATGGTAGCAAACCAGAGACTATTCTTATGCAGCGATTGTAGGTTGGTCCTAGTTTCTGCATCATCTCGTCTGAAGATCGGCAGGTGAGCTCTATACCGTATAACAGTCTGCTGGTTACGATGGCCGTGGAAACTCGGAGCGCAGTATCGCGGTTATTGTGATTCCGACGGTTCGTTATCAAGCGTAATAGGCGTATTCTTGATTGACAATCTTCTCGGACCGTGTTAAAATGTTTTTGGAAGTTGAGGTGGCGGTCTAGATAGACGCCGAGAATGCGACAGCAGGTCTTGTAAGGCACTGTGCTCCCTTCGATTTTGATAGGGTTTGACTCCGCCCGGTGTCGGCTGTTACAGATGTGTGTAAAGTTACTCTTGCTCGGTGACAACTCAAAACCTACCGATTTGACCCATCTGTTAACGGCATTGACAGCTGCTTGAAGCTTTTTCCGAAGTGAAACTGGTCTATGCCCGACAACAACGAGGACGATGTCGTCAGCATAAACAAAGATGTATATATCTTTGGGAAGGTCCCCAAAGACTCCGTTCATAGACACTAGGAACAGTGTGACTGCGAGAACAGAGCCCTGGGGGACTCCAGTCTCTTCCCTTGCTATGTTAGACCTATGATTCCCGATGCCGACTTGGAAGGTTCTGTTCTTGAGGAAATTCTGGACAAAGTGAAGTATGTGGCCGGATAGGCCCCATTCAGATAATTGTTTTAAGACGAAGGGTGTCCATGTCCTGTTATAAGCTTTAGACAAGTCCAAAGCTGCTATGTCTACGTGCTGTTGGGCTTGTAGGGCGTCATCTAGAACTTGACCGAGGGAAGCAAAGTAGGTTCCCGTTCCGTAACCTTTACGGAAGGCATGTTGTCGGCAATCCAACAGATTGTTGTCTTGAAGGAAGTCAGTAAGTCTGCGGTTGACCATACGTTCCAGAACTTTACAAGTGCAATTTGTCAATGAGATAGGCCGGTAGTCCTTTGGATCAGTCGAGGATGATCCATTCTTTGGTATGGGAACTACCAAGCTGTGTCTCCATTGCTTTGGGAAAACATCCTGGGTCCAGTTCTGGTTCAGAAGTGAAAGAAGGATCTGCTTGCCCCTGTGTGGTAGGTGTTTCAGCAATGGGTAACTAATTTCATCAGGGCCAGCAGATTTACCATTACTGTTCGCAAGGGCAAAGCTTAACTCCAACATGGAGAAAGGTTGGTTGATCGGTAGAGAGAAGACGTCTTGTGGAATGGGAACTCTATCTAATGACGTTAAGGAGGCAGCATTGCTTCTGATGAAAAGTTGGCTATAGCCACTGATGGCAGAAAGGCTGGCAAAATATTCTGCGAGTTTATCGGCTACAACCGAGGGGTCTCTCGATAACCCGTTCTCATGTCTGATGGCTATTCCTTTTGTTCTTCTCTTTCCGCTTAGGGAGTTTACCCTACCCCACAGTTGGGTAGTAGACTGGTTACTATTGATCCCGTCGATGAAATCTTCCCAATTCCTGCGTTTGGCATCTCTGATAATTTGTCTGCATTTATTTCTGTTTGACCGATATTCTGCTATCATTCTTCCTTTTTCTGGGTGATCAGGCGGAAGTCTCTTCACTGCTCTCATTGCCTTCCTTCTAGCTTTGATAGCCGCCCTGGTCTCCGGGGACCACCAATGCAGGGCTTTACGGCCGGGGGTGACACTAGTCCTAGGTATGGAACCTTTAGCAGCGTCGAAGATAGTGGTGGTGAGTTGATCGATACTAGACGGGTTATTGACATCTAGACTTGTTTCTATGGCCGTTTCAAATGCGGCCCAATCCGCCTGATCGTAACGCCAGCGAGGGCGTCGAGATGTCTCGGGGGGTTTACTGTTGATACCGATTACAATGGGGCGGTGGTCACTACCCAGAGGGTCCTCAAGGCAGGACCATATTAGGCGCTTCATTATATATCTACTGGCCAATGATACATCGATTGCAGTTTCCGTTTGCCCCCGCATAAAAGTGGGCGTTCCATCGTTTAGAACAACTAAATCGTAGTCTTCAGCTATCCCTGCGCAGATAGTTCCTCTGGAGTCCGGGATGCGGGCGCCCCAAAGTGGATGATGGCTATTAAAATCGCCAAGGATCAGTCGGGGCTCGTCAATTTGATCCAAAAGATTCCGAAGTTTAGCATCCAGGTTCGGTAGATCACGGCACTGTAGGTAAATACTAACAACTGATAATGGGAAAGGTTCCTCGATGCGTGCGGCTGTTGCTAATAGGCTAGAATCCAGGCTAATCGGTGTGAAAGGTACCGACGTGTGTAATCCGAGCGCTACAGATTGGTACATGTTGTTTCCTGACTTCAGTAGCCATGTGTACTGTCCTTGAAGGCAACGATTCATGGTATCCACACTGGTTCTGTGTGTTTCCTGAATGGCTAGGATGCAGGATGGGTTCTTTTTGATGAGTAATTCGAGATCTGCCAGGTTATTGAAAAACCCGTTCATATTCCACTGGATAGCGATTGTTGCTGAGTCGATCGCCGGTTGGAAAGTTCTACCATTGGAAGACAGGGGTCGTGTGTTCATTGCTGGTAAGAGTTTAATCGTGGTATCGTTCCTTGAGTGAGTTGGTTCATTGGACCAATCGAGTCCGAGCGTTTCATGTTGAAGTCGGTCATATTCGTCAGCGTTTGTTAGGGCTCGGAGTGGTAAGGCCGAGGGGAGCGTAACTTGTCTTAATTGGGTCTCATCGGATGGAGATAACACTAATGTGTCAGCTGTCAATGAGGGAGTTGCGGTTGAGATACTAGGCCTTGGAGTTCCTGTCCATCCAGGGGAATAGGCGTAAAAACCCTTGTCTGTCCCTCTTCTGCCATCCCCGGGGTGCCGGGGGTTGTCCGCCAGTTCCGGTAAAAAAGTGACGTCCGCACTGACGGGGCCTCGGCTGCCCCGAGGAGAGGGCAGGGAAAAACCCGGGGAACGAGGGGTGAACCTCTTGTGCGTCCCGGAAACGAAAGAAGCCACTGAGCGTCGGGGGTTATCCACTGGTTCCGATGGTGGTATAGCTTCCGCACCAGGGGTGCCCCGACTACTCAGGGCATCCGTCGTTTGCTTCATCCAGTTTCTGTTGTTGGTCCATGTTGGTGATTGAGCATTATACGTCCCTAAATCGTTCGTATAGAGTTGTGTAGATTCGTTGCTTGTTTGTTGGTGTCGATTACTTTTCTCTTCGTTGTCGATATTGCTTTTTTCAACGTTGGATAAAATATTAGCCATCGCGAGATGAGTTGGAGATAGCCTGGTTTGTAGTGGTATCGACGAAGAACGAAATTCAGCTGGCGGTTTAAGACTGCATCTCAGGGTCATCATCCGACGGGCCATGTAGGATGTCCGGCGGAAGGTGACGGTTGTCACTGACGTTTGCAGATCTTATTTTGAGGGGTTGGTTAACTTTGGGATCGATCGGCGAACGCAAGCGTTTAGACGATCTGCTTCTCGGTTTCTCGTTTCTCTTGTGGCCGCGGTTACGGCTACGGCTGCGGCTGCGACTACGGCTGCGACTCTTACGGGGCTTATTTTGTTTCTGTTGTTGGAAGTCTTTGTTGTTGGCCTTGCTGGAGTGACTGGACTCTACTGCAGCCTGAGGTGCTGGAAGTCCGACGGATTCAGCATCCTTTCCGGTTTCCTTGAGCAAGGCTAGGTATTGCTGAGATATTTCGTTAAGCTGGCTCTTCGTCGTTCTGTACAGATTTTTGTACATGTTCAGGTCATGCTGAAGTCGGTCCGTGATAACTTGCTGGTCTTGTAGCTTTCTATTCCATTCGTCTTTTTGTTCCTCCATTTCCTTATCCTTTTTGTTTAAACGCTCTTCCATTTCCGCCAACCTCTTCAGGATTTCCTGATTTTCGTTACTATTGCTGATGTTACCTGCTTGTCCGGATTGTGAAGAATTATGCCTTTGCTGGTAGATCTTCTTCGCCGCGTCATATGACAATCCCAGATCAATTCGTATTTTGGCGATTTCATTTTCGGCCGCGTAAACTGGACACTTCTTACTCGATGCAGGGTGTTCAGAAGACTTGCATTTGGGGCAATGTGGTGCAAAACGGCAGGTGACTCCTCGAACCACCTCGTGGTCACCAGCACACATGCCACAGATTTCTTTTTTCGCACAGCGCAGTTTTGTATGTCCAAACTCCCAGCATTTGTAACACTGCATGGGAGCAGGATAATATGGCCTGGTTTGTACACGGAGGTAGCCGAGGTATACGTGTTGTGGGATCGCAGTACCGGATACGGTTAGAATCAACATCGGTGTATTGATCCTATCATCCCCGACGCCTTTCCGGGTGATTCTCCGAACAGAAGATATGCCTTGCCCTGCTAGGATGTCTTTTACTTCCTCCTCGGTGAGATCTACCACTTCGTAGTTGTGTATTACACACTTCACATAATTGTGAATCGGATGCTCTTCGATGCTGATCGGAGTGTGATCGTACAGTTCTTTCAAAGATTTCAATTTATCTACCTGGTCTGGTCTTCTGACTTTCAGGGCGTAGCGGGTTCCTCGATTTTCGGGAAATGCACCCTCTATCAGTCCGCAACATTGCGTTACGGATAGACTAACCACAGTCGGATTTTTTGGTAGCACCGCTGGTTCAACTGGTTGTAGTCGTAGGATTGTCAGTGGGCCATTAACGTTTTGTGGGTCCATCCATTCGGGAACTGTACGTCCCCTGTATGATCCATCAATGGTATTACAACCCGTTGCTCCACCACCAGGATCCCCATCGAGGGGAAAGTCCCATCCCGACTTCATAGTCGAGATGGCATGGAAAGGTTTTCAGCAAGCGAAGACCAGAATAGCGTCGTATAACTTCCGCGGTGGAGATGCCCTTATGTACAGCAGTCACAGCACAGCAGCAGAACTCTCAGTGTGATGCAGACGAACAGCAGTATGGTTTTTTTTGCACACAACGATACACACGATTCGCGAGCGAATGAGGCTATACCAACGGAGGTAATTGTTTGCCTTTTGTTTGTCACTACCGAATAGCGCGTGTAATGTATCAATTTCAGTCCAGTGACACTAGATTCTGAATCTAAATGCACTCCGCGCACTAAAACGAAACGCGTTGGAACACTTCTCGGGATATTCCGAAAACGAGGGAAATAACTGGCAAGTATCGTAGTGAAATAAACACTATTGTATACCGCACGAACTAGAAAGTGACCAAATGCGACTGTACGTAGCAGAAGCTTTCGATTAACTGAAAATGGAGTGATGAATTTCTGATAGTTCACGTTCCAGCTCGCATCATTGCCTCAAATTATGAACCTGTGCAAAAATGGTAAGGATTGATGAAGGTTTAGAAGTCGCGCAATTGATTTGAAATATGTATGGGAATTACTATGGAAGAATTTCAAAAATCATTTTTATTGCTTTAACTTTACTTCTGCCCAGTGTTGGCAAAATCATAAATCAATTGATATTTTTCCACTCTCATGCGCTCGCAATATCACGCGTGATATTGGAACAAAATATCATGCTTGATATTGATTTTACAAGCTCCTTTGATATTGCGAGACTATTTACAATGTGCAAAAATCAAGCTGAGAGTTGACTCGACACAAAAATGATTCCGTTGCACATCGTTTACTTAGAAAGAGAAAGTATAATTTGCTATCTCTTTTTTACTTTTCACCGATGGCAGACACGAAGTGACTGCTGCCCGCCGTTATGGAAGTTTCGGTTGCATTCGGGTGTAAAGCAAAAATCATTAAACTCAATCTCACCACAGTTTGTTGAGATTTGCAGCTGGTGAGTTTTGTTAGCTTGATATTCCGAGCTGCGATATCACAGCTTGCAAAATCAACCGCAGTTGTTTGCTTGTTGATTTTTGTCTACGAAAATCAAGCGTGATCTTGGGCGTTTGTGAGATTTGATTTTTTGATATTTTCCCAACACTGCTTTTGCCTGTCAAAATGTTGAACAAAATAATATGATGCTGCAATGGCAAAGACCAAAAAGTCTTTTGTTGTTACAATAAATTTTAAAACATATCAAGAAAGATACAAATGACGAAATAGGGTAAATTGACAGATGAATATGAGCAAGACAAAAACGCCAATTTCGTCACGGCAACAACAGGCTTGTTGATCATTGTCATGACAACCACATACTTTTTTTTTCAACGCTTGGGCAACTATAACCAAAGTAAGAGCAATGTAAGTGAAAATTAATAAGTTCCCATACTAATTAACCGAAATCGCCATACAAACTTCAGATCATTTGCGCGACCTCTAAACCTTCATCATTGTTTACCATTTCTTGTACAGACTCATATTTTGGGGTTATGAATCGAATTGAAGGGTGGTCTATCGGAAATTCCTCACTTTATTATAAATGAAGCACCCTACTTTGGGTTTGAGTGCCATATACAGGATTCACTGTGTTGATTTTTCGAGAATTTATATAGTAAGTTCTTTTAAAATTTTGATTTTAAACAAAGCCTAAAAACCCTGATTAGTACGGGTCGCGAGACTAGAGATTACATGAATCGTGCCAAACCCATCATTCAAAAGCTCAAGTCGCTTAAGAGCTAAAAATCAAGTGTATTGGTTATCATACTCAGTCTACAGGACTATCTTGGCTACACCCAGATTCCTAGTAGAACACTTGTTATTGAACAGTTGTGGTTACTTATATGCAACTTATTCCAGTCACAATCAAGTTGCAGCAACTTACGGTGATGGAAGTGTGCTACTTGCGATATGATTTGGGTGCCCCTGGGGATGTGGCCTGACTTGGCCACACTCCTTATGCGACACCTCAAATCACACGAGCATTCAAAAACAAGTTCAATGCTAGTCCAATAGTGCCCAGAATGACGCCTCCAAGGAAGAGTCCAGAGCTAAAACATGTCATGCGACGCATCAAATCAAATGAGATTTCAAAACGATGCTTATTGATCGCCACATTGAGTGCACAGGTAAACTTTGGCCACACCTGAAAAATGTTCCGGATGCCTGGGGAAGTAGCACGAATCTGACCTGCACCCAGGCCTACCATGCGACACATCAAATCACTTAAGAAATCGACATCGACGCATGTTCAATAGCTTGAGCCAAAACCTATCATGTGACGAAAATTGGGTCCTGATAAGCCTTACAAAATTTGATCTCATTTGATTCAGTTCTACGTCAACTGACGACTATATTTAATTTTTCCCTCTCCGAATCCTATGAAACTTCACATAATTGTTCATTCGAGGCGAGTTTCGGCAATTTTGTCTCATGCCTATTTTTCTAATATGGCTTCTTCGATATTTTCCAATAAATCATAACACGAAAGTGATCTATCTAATAGAAGAATAGTAAAATGTAAATAATCGATTACCTTTTAGGAAAAAAAAGTTCCCTGAAAATTTATGTTTTACGATTTGATGTTAATGTAATGTTAATTTCTGAAAGTTTTGAAATTTGGATAAGCTTATAAATAAATACAAAAGTTTGAAAATCTTAAATTTATTGTTTTAATATTGAAATTTTTAACAGTTATAAACATAAAACAATTCGTTTAAGATAATATACGATTTTTTCAGTGTGTATTTTTTTATTGGTAAAGCCGATCTTGTTTCCTACAACTTTGTCTCAGATGCCATTTCGATTAGATAAACCGTTTTCATGCTATGATTTATTGAACAATATCGAAAATATCATTTTGAAAAAATAAGGCACAAGTCAAAATGATCGAATTTCAGCACATACTTGATTTATTGCCCCTAGCGATCAATTATGCGAAGTTTAATGGAATTTTGATGGGTAACATCTAACGTTTCTCGATCACTTTTACGAAAGGACGTATCAGCTTTTGTAAACAATGATCGTCGGTTGAGCGTAACTGGTAGCTCACCCGCTCATACTAAATAGCACCACTATCAGGTAGGGCAAAATTCCCTCTATCTGATGGAAGTGTTTGAGGGTGGATTACCTACCAGTCACGCCAAATTGATAATCAAATGCATTGTTTACGAAAGCTGATACGTCCCTTCGAAAAAGCAGTCGAGATTTGTTTATTATTTCGCTTTTTGTCCTGGAACTCCCCATATGCCACTATTAGTTTACAATCCATCTAGATGAGAGATTGTGGTAACATATTAAGATATTCGACTAAACAGTATTTTACTAATCTGAACTTCTAATTTAAACGTATTTTCATGCCTGAATACCGCAACACACCGAATACCAGCTCGAAGACATCAACTGACCTCTTCACTAGCCCGTTTAAGAGCTTAAAATTACAGATACATTTTTACATCGTTCCCATTGCCTAAGCGGGCTGGTATATCTAATATCCCTTCAAAGCCGATTTGGGTCCCTCATTTCCATGAGTTAAAAAAAGCTCACCATTCCAGCTCGAGGCCAGACGCGGTGGAACCAACCTGGAATATCTTACCAACTCGAGTCGTTCCGTCAGTTTTTCCCAAAGAGGAGGCTAATGAATTCTCCGAACGTAATCCATTTGCATTTCCAAACAGTCTGAAAGATTCTTTTTTTTAATCGACCTCACCCTAATCCAGGTAGTTGATTAACCCTCTTGAAAAACAAAAATCCTTTTTGCTGTCCTTACTTCAAAACTGGAAGATGCCCGAACATAAAATGTAGCGATTCCTTTCTACGGTTTCAACCTTCGGACAGCTTGGCAATAATGGTTCCTGGAAGATGTGGGTCACGTGTAGGAGGAGGATTTTTTGATGATTATTTTAGGGAATTCATGTGGCGACGGGGAATCGGTGAGGGTTTTGGGATTTAGCGATGAAAGACTAGCTTTTCCTTATCCGAAGAATGCACGAGGGCAAACACACATACTTTCGAGAATATGGAGTGTCGATTTAATGTGTATATGTGAGTGAGTGAGTGAGTGTGTGTGTGTGCGTGTGTGCCCTCGTTACAGCCGGGGTTTCCTTGGCTCCATGCCAGGGAAGTTTGCGCAACACACGGGAACAACAACGCTCTAGGGAACATTTTTCGACTTACCTTTCGGATGAATCGGATGGCCCCCTTGTGCTGGTTCGTTAGCTGTATACATCTAGGTTCCTCATCTTCGTCTGCTCTTCCCCCGGTCGGGAATATCGGTCATGGTCGGTGAAGGGTTTTCCGGGATTTCCGTCGGTTTCACAGTTGTTTAACGATGATAGTTACCCCATTCAATTAGGAATTTCCAGAACCAGAGATCATCGGTCATCGTCACAGGTTGGAAGATTGGTCGGAAGGTAGTGGTTGTGTCGTTATCGACAGAAAAGAAACGTAGAGGAAACATAAATTAGAAATTAAGTTACGAAAAAAATATTTCTATCGAACTATACGACAACGTATATCTAGATTTATCCTAATTTATTGCTTTACAGGATAACGGGCCGGGGAGGAAATATTTCGCTTTCTCGGTGCCTGTTTGGAGTTTGGAGATGTAGGTAATGGGCCGCTCTTGTTCGTTATGGAGGTCACACTTTTGGTCGCAGGTCACGTACGACGGACCGAGGACGACGGTTTTAAGGCTTAACCACTCCCCGTTGTTGGTTTTTGCGATTGGCTGGGTATGGTTATAATTGTTTGTGAGAGAGCCGCAGCCTGTCGTATACAATGTGGTTGGTGGCTACGAGACAACCCATGTTGGTAGAGTCATTCGGTCTAGCTACTCGGCATATTCTTAATCCGGTGAAATCAATCGTGATTATTGGTGGACTACGACACGGCCTTGCGGTGTTGCTCTCCGGGCATTACAAAATGAAGCATGTAGCACGGATGTTTGGTTTCGAGAGGGCAGCTTTGGCAAATGGCATTGAGGATTTTTTATGGTTTAAATATGTTTCGGTTTAATTGAAAATTAGAATGTTCCGTAGCAAATTATAAGATACCGTGTCTGAGATTCGATTTGGTAACTGATTTCGATTTTTAATATTTCCCTCATTTTTCCATGATTGGAGCTAACATCCAAACAATTTTGATTGTAAGTATTACACTTCCAGAGTTTTTTTTTTGCGATTTAGGGTTTAATTCCTAGAAAAAGAAATTCTACAGTAGCTGTCAAACCAACAAGGCTTCAAAGAATTAGCAGTAAGAATACTTCAGCTCATTTTCATACAGGCTTTAGAACTTTGGCAGCTGCGGTAGAACTCTACGTTAGCTGCCAGATGGAAATTCTTCTTAAGATCCGCAATAACTTATGCTTATGTGAAAATGTTCAAGGAATCGATTGCGCGTTCCACTTTTCCTGCCTTTTTATAACTTCCCTGAATGCTTATAAAATGCGCATTTTCATGATACTCAAAAGCTTACTTGGATTTTTTACGTAAAAATGAGGGAATGGATTGCGATAGGTTAAATTGATCTGATGTAACTTGCAAGGCCTATTTTACCCCAATATCCCTTTAAATTTATCTGTGTGCTGATTATTTGATTATTTACTTGAAATGCATCCGGATGCAACTGAGTAAACAGTGAAGGAGTGCACTCTTGAACAAAAATGTCCAGAAAATCGATGGCTTTAGGCCTCATCCACCGTAGACGTTGGAAAATATCCGCTTTGATGCAATTTGACAACGATTAGATACTTAATCTTAAACTAAACTAAACTAAATTAAAAAGCTTATGGAATTGATCGCGCTTGGTAGGTTTGAATGCGAATAGTATTCATTGCATAACTTGTTTTATTTTTCCTACAGTTGAAACTGAATGCTGATTATTTGTGAATTTTCGTACTTCTCAAATGCGTACGAATAATCAGCAATGGCTTTTACGCGAAAATATTCTGATTATCGATAAGAGTAGGTTAAATTGGTCTCAGATAACGAAAAAGGCCGGCTTTCCCCCATTTTCACAATTAATTTAACTATTGACTATCTTGATCTTATCTTGACAACAAATGTCACACATATGAATATCAATTAAAATATGAAGTATGCTCTTGGAAATACTACCTATGTTATATAATATTCGATAAATACTAATCATAGTAAAGGTGTGTCTCGATTTGAAACACAAGATTCTTTGCTCTTTCATAGTTGATTTTCTGCAAAGGACAAGTCTAGCGCTTAAATTCACATTACCAATAGATAGGGGTATGTTTTTCAGTCTGATGGTGTTCCTGGTTTGAGTGATTGATTTGTCATTTGCGTTAAAACGGAGATGAAAACAAGAATGAAAGTGTCGTGTAATCGGGATATACCTGTAATAGTATTTTTAGACCATTTTCGTGATTCGAAGGCGACTAAGGTTAGCACAATTGTGTTTTGATGGAGGATTAGACCAGGTGCCAACAACCAGCCGTTTATCCGGAACGCTACTATGCCGAAGAGGTCACGAGGTCAAATACGTAGTTTTGCAGAAATTAAATCTTCTGTCAAATTTACATGGTGACCAGCAAATCCCGATTAGAAATTGTACGGGTTTTAACGTGTTTTCCTGGAATTTAGAAAATTTTCACAAAAAAACATAAATTTTTGAACCAGCCTACTCCGATTTGTATGAAATTTTGCGTATTTGTTTGTTATGGGCAATGATTCTCAGTTTTTGCTAAATTTCGGCCATTTTGGAACTTATAAAATTTACAAAATGGTGTACATTTCGATCAGAAATGTCGTATCCGCGCTACATTGCAGTTTCATAAAAATGTAACAAGGATACGACATTTGACGCGTGAGACAAAGAAAAATAATGTCTTTCTGGGAAATATAAACCAAAAATGTATTTTTTTTTAATTTTTTTAAGGTAAAAATAATAAAACATTAAAACCTAAATATTTCTAAATAAGTTTTGAAAATAAAAAAAAAAGTTCAAGCTAAATGTAATCACACTCGACAGAGCTTGAAAATTGACAAAAAATTTAGAACAAGAACTTTTGGTAAATTTTTTGAACGTTTAGTAAGCTTGTTTGAATAATTTTTAGCAGAAACTGGTTTTAAATGTTTCAAACATTGTTTTCTGAAAAAAAAAAAATACATGAAAAAAGAAAACGTTTAAAAAATTTCTTGTTTTTAAATATTCCAAAAAAAAGTTTCTAAAAAAAAATTGGGCAATACACTGAATCCTCCGTTTAAGAAGTATTTTTTTTACGCAGTATGTATTCAATTTACGTCCCTCTTTTTAAGAAGTAAATCCCAAATAACGAGTTTCCTTTGAGTATCTTTGGAATCGGAGTGACATGTAGGAACCGGAAATCTATGTCTGACGCCATTTTGAAATCCAAGAGGGCCGCATCCGGTTCATGAAAAACTGGAAAATAATGTCAATACTCCACAATATGGGTATTTTTGGAATCGGAGTGACATGTAGGAACCGGAAATCCATGCCTGGCGTTCATGAAAATCTGGAAAATACTGTCCATACCCCACAATATGGGTATTCTTGGAATCGGAGTGACATGTAGGAACCGGAAATCCATGCCTGACGCATTTTTAAAATCCAAGATGGCGGTATTCGGTTAATGAAAAACTGGAAAATACTGTCAATACCCCCACAATATGGGTATTTTTGGAATCAGGGTGACGTGTAGGAACTGAAAATTTATGTCTGACGCCCTTTTGAAATCCAAGATGGCGGCATCCGGTTAAAGAAAACCTGGAAAATAATGTCAAATACCCAACAATATGGGTATTTTTGGAATCAGGGTTGCGTGTAGGAACTGGAAATTTATGTCTGTTGCCATTTTGAAATCAAAGATGGCGGCATCAGGTTACAGAAAACCTGGATAATAATGTCAAATACCCCACAATATGGGTATTTTTGGAATGGGAGTGATATGGAGGAACCGGAAATCCATGCCTGACGCATTTTTGAAATCCAAGATGGCGGCATCTGGTTAAAGAAAACCTGGAAAATAATGTCAAATACCCAACAATATGGGTATTTTTGGAATCAGGGTTGCGTGTAGGAACTGGAAATCTATGTCTGACGCCATTTTGAAATCCAAGATGGTGGCATCAGGTTACAGAAAACCTGGATAATAATGTCAAATACCCAATAATATGGGTATTTTTGGAATGGGAGTGATATGGAGGAACCGGAAATCCATGCCTGACGCATTTTTTAAATCCAAGATGGCGGCATCCGGTTAAAGAAAACCTGGAAAATAATGTCAAATACCCAACAATATGGGTATTTTTGGAATCAGGGTTGCGTGTAGGAACTAGAAATCTATGTCTGACGCCATTTTGAAATCCAAGATGGTGGCATCAGGTTACAGAAAACCTGGATAATAATGTCTGGATTTCAAAATGGCGTCAGACATAGATTTCCAGCTCTTGATTCCAAAAATACCCATATTGTTGGGTTTTGACAGTATTTTCCAGTTTTTCATGAACCGGATACACGTCTCCCCGATTCCAAAAATACCAATTTTGTGCGGTATTTGACAATATTTTCAAAAATCTCTTTTTACGAAGTAAATCCCAAATAACGAGTTTTCTTTTTTCGAAATAAATGCCTAATAACTAGGTTTTTTTTACGAACTAATTCGATTTACGAACCCCCAGTTTGGTTCGTAAATGGAGGTTACAGTGTATAGGTTTTAACATCAATTTTTTATTTTTTTTTTATGAGATTTCTTACTAATTGCCATTTCCGTGCTTCATTTATTTTTTAATTGTTAAATACGCTATTTTGAAAATTTTACAATATCCAGAAAAGCCGAATTAAAATTAAAATATGAATCATTTCTCATTACAAACAATTATGTGAATTATGTAAACGGAAAAGGTCAAGTTTTTCCGATTCGTCATTTGGCGCGGAACCACTCAGTTATGCGATATACATTTAAATT
Organism: Ochlerotatus camptorhynchus; assembly: GCF_037179485.1. NCBI lineage: Eukaryota > Metazoa > Arthropoda > Insecta > Diptera > Culicidae > Ochlerotatus > Ochlerotatus camptorhynchus. Next base: position 1,134,297 of record NW_027041110.1, read on the forward strand.
AAACATAAATCCGAATGCGATTGAGTCGAAAGGATCAGGAGCCATTACAAAGACAGTACCATTTGTCTAAGTCTGTACTACCTTCACGGCAAATGAATCTGATTCATATCCCGAGTAGGAGAAAATAACTAATGAATACCTAATTCTGATCTGATACCAAAATTTGATGTTGATCAGCATGACATAAGAGGTAAAATACCAAAGAATAATATCAAAAAAATGCATGTAAAATACTTTCCAAATAACAAAAATTTATGTTTGCATACCAAAAGAATACCTGTGTGGTATTGTTTTGGTATTGCATTTGCATAATTTGGTATTGGAATGGTATTGTGGGAACATTTTGGTATTATTTTTGGTATTTTACCTCTTATACTCATCCATACTGATTGAAGGTATCGAGATATTCGTTCCTGCTTGGAATTTGAGTACCGTTCCCTCAGATTCGCCAAACTGTAGGTAACTCATATTTAGAATAAGAAAAAAAAAGGTACTCAAATATGAGTAAATGTCACTCATATATGAGTTAATGTCATTCAAATATTTCTTCATAATGATCTCATGAATTTTATTTAAAAGCATTAACTTTCACAGATTTCTTTTTCACAATCCTTCATCAAAAATTTGATAATCTCTCATTGATTCCCTTGAAGTTTTCTTTGCAATTCCAGATATTCTAGGATACTCTTAACAAAAATTATGGAAATAATCCAAAGATTAACTTCGATTTGTTAATGCTTGAGTGAAGCTTCCTTGCATTATGCGCATGAATTTCTCATATAAATTTCATGCAATTCATCTAAAACAGTTTCGAAACTCTGCTCAGAGTTGTATTTATTCTTCTCGAAATGGCATTCGGATTATCCTTGGAATTTCCTTCAAAACCTTCTCAGAATTTCTTTGAAATAGTACCATTTCCAAAATTCGATTCCTTGGGTAATCCTCTCAGAATTCTCTTGGTAATTTTCTCAGAATTCCATTGGAAGTCTGTTCAGAATTCACTTGAAATTATATTTAAGAATTACATTGGAATTCAATTTGGAACTTTCCTCAGAATTCATACCCGGGGTTTTCATGGAATTACCATCACATCTCCCAGAAATTATTCTCAGACCTTATTTGGAATATTCAGAATATCCCATACTAAGAAGACGACAGAGAATAGGATGTATATAAATTAGACAACACAACCTACAATTTGGGGAAAACAATTACAAAACATCTGTGAAATCCAGCTCTAGAAGTAGAACAATTACCATTGTTTCAAACTACTCGACAGTTCTAAAATTTGAAATTGTCAAAAATGGACCTACATCACGATCAGGGCAACGCACAGTTTCAAAAGGCGTTTGGTATGCATTCCTAAATATGCGTGCGTGTGCAAAGTTAAATCGCCAACTGAACAGCATGAACGTAGAAGGTGATCCTGATCCATGAACATATTTCCTGGAACAATACGATTACAACAACTTAATCCAGTGTCAGGTAACGAGTTCAGACCACGTGAAGAGGTCTCGAAAGATTCTGCTGTTGAAACATGCAGAGCGGCCGCTTATCCGGGAAGTCTTGGGAAAAGTATCCAGAGATGTGTTGGAGACCTTTGCAATAATTTCTGAAATAAATGGTATCATGACAGAATCTTTATTAGACGTTATTGAAATTGATTGACAGGTTTTTTGTATGATGATGATGATGATGATGGTCCCACTTCTTATCCATACAAATGTTTGTGCTGGACGATTTATCTTTAAGCAAGGTCAGCAAACAAAAAAGAACTGGCCACAATTACAGATATAAATTCCCTCTAGAATTTTCAATTGCTTCACAGAGATATAAATGTGAAATAGCTTTGGCATCCACCTTTTAGTTCACCTTTCTGTCCACCTAAAATTTTCGTATGTATTACAAGCGATCAAGAGTTAATGAACAATCAACAAAGCATCCTATACATTAGCAACCCCAGTTGAATATCTTCAGAATAAAACTTGACCACCCTGAAGTAGTAAATAAATATCATGAGAAGTTTTTGGAGACCTATGCGCACCTGAAAGCGTTGCAATAATTTCTAAGACACATAGCAAATCTCTGAGAATTGATCATCCTGAAGTATTGAGAATATATCCTTGTCTCCCTGATATCGTTAAGTTAACGATGTGGGGAGCACAGACAGTGGCAGAGAAAACAATACTTGCAAAGTCAAAACCTATCGAATAGATGCTTATGTACACAGCTAAAAAAAAAGTAGTGTAAATTTCCGTTACTATGATGCACATAAATGGAGCGTCATATATCATACAAATTTAGATTATAGATCGTGTAAATTTATGAGACATGTCATGCAATATCCCATATATTGTATGCAACTGTCCACTTTTGTTTGCAACATTTCTTGCAAGTTGCTAATTTACGTGAAAAGGAAGTTTACATGTATGAATGTTTGTATGCATGGATGTTTACATCGCCAGTAAAATTCAGAATTTTTTGGTGATAGCTGGCGACTTGAGTGTGTAACAATCGAAATAACCATTGGAACGCACATTAGAGGTACATTATCGAATCGGTGATCATTCCTTTTGGCAGTGCTAGCGATGGGAAATACCCCATACCAAAGGGAATGGCAAAGGGAATGCTCGATCCGTTTCGTACCTTTCTCAAGATTGTCCTTTGTTCACTTTCTACTTTCTATATACAATTTTCACACTGCCGTACTATAGTGGAACAATCAGCTAAACTATTGTATACAATTTTCTCTTTTAGCTAGATTTTTGGGGACAAGTTTTTGAAGACCTATGAGTACATGAAAGTATTTGGAACAGTTTCTGAGATCTAAGAGACAAACCAGCCACTGGCTGAAAATCTCTATAATAATGCAAAAAAAAAATCTGAGATCTCTCATGAAAGAGAATCTTTGAAAGACACAATCATGCGCTATACATTTCATTGAAAGTTTCTATAAAATCGTTTTAAACTACCCCAGAATTTGACAACCCCTGAAGTTTCCTCCGACTTCTTTAATTGGTCTTTTTGGCTTCACATAGAAATGTCTTCTACTTTTCCCTAAAGTTTATCCTGGCTTCCCCCGTAAATTTTCTCAGGCTTCTATCAGAAAATTCTTCCGACTTCTTCTGGAATATTCTTCCGATTTACTAAGAAGATCTTCAGATTCCTATGGAAGTTATTCCAAACTTTGTCTTTAGAAGTTTCTTTTGACTTCTCTGGGAAATTTCTTGTTACTTTCTCCCAAAAATCAATCTTAATTTGTTTCCCGGCAAATAAGAGCAAATTCCCGGGGATCAGTAACCGTGATTTTTGATAAATTTTCCGGGAATTGTTTGTCACTGTTCACTGAGTTTGTATCTTCAATATGGATTGCTCAATACTACAATTCTAGGATTCCGTTTGAAATCTTGAACCTCGCAGAGTTTTTTTTTCCTTGATTTGCTCTCCGAAGATCTTGTTTTCCGTACTGAGTACCAATGCTGCCAACGCCAGGGAGGCAGCTCCCACGCCTGGACCCTACCTATAGACCCGTCAACTCGGCGCCGACTGGGATTGAACCCAAGCCCTTTGTGGTGAGATGCAATCACGCTTTTCACTACAACATCGCAGAGTTCTGATTTAGATTGCCACTCAGTGATTAATCTCATTCTACGTAGATATGTTCATCAGTATGCATCAACAATGTACAAATGTGCAGCGGAAGCTCCAGCCGACTATCAAAAAGCTTTGAAGGATTCTGAGTAGCATGAGGCGACGAAGGAAGCAGTTGAAGCTCATCAGCAAATCAAGGCATAGAATTTAATTTCCCTTCGGAAACATCGAAAGGTAATGGGTTCGAAGTGGGTAGATCACCTTTTCGTGGTACGTTACGGGATGTAAGATCTACCACCGATTCCTAGTATTGACTACTTCAAACTAGGGGAACAGGATTTTTCAGTAGTCAAAGGAACACATCTTAGTCCTTGTTACTTTTTATGCCTTGTTGATAGTGATAAGACTGGGCTTTGTCCGCCGAGGATGAACTTGAAACAAGGTAAAATGTCGTTAGAGTTATTTAGTCTTCATCTAAATGATTCCTAATCTTCTATTCGTTATTCACTAGTTTGAAGTGGTTAAGACTAGGGTTCTGATGCATATCATTCCTTAATTTTGTTGCTAAGGAATCCAATTTTGATTGACAAAGGGGCGCACCTTTGGAAGGTGTTCCAACACTCCGACGGGTATAAATAGCGGCACCTTTCAATTAGAATCGATTCTTTGCGATGAAGGCAACAATGACAACTGTATCAAAACCGAATACTTCATCATTTCTCAATTGTGAGGAAGTAATATGACATACACTCAACTAAGGGATATACTACAATATATACAATATATCACATTACTGGTCGTAGTGGTGTTATGTCCCGAACAGAGGAAAAAAAAGACTTCACGTAAAAAACCTGAGTTGAGATGGATGATGTGTGCGCTCCTGTCAACACGTACGGCATCGTTTCGGACCCATTAGACTGATGCAAAATTTGAAATTTTCGCTCCACAGTGCTCAAACGGTTCCAAATTTGGCCCTGATTAGCCTCCCAAAATTTGAACTCATTTAGTGAGAAACTGACTTGGCACAAACCATTTGAAGTTTATATGGGAAGTACTATGGAAAAACCATAATTTCGGTTCATACCTATCTCAAAATTTATCAGTTCACTCTACTTTAGAAAACTGATAGCTGAGCTTATTGGAAATTTTCTCAGCCACATCTTTGCTCAAAACCACTTTTCGATGAAATGTAAGGAACAAAAAATATTAATGATTCAAGTCACTGATGTCTTATGATTATGCTCAATCAACTGTTCCGCAGGCAACATTGGTGTTTACGGCGCGTAGAATAGAGGACAAAAATCATGACTACTATGTCTCACTGAAGAATACAGTGTTGTCCACAATTAAGTTGCTTAATTTTGCCATAAGATTATCAATCTCTTAAACAATTAATAACTATTTAATTTGACGTTTTGCTGAAAAATGATTTTCTGCAAAGTTGTGGCTGATTAAATTTCCCATAGGAATAGCAATAGAATTTTCAAACAGTACAATATGTAAAAAGGCTAAAAGACAATGAACAAAAAGTTTTGTTTTCCCATAGTAATTTCCATATAAACTTCAAATGGTTTGTGCCAAGTCAGTTTCTTGTCAAATGAGTTTAAACTTTCGGATGCTAATCAGGACCCGCTTTGAAACCTTTGGAACACTGTGGAGCGAAAATTTCAAATTTTGCATCAGTCTACTGACCCATGCTTGCATATCAAGGAAGCTCTGCGAAGGATAGAGAGTGCAATTTGAACTGACCTGACTACGGGAAGCAAGGCACTTTTTTGGAGTGGAAGTCAAGGGCGTCGAAGGAGAGTTTCCGCAGACTTATGGAAACTGTGTTCGGGATGGAGCAGATCAAGACAGGTAAGTCATCGATCGATCCCGGGTATTTAAAGATACTGCAGAAGTCCAACTTGAATATTTTGCTGAAGATAGAATTTGTCATAAGCTTCTTAATGAAAATTATTTTTAAACTATTGAATATGGTATGTTTTTGTTATTTTAGTTTTAATCCATTTCTTGGGATTTTTGTTCCCTAAATTACTGTAATTTTTAACCGTGTATATTTATCCTGAAAAGTAATTACTTTTTCCTACAACTTTGTCTCAGACGCCATTTTGATTAAAAGTGACATTTTCGAGTTACGATTTGTTTAAAAATATCAAATGCGCCAAAATGACCGAATTTTAGCTCAAATGTAAGTGATTTCCCTTAACAAACCATTATTCAAAGTTTCGTGCAATTCGGAGAAGGTCGCATCAAATCGATTTGCCATTTGGCGTGGAACTGCTCGTAAGGAGAAATCCACCCACCATGAGCTCGAATTGACGGCGATGAAATCGACGTGCTCGATAAGTTCGTGCATTTGGGCTGGCTGGTGTCCGCCGATAATGGCACCAGCAAAGAAAATCAAGGAATCGTACTGGAATTAGACGAGAGTTGCGCAGCGAACAATGTGGGTTGACCAGGTGGAACTTAAATCTGTTATGATGGCTATAAATACAAGGCTGTTTTGTGTCATTAGGAAGAGACACTGGAAAACATCTAACCCAAAGATAAGTAAAAAATGCCTGCATTCAGAGAAGGAGAAGTGATACAAATGAGAATTTGGAAGAGTGGAAGTTCTATGATAAAGAAAAATAAACAACTTTTAGATTCTATCTCTCAGAATGCCATGAAACTTTGCAAAATTGTTCGCTAGGGGCAATGAACCAAGTTTGTGCTGGAAGTTGAATAATTGAATAATAAATTATTATTAACAATAAATTGAAATGTCATCTGAGACGAAGTTGTAGGAAACTAAATTATTTTTTTTTCAGAAAAAAAAACACTGAAAAAAAAATAAGAATCATCATCAGAAAAAAAAACTGTTAAAACTTCCATAACCAACAAGAGCATTTTTAAGATTTTTAAACTTATGTAAAGCTTATGTTAGATTTCAAAGCTTATCAAAAATGCTAGGTTTGCTGAACTGGAGATAATAGGCACTTTTAAATTGACAGAAGTTCAAAATTTAAATCGACTCGTCAGTTGGCGTGGTACTGCTCTAAAGTGTTTGTGATTAACTGTACGATAATTTTGAACTTACGCGCTTCTTGTTTCAAAGATCGCCAAGACGCTTCCTCAAGAGCACAGATCCAACTTAGTAGCCCTATACCTTCTCCAGGGGCATTAACTCCTCAAAACGACAGAAGCGTGGGATAAAAGCACTTCCAAAAAACCGAGAAGCTAATTTTCAGCAAGGTCCAAAAAAATCGTTGCAAAACAAACCGCCATAAAATAAACTTCCAACCAACTAGCCCGAAACTTTTTCTCTATCTCGAACGTGTACAACAAACCAACAAGCACAGAAACTTTTACAGCCCATTTTTCATAATTGAAAGCTTTCTTGCAAACTTGAATAAAACATCCGGCATGCCGGGAGACTATACCACACCAACATATACGGGCATAGTGCTGAGGAAGCCGACCGAACATTTTTTCCCGAGAAACTACATCCACCACCAATGGCGTCCACTACAGGCTGAGCCGAAAGCAGATTATGTTATTTTTAATTGAATTCTTAATGCCGCCTGGCGCAGAGCTCGCTGGTGAATAGTTTGTGCGCCGTGGTTTCAGCTTGAGTCTTATGTCCCCCCATGTTCGGAAGAAGCTGTAAAACTAAAATAAAAATACCAGCATAGAAGAGGGAAAATAAAAATTTCATGGTGGAAAATGAAACGGAACGAAAAAAAAAAACAACTTGCTATCGTTTTATTGCAAAGAATTTTGTTTCGAGTAAACAACTTCAACTGTGGTTAGTGCAAATATTCTCCGAATTGAATTTTTGATAAGGTAGGGTTCTAGAAAAGACATCAAAAATGCTGAATATACATTGTTTTTCGCCTACATCAAGACTTATTTAAAGACAATTTTGTTAAATTAGACTACATTTAGGCGACACAAATAAATATTTAAATAATAACGCCGTACTGCAAATGTAGCTTTCTCTTACCTTTGATTAAATTAACTTTATTTTTATCAGTTACCTAGCCGCATCTCAGAGACAGTTTCATGACTCAAAGTTCAAGAAAGTTTAATTGGATTCTGTAACTGCCGACGACGTCCTCGTAGGCAGTGGATTCTTCCTCCGAGCGTAGGCGAATAATTTCCTCCCTCGGCGCACGTTGCTTATCGCTAATTTGTTCGTACTGCTTGTTTTGTTGTGTTTTATTGCTTCTAGGAAGCAATTTTCTTTGCCTTACATTGAATTTGGCTGTACACAGCTGCACGAATGCACTTTGGGGGTTATGTGATTTGGGAAAAGAGTTCACCAGGTGTTTTATTTTTATAGATTTTGTTCATTGCTCAATCGTGTGTCAGTACGTGATTTCTAGCACTCGCTATTAAAGATTTTCCATTCATGACATTTTGTTGTAGTTGTCTTTTTTTTTGTTGTTGCATGATTCTGTGAGTGAAAACTAAACAACGACAACAACCTACAACAAACGAGAGAGAAAACTACATTCCACACCTGTAAAACATCAACATGCATAACGTGCATCCTTGTAGGTTTGTTGGTACGTAGTAGCATTCCAGTGGGTTTAATATGGAAAGGATACATGCGGATTGTCAGAGGCAGGTCAGGTAATGTGGGAAGGAAACGTGTGAAAGCGTTTGTGATTCCACCGAGTGCTCTTGTCGATTACGTTCGCACGGCAGACGGAAAGGTGTTTTCCTTGCATCGTTCGTATCTGATGTTTGCATTTTCCTGCTACTGCTGAGGGATTTGGGTGTAAGCATTGCTCGTTCTTTTTTTTCTGCGCAAAAATGTGAAACCATGGATCCCCAAAAGAGTGTGGAAGCACCTGGCAAGGAGCTAGGCAACGTGGCAAAAAGGTTGTTGAAAAATTTACGACTAAATATAAAAGCGCGCGCGGAATTGTTCAAGCAACAGAAAGAGCAAGTACATACAGCTCGTGTAGCAAAGCGATGGGAAACATGAAAAGGAATTACTTAAACGGCACAGTGAAGAGTTCATTGAATATGTGTGTTAATATTTTTTCCCTACTGGCTTGAAGTGGTTGGTGAGGAAAAGGAAAGAGTCGTAGAACTGCTTGAGAGTAAACCAAATGTGCTAAATTCAATTCCGGTACGAAAGGATCACTCTTTATAGCATTCATTTTTCTAAGGTTGGGGAACATTGGCTTAGGTTGTACTTTCTTTGTTGTTTTTTTTTTTTGAGAAATGGTGTTTAACAGAGCGTTTGAATTTGAAATAAATTGCAAATGGAAACGCCATTGAAAACGAAGAGAGCATTAGGTATGAAACGAGTCTTACTGGAAAGGAGGGTGTCTATTATTCGCGCGTGATTCTCCATGTGTGACAATCAGAAAAGGAACTTTGATATAGTTGAGAAACGTAAAATTACAATCTGGATTATCTGCTTTATGAACAGGTCTTATGGACTCGTTGGGAGAAGTTTTGATGACTATATTCAAAATAATAGATGAATTTCCATCCAAGCTTCTTTAATGCTGTAATGAAAAGAGGTGGCACGACGAGTAAACGACTGGATAATGCGTACCTTTTTTACTACACGTACCTGTAGGTATGAAATAAGATTTTATGAAATGCCACTATCCCGACCCTCTCTCACTATCTGGAACCGATTTTTCTGTGAAGCACTTCCGCAGTTATTAATTGAGAGTTCTCTATGATAAGTTATGATAACCAATGCATGAATTGGTATATTGTGTGGCAAGTTCAATGATGTTTAGGACAATTAGATGAACTGTAATGATTTATATATGAACAACTCTTAGAGACAAGCGAATATTTTTAAGCCTCTACTGCCAAAGCCAAACGAATCTAATTGTTTAACAAATTTAGCTTAGTTACGGCTTTGCAGTCTGGTATTCCAAGATTGGAACATTACAGTCGATCACTCCATTACAACACACTTAGAAATTATTACCGACTTCGGTAATTTTTACCGAACTTTTAACAGCTGAACTGTTCGGTGAAAATCAGACATTTCAATTAATTATTTTTAGGTCTTCAAAAGAGAGAAAACTTCATTACAATGAACAATGGCCCTAAAGCCGTATTTAGGAAGACACCAATATTTGCGTCCAAACCATCACTATATATATATGATGTTTCCGGGAAAGTTTCTTCATATTTTTTAGCAGATCTTTTTATGTTAGTGAAATCAGGGTGGTCTATGAAATTAGTGAAATGTAAAAACAATCTTTTTTATTATTTCAGATAGACCAATGCAATGTTGTTAAAAGTTGTAAAACAATCAATTCGAAGCAACTTTGCTTCCCTTTCTTATGGTTCATGAGTTATGATTTTTCTTTAAACAAGCAGGTTAGAGTGGCCCCTAAAAACAGTTTTCTTTCAATATCTTTTCATATGTTAATTTCTCGTATAAACGATTTTCTAAACACTTTTAGAACTTTTGCTGGCGTATATTTTTGGTGAAGCCACCAGGTTGTTATTTTTTTATTAGAAAGTTAAAGGCGATTTTCTTCGAAAAAAATGGCTCTTTTCAATTGTCAATGTCTCTTAATAGACCAAATCGATTTTCAAACTTTTAAATCCATATGAAAGATCGTTTTTTCTTAACTTTTAGTGAAAAAAATTGCGAGAGCGTTTTTCGTTTAAAGCATTTAGTTTATTTAAAAAAATTTAATAAAAGTTACTTTTCAAATAAAAGAGATAACAACTTAGGGGCTGTAACTACGTAAACAGTTTTTTGGGATTTTTGCCCCAAGGGTGCGCAGAGGAAGGGTAGACAGTTGTCCATGCACCATTTTTTTTAAATTTATATGGGCAGTGGATAATTGCCAATCCTTCCCCCCTAAACTGTCTACGTAGTTAATGAACAGCCTCTTAGTTGCTTCAGCAAAAATATGCATAATAAAAAGTTCTAAAAGTGTTCAAAAGTTTTTACGAGAAATGGACTTATAAAAAGATATTTAACGAAAGCCGATTTTCTAGGGGCTACCCTAACCTTCTTCTTCTTCGTCGTATTTCAAGCTTATTGCATATCGCATATTAGCTTATTGCGTGCTCTCAAGTTAGTGTTCTAGATGCACTTCCACAGTTATTAATTGAGGGCTTTCGATGCCTGTACCATTTTTGCATTGGTATAATTGTGGTTTGAGACGACTTCTTCCAACAGCAGAGGACAACAAGGCCTTAGCCTGATTGGTAAGGTATGTCCAATCATACTTCTATGCTGAGGGAATTCGAGAAATTTTCCAACCCGAAAAATTTCTTGACCGGACCGGGAATCGAACCCAGCCACCTCCAGCATGACCTTGCTTTGTAGCTGCGCCTGTACCTACTGAGCTAAGGGAGGCCCTAACCTGCAAGTTAAAAAAAAATCATAACTCATGAACCATAAGAGATAGAAATATGGTGTCTTGGGCAAAAATATGCACCATCCATAGTTCTAAAAGTGTCTAGAAATAGGTTTATCTTTTTATGTAAGTGAAATAAGGGGGTCTATAAAAATTGGTGAACTGGAAATACAAACTTTTTTTTATTATTTTAGATAGACCAATGGAGAACAGAGTTCCTCCTTGTTTAAAATAATCATAACTCATGAACCATAAGAGATAAAAATTTGATATCTTGAGCAAAGTTGCTTCAAATTGATTATTCTACAACATTTTAGAACATTGCATTTGTATTTTTAATTTTTTTTTAAATACATGAGTTTTAAGAACCACCCCAGTTTTACCAATATAAAAATATTGGCCAAAAAATACGAAGAAACTTTCCGAAAGACACTATATACCTAAAAGTGTCGGTTTGGGCGCAACCATTTTTGTCTTCCTAAATACGGCTTTGGGACCAATGTGCAATGGCAAAACTCGACAATATTTAAGCAAGGCTGACAGCAAGGGCGTAGCCAGGTTTCGAGCTAGGGAGGGGCGAAAAAAAAATTACCATGGAAAATTTGGCCGAATGCCATTTCACCGAACGCCATTTCCTCGAAAGCCTTTGTGTTGCCGAGTTTAGGGGGGGGCAGTCGACCCCCCCTGCCCCTATCTGGCTACGCCTATGGCTGACAGTGCTTCGAAATCAAAATTAAGGGAAACAGCTTTTGAAATGAGGGTCGAAGTTTTGTAACAGTCCCTCTTATTGCGGACTACACTGTTGTAACTACATCTGACAGCATGTGGCAGTGCCATCTTTCAACCACCAGATAAAGTGCGGCGTGCGCGTAGCGATTGTTTTTTATGGCTCCACTCAATTAAAATTCTCTCACTTACGCAGACACAGGTAGCAAACCGGATGTTAGGAGTAAGAGTGCCAGCGTAGTGAGATGGCTCACACTCAGAGATATGGATCTCAAATAAATGCGCGGCTTGTACTGTAGGCGGGAATGCGAAGGAGAAACCTCTTGATCGGGCTTTTCCAAATCTTCACGGCGTTTGAGCAATTGTTCCGCCAACAAATGAATTTTGAATTTTCTGCGACGCAATTAGCCTAGTCCTTGATCAGTCGTTTTCAACTGGTCACACAATCACTTTCGTGAAGTTACGCATTCAATCAGATGTACCAGACGTACCTATTGATTACTACAATTAACTGTGCCTTTTGCTTTGAAAAGTGAGGTGAGCAGTGATAGAAGATTTTCACTTGTAGTTCACTGGAATTGATAATTATTGTAAATTTGTCTAAGTTCAATACCTAGTATTAACCATCGAAATCCGGCAATTAATTGTGAACAAAAAAATAGAAAAAAAAAACGCAGGTATGTGTTATTGCGTGGTTTAAGAGATACTCAAAGATTAATTTCGTTGCGGGGTTTTTTTTTATGCTCTACGAATCCTCGACGAGTGCCTAGGAATTGCATCACGCATCGGAGCTCAATATTCGTGCCTCCGTGATTACCGTGGATCGTGATATATCCGGTGGATTCCATCCGTTCGTGACCCCGGAGGATGAACGATTTGTCGGGTCCTATTTCATCTAATAAACCCACCCAGTGATCCACGTACCGTAACTGCCACTCATCCGTCGAGCGAATCGACCGCTAGTCAACTCTATGTGAAATCGAGCGCAATTTGACCCATTGATCGAATCCGAATCTTGCTGACTCCCACCAAGCCCAGTGTGGTTGAGCGTCGGCTTCTCATTGCGATTGCTCTGCAACTTTTCCTCGTCGTACGACATCGCCTTTGTCGCACCGAGCAACGTCGTAATCATTCTTCGTTCAGCGGAACGGCGCCCACCGTGCTGTAGTAAGGGTAGAAGAGAGTAGCATCGGAACCGTAAGTATAGCAAAGTTGATCTGAGCTCAAATTTAGGATCCTTCCCCAGACTAATGTAAATAGTTGGCAAACTCTGAGAAGTTCCTAGATAAAATAAATGCTTCTTCGCGTAATTGATTGTGAAGCTTCATCCTAAATACTTAAATAATAAGAGTTTGTTCTTTCCTTTCCGCATATTTTGTTTCCCGTTTGGGTCAGCTAGGGAATTCGTAGTGTTTGAGCCACTTAAACTCGCCCTCAGACCGAGTCTCATAGCCGGACCGGAAAACGCGTCAGCAGTCTCTCTAGTTAGAGAGTGGCGCTTAAGCTGCTGTGCGTTGTGTGCACAACACAAACGTTACAGTTTTACCGAACGTTCAGCTGTTGAAAGTTCGGTAAAAAATTACCGAAGTCGGTAATAATTTCTAAGTGTGAACATAGTTGTGAAAATGGTTAGAAAGATACACTATTTATCTACCATTTGCATGAACATTTGGGATAAATGAGATACAAAAGCATTCTGCAAAAAATGCTTTTAATTTCAGAAAGAAAATTCCATCGTAATCTACAGATTTATTTTTTTTAAATATAGGCTGGAGTTTCTTCGTGAGTTCTAGTTTCAACTGGTCAATTTCGGGTATTTTTTTCAGAAACTGCTCTAAACAAGCTTAATTGATTGAGATCAGTGCACAGTGGGACAGAAATTAAATCTACAAGGGAAAATAATAACGATCTGGGATTGCATCCAATTGAGTTGACGTCTCCAGTGAAGATTCTCGGATTAATTAGGACTACAATTTGGTCGATAAAAATACACACAAGATAGAGGTTTACTGTCTTTTATAAAATTGGCCTGAAATTCACGTATTAAATTTTGAACAATCGTTCAAAAGCATAATTTTTCCATTTTTCCTCGATCGGTAATGATCAATCCAATATTTTCCAGATCAATGCTATTATTTTTAGAGTACTAAAAATATATATCGCATGATATTTGAAAAAAAAATGAAAGTTTTAAAAAATGCGCAAGTGAACGCAAAATGTCATCAATTATAAAAAAAAGAGAAAACAAAATACACTTTAATTCCTCCAAATATCTCGCATGTATATTGAGATATATTTTAGATAAAGAACTGGATACAATAAATCATACACACCAAAACTGCATTTGGATGATATTTTAGTTATTTTTTGAAAAATTGCAATGATTTCTGCTAGAAAAAAATCTACATCAGTTGATTTTGATGCGTGGATTAAATAAATCATACACGTCAAACATCTCATTTTATGACCATGCCAATGAGATGGCATCACTGCAGCATCTTTGACAGTTCTTACTACGAGGAGCTTGCGCATGGTAAGAACCATTGATCTTTGTTTGCGTCATTTGAAAAGTCGAAAATGTCGGGAAAACAGATTTCGCTCGATGTACGAAATTTGGTGATTTCGAAAAACTCGATTTCGATTGGAGCTGTTCAGCACATAAGGGTAAAAATACGAAACGCGAGGAATGGAGATAAATTTTTGCGGACAGGCTAAGCAAAATCCGTTTTATCGAGGGGTATTGTGGAATCGATGGATCTCAATGTTATTCGATGTACTGTTTGCTGGCGGCTAAACGACAGTGGTTTAAGGAGCGTCCTTTCATCAGCAAACGGAACCAACGGAAGTGGCTGGAATTAGAGAAAAAGTACGCCGGGATGTCTGTAGACTTTTGGAAAAGAGTTCTGTGGAAGGATGAGAGCAAATTTTTGAGTCGTTTGGACAAAAACGGCGCTGTTTCGTTGACGCACTTGAGGAACCATACAATTGATTGATTTATCTTTATTAGGGAGGCTTTTAGCCTGGGGCAGCAGGAACCATACAATTAAAAGACGGTTAAGCATGGAAAAGACGGTTAAGTCTGGAGTGGGAAGCATGGCACATATAAAGGCTATAAGGACAGCAGATGTGTACATTGATTTGCTGTGTGAAAATCTGGAAGTTTCACTTTTGAGAACTGAAAACAGGAGAACGATCATAAGCATAAAACAAAGAAAAAAAATCTGCGTTCTTCAAACCTTACTGGATCAGAACACTTGAATGGCCTCCTCAATATCCCGATCTGAACCCGATTGAGAATTTGTGGTGTTACTTAGACAATAAAGTGGGAAAAGCATTGGGTTCCATAAAAAATGCCTATTTTGAAGCCCTCGAAACAGCGTTGGAGAATATCGTTTCAGGATATCTACAAAAGATCGTTGAACGTATGCCACGTCGATTTGAAGCTGTACTGAAAGCAAACACACTTAGATTATTCTACCGAAATCTGTGAAATTTTACCGAAATCTCAACAGCTGAACGTTCGGTAAACAGTTCGGTGAATTTTCACAGATTTCCTGTAATTTTTCACAGATATTCGGTGAAAAATTACAGGATATCTGTGAAATATCACCGAACTGTTTACCGAACGTTCAGCTGTTGAGATTTTGGTAAAATTTCACAGATTTCGGTGAAATAATCTTAGTGTGAAGGGTGGTCAAACCAAATACTGCGAGTTCTGCGAGATTTAAATTGAAAGTTGCAATAAACATGATTTTTTAACAAAAAAAGAGGTGTATGATTTATTTTGTCCATCTCTGAATTCTCCCTTATGGTTAATACAGGAATATTGATAATGTCATGCCAAATATTATATACCTTCGCCTTTTTTTCAGAAAAGAAAAAAGAAGAAACTTCCTGGACATGATTGTAGTGCATCCACTTTGACGTGATATCAAAATTATTTTTTTGCTGTGTGGGCTCCGTCACTCTCTCCAGGGAGAGTTTCCGCCCACACTCTCTTCGAGTTCAGTGGATGTCGCTACCACCCACCTGCACTCATCGTTTAGCTGTTCGATCGTCTGTCCACTTATGCCACCCACCAACGAATTCAAATTGACCGTTGCCTATTAAATAATCTCCCTAATATAAATACAGCTATATCCCGTGTACTAAACATATGAAAACAATGTTACCCGCCGGTAACACGTTGGTGCTGGGGAAATATGGTGTTGTGAAGCGTGTCATTCTTGAGAAATTCCCTGCGGACTTGGGCTTCGACATGTACACAGGTGTACGAGATCTATACACCGAATTCTCCGTGTACGAAGTCTTTTTTTTACACAGTATTAAATTTTCGTCCCTCTTTTCACGAATTAAATCCCAATTAACGAGGTTTTTGCCACGAAGTAAATCCCAAATAACGATTTTGTCAATTATGGGAAAGTGGGAAATACAGTTTAATACCCAAGGGAATACCCCACAATATGGGTATTTTTGGAATCGGGGTGACGTGTAAGGACCGGAAACTGATGTTTGACGGCATTTTGAACTCAAATGGCTTCCGGTTAGAGAAAAACTTCGAAATACAGTTACAGTATCCCTCAAAATTGGTATTTTTTAAACCTGAGTGACGTGAAGTGACGTCTGAGGCCATTTTGATATCCTTGATGGTGGTTTCCAGTTAGAGAAAACATCAGGGATCGAAAATGCATACCCTTAACGATTTACGGTCCCCCTGTTTCCAAAAATACCCATATTGTGACATGAATTTCCATATCCTATTCGTAACTCCGATTCCAAAAATAGTAACATGTGGGGTATTTGACAATATTAAAAAAGAACTGCTTTTACGAAGTAAATCCCAAAAAACGATTTACGCACTGACTAGATTTACGAACCCCCAGTTTGGTTAGTTAATGTAGGTTTCAGTGTATATGGGCAGGAAATTCTCAACTCGCTGCATTTCCTCAATCGAGAGGGGAACATATCCTATCAAAGGAACATGTGTTTCTTATGTGAGATGGATAGGCATCGGATGAATTCCTGCCCCAAATGATAGGTCCGGATGCTGCCAGTACAACATCAACATGAACAGGAAGAACAAAGCCAACAATGGGACGAAGAACAGAGCGGAAGCAGTACGTACGCTGGTGTAGTGAGTGGAGGTGCACCGTCAACGGACTACAACAATAAATACACAGAGGAAGCGGTTGTGGTGGAAATGGACGTGGCCGAGAAAATTAGTGGAGAGGAACAAACCGGTCAGCAGCAGTCTGTTTTCAAGCATCGGAATGATGCGTATTACTTTTAAAATTTTACAATTGAAGACCATATGGAGAGGCAACAAAAAGCGTACGAAGAGGAGACCAAGCGTCTGGCGCTGCACTGTGGTTGAGCAGCCTTCAGATTTGTTTGAACAAATTAATTAATAATGAAATCCAAACTGCTTATCTGCAAAAAAATAGTTCGTATTGATGTGAAGCATCATTTTATTCAAAATTATCTTTTCAAAAAGTTTACTTATTGAAGAAAGCAAACTTATTGGGCGGTAGCTAGAAGTTTCAGCTGGATTTTTATCCGGCTTCAAAATTGGAACAACTTTTGCATTTTTCCATTTATCAGGAAAGTATGCCAAATGGAAACATCTGCCAAATATTTTTTCCAAGAAAGACAAGGTACACTGTGGGAGTTTTTCGATGAGGATATAGGAAATTCCATCATCACCTGGAGCTTTCATATTATGAAACTTTTTAGTTATAGATCTTACTTCATCCAAATCAGTCCCCCAGGAATCATCAAAACTATATTTCCGAGAGAAAATATTCAGATAATCCCGAGCAACCTGATTTTCAATGGGACTAGTAAGACCCAAACTGAAATTATGGGAACTCTCGAATTGCTTAGCACGTTTCTGAGCTTTTTTTTCCCGAATTTGTGATCAAAATTTTACCACCTTCTTTAAGCGCTGGAATAGGCTTTTGAGGTTTTTTCAAAATGTTTGTGAGTTTCTAAAAGGGTTTGGAACTCGGGTCTTATTTAGAAACTTCATTCTCAACAGTTTTGTTCCTCAGGGCAGAGAATCGCTTTTTAATTTGTTTTTGCAAATGCCGCCAGATAACTTTCATGGCAGGATCGCGCGTTCTTTGATATTGTCTTCTACGGACATTTTTAAGACGGATCAAGAGCTGAAGATCATCGTCTATTATAATTTATTCGAATTTTTATGGGTTTTGAGTGATTTCTACTCTCTGCGAGTGACTATAGAAACCAAAATCTTATGCAAAGTTTTCTCTAAATGCTATACAGTGAGTTTTTTTTTATCCTAGTTTGCGAAACAGCTTCAACTCCAACACGAGATCTGTGCTGCTTTTTTGGTGCCTTTTGGCGAAAAGCACGAAAAAGCTGCAGGTCTTCATGAACAATGTGTTCTTTCTTCTTCCTGGCTTTTGACGCTTCTCATGCTAGCGTTTTGCTTGCTTTCAACTTAGTGCCCTTCGAAGCATTTCCTCAGTTATCAATTCAAAGTTTTCTATTCCAACCAATGCATGTATTTGTATATTGTGTTCCAAGCTGCAAGCCCAGCAAACTCGAGAAAATATTATATCCCATATGAATGCCTGCGAATTTCAATTCGTGCTTGGTGGCCTCACAATTGGATCTCGAATGTAAAGGTTTGCACTTAAAGACTGATTTTTCAGAGAAGAAACATCGAGAGTCTTTAAACTGCAAATTCATAGCAACATTGATCCAAATAACAAATGGCCTTCGGAATCAACTAGTGGAAAGACATGTCTCCAACTGATCATCAAATAGCAAAATGCAGATGTCGTCATCTGTTTCCAACCATCATCAAATCATAATCGGCCTATATACTTCCTACTCCAAGGGTAACGACATCATAAGTGGTCGTTTCCAACACACGAGCTGAGCACTGGATCCTTTTTCAGCACACACTCTGTACGTTACTTTTTTTTCAGTGCTTGTTTTATGATAAAACACATGCCCAGGTCACATAAATTCTGGAGGCTTTCTTCAAGTGGAAACAGCAGCCCGGGCACAGGACTAGGCAAATTATACAGGACGTAGGTAGGTATGTATCAAATATGCTTTAATTTTCCTCCATTACCGCTTGCCAGCCTTGCACATTAAAGTGAGCAGCGATGAACCTAGCTAGCTGAGTCTTTGGGGGAGGTGAAGGAGGAGGTTTGCTGGTTGCGCTGTTGCTGATTTTTACGGTCTGCTGAAGTTGTAAAGGGAACGGGATCTGCTGTTTCCTAGCGTACGTGTGTTTAGGACTTGCAAAAGTTCCCGGATATCTTTTTGAAGCTTCATTCTTGTTGTTGTGCACGTGGAAGATTATTGTATCGTAATAGTGAATGTAGCCACTTGTTATTTCCATCCTGAATTATGTTGTACCATGGAAAAGCAGTGAAAGGATACTAATCAACGTCATCGTTTGGTTAGGCTTTCGAGAAGAGGTTTGTGAAACTGTTTTTATACAATGGATTTATATTTTCAATTCATTTTTTTTTTATCAGCGAAGAGCAGCACTAGCATAGAAAAACATCGTCAAGCGTAAAGCGTTCTTCCCTATGGTGAAGAAAAGTTTTTCAAGTGTTTACTCGAGCAGGAAGTATCGTAGCAAGTAATTGTAAGCCTCGCTTCCTCGTGTCATAGAAAGCGGATTTCCTCGAACACAAGTTTTGTTTTTCCATCGACACGTCCCAGCAGACCAATCAACGTTCCTAACAAAGTAAAAATTGTCAAATGAAAATTTTATTAGCAAAGCAAAAGTATTGCACACGTGTAGCTGTGTGTACGGTGTGTCCTCGAACGACAACAGATTTCTTGCGGGAGGTTTTCCCAGAGGATCACTTGTCAGGTTAAAGTCGAGGCTTGATAGAACTGGGGAACTCCAGCAGTCCCATCGATTTACGTAAGTTTGTTCAGATTTGGAAGTGTAGCAGATTGTTATGACTTTTAAACACAGATTTTCGTAGGGTTTTGTTAACTTGTTGAAATTATACCACCTCTTGTAATTAGGGTCCTATTGTGTTACAACTTAAAAATAATATTAGATTATGATATTACATATTTTAAAATGCCATTGTAAACTTTAACATCTTGCAATAAATTTCAATCTTATATAAATGTTTAACACGAAACAATCCGGACACATTAATAGCGCTGCCATCAAGGCATTTTTTGAGTATTTTTTTTTTCAAAATTTAACTGAATCAGCTGAATCATGTAAAGAATCAAATGCCTATTGGTTACCAGGATAAGTTAATTTTTTTACATTATGGCTTCAACGGATTCGATCCTGCACGCTCGAAACGAAATGGCAGACATGATTGTGGTACAATTGTACTAATTTAATCTAGTATGTTGACTGTGGTACTGGATTAAAGGAGTTCAACGATGCTACAATCATGTCTGTTTATGGTATTAAAGGGTCAGATCTATATATGTAGAGCACTAAACGCATTAATCTCTGCGTGCCTAACGTCTAAATTTGGATAGATTTCAAAATTCAATTAGCTATAAAAATATAATTGCGCAAACTTTTTCTGCACAACAAGTTGCATTTCTTTGGAAACCTATTCATATTACCTATAGTTTTTGTAACATTTTGAAAAAAAAAAACATAAACACAGTTTTCCCGATTTCCGTTGGGGTCACTTCTTTACCGTTCTGTAATAATTATACACGCGGTGAACAACAAAAAATTTCACACTCAAATGATGTCTGGCAGCTATACTGATGGCCCATGATCACGTCGTGTGACATATCAATCCTCATGATTTTATAAAACATGGCTGGTAATGGCCTTATTGACAGTGCATGTTCACACTAGTCCTTCCGGGCATCTTACGGAGTCCCCGAAGAAGTGGGTAATTCTCAAAAAGAACCAAAACCCGTCGTGTGACATATCAAACTCCATGGTTTTTCAAAACTCGGCTGGAAATGCATTGGTCTAATTACATCATTTGATTGAGAAAATATTATGTTCACCATGTGTATACCTATCACAGAACAGTAAAGCCGATTGCCGTCCTAGAGTGACCCCAACGAAAACCAGAATAACTCCAGAACCATGTATTTATCTAAATTTTTCCAGGCGGATTCAAAATTTTTATTAGATGCCCGACAAAATGCAATTTGTTGCGTAGAAAATGATTGAGAAATTATGTTTTTATAGCTTATTTAATTTTGAAATATATGCAAATTTAGACGTTAAGCACGCAAAGATTAACAAGAAATCGTGCCTCTAATCCTTGAGAATAGTTAAATATACTGGGCGATATGAACTCACACGTTACTGGTTGGGGCGAATCATTCAATGACAATAGAGTGGGTATTTTCTATGATTTGTGCGACGATTTCAACTTGACTATCTTGAACACTGGTGAAGCAACACGCATAGCAAAACCTCCTGCTCGAGAGAGCCGTCTTGACATATCTTTGTGCTTTAACTCACTATCATTAGATTGTCTGTGGAAGGTTATCAATGATCCGCATGGTAGTGATCACTTACTAATTATTATTTCAATCAAAAGTGGTCATCCAAAAACAGATCAGTCAATTCAAGTTCCTTTTGACCTCACAAGGAACATTGATTGGCAAAAATTTGTATCGGCGGTAACTCTTGGTATTGATTCTATCGATCCTCTACCACCATTGGACGAGTATCGTTTCTTTACCGAACTAATCTACAAAAGCGCATTAGAAGCTCAGAAACGACGTGTTCCAAGTGCATCCTTCAAAAGAAGACCCGCCACCCCTGGATGGGATGACGAATGCACAAAGTTGTATCTTGAGAAATCCGATGCCTTTAAAGATTATCGTAGACATGAAAGATCTGAGTTTTTTTAAAAGTATTTGAAGCTTGAAAAAAAAGCTTAAAAACTTACTAAAAGCAAAAAAACGAAATTACTGGCGTACTTTTCTCGAGGGACTTTCAAGAGAAACCTCGATGACAACGCTTTGGAACGCTCATCTTCCAATGAGAGTGAAGAATACTCCTCCCAATGGATATTCGACTTCGCTAAAAATGTTTTTCCAGACTCTATATCAGCACAACCAACTTTACGTTCACAATGCTGGAATTTTCAATGGCACTGCTTTCATCGAATAACTCTGCTCCGGGAAGCGATATGATCAAATTCGACCGTCTAAAAAACCTGCCCAATATCGCTAAAAGACGATTACTTAACCTATATAATTCATTTATGGAATTCAATATAGTTCCACCAGCATGGAGACAGTTTAAAGTTATAGCTATTCAAAACCCTGGGAAACCAGCGTCTGATCACAATTCTTACCGTTCGATCTCTATGTTATCATGCCTGAGTAAATTATTAGAACAAATGATCCTATCAAGACTTGACCATTGGGTTGAATCAAACAACCTACTTTCAAATACGCAGTTTGGTTTCCGAAAGAGTAAAGGAACAAACGATTCCTTAGCGATGCTTTCATCTGATATTCAACTGGCCTTCGCGCACAAGTAGCAATTGGCTTCAGTCTTTTTGGATATTAAGGGCGCATTTGATTCAGTTTCCATAGACATACTGTCAGACAGTCTGCACAGTAGTGGATTACCCGGTATTTTAAATAATTTATTGTATAATTTGCTGTCTGAAAAGAAAATGACCTTCAATCTAGGTCAACTGACAACTTCTAGAATTAGCTACATGGGCTTACCCCAAGGTTCATCTTTAAGTCCCCTACTTTATAATTTCTATGTCAAAGATATTGATAAGTGCATAGATAATCGATGCACGCTTAAAAAGCTTGCAGACGATGCCGTGGTTTCCCTGAGAGGTCCACGTGCGGAAATGTTGCAAAGACCATTGCAAAATTCCCTAAATAATCTGTTTTTCTGGGCAAGAAATTTAGGGATCGAGTTTACACCGCAAAAAACTGAATTGGTAGTGTTTACAAGAAAGCGGTTTCCAGCCCAACTATGTCTTGATCTTTTGGGCAGAGACATTATCCAAACTTTAACCTTCAAATACCTTGGAATCTGGTTTGATTCAAAATGCACTTGGGGTACCCACACTAAGTATTTGAAACAAAAGTGTCAACAAATGATCAACTTTCTACGATCAATTTCCGGGACATGGGGGCGTGCTCACCCGGAAGTCCAAGTTAAACTTTATAAAACGACTATTCTTTCAGTTCTTGAGTATGGCTCTTTTTGCTTCCTCTCAGCAAGAAAAAGCCACCTAATTAAATTGGAACGTATCAATATCGTTGTTTACGTATTGCCCTTGGCTATAAGCATTCAACACACAATATGAGCCTAGAGGTTCTAGCGGGAGTAAAACCCCTGCAGAACCGTTCCTGAGAGCTCTCATTGAGAATATTGATTAAATGTAGTGTCAGTAACAACCTTGTGATTGAAAACTTCGAAGAAATGCTCGAATTGAGCATCCAGTCTAGATTCGTGCGAATCTATCTTAATTATATGTCATCGGATATAAGCCTTCCGTGCTATAACCCCCCTCGTGTATGCTTTACTAACTACAGTTCCCCCATTGACCATGATCTCTCCAAGAAACAAGCTATTCAAGGAGTTCCAGATAAACTTCGACCTATCTCAATTCCCCGTATTTTTGCTGAAAAGTACCAACAAGTCAATTGCAATAGAAGATTTTTCATAGATGGATCACGCATTGATGGATCCACTGGCTTCGGCGTCTTAATACTCAACCGCCTTTCGGAAATCTCAGGAACCATTTTCCGTTTATGTTGCTGAGGTAGCAGCAAGCAACTTCGCATTGGGGATGATTTCCGACATGCCCATAGACCATTACTTCATCTTCTCGGATAGTCTCAGTTCGATTGAGGCTATTTGGTCGATGAAACAAGGTAGGCACTCATCTTATTTCCTTTCAAAGGTAAGGGAGCAGATGAGTTTGCTGGTCGAAAGATCATATATGATTACCTTTGTATGGGTCCCCTCACATTGCTCAATCAGGCAATGAGAAGGCATACTCTCTCGCGAAGGTGGGCGCAAAACAAGGCAAGATTTATGATAGAAGAATTTCACATGATGAATTTTTCCCATTAGTACGTCAGAGTTCTCTTTTAAGTTGGCAAAACGATTGGACAAGTAATTCTCTTGGGCGGTGGTTACATTCCATTATTCCAAATGCTTCTTCAAAAGCGTGGTTCAAAGGTCTGGATGTAAGTCGGGGCTTCATTCGCGTGATGTCAAGACTTATGTCCAACCACTACTCGCTATACGCACATCTCTACAGAATAAACCTCGTATATGTAGGTGTAGAACCGGTTATGATGACATCGATCACGCAGTTTGGTATTGCCCGGGTAATGACGCCTCCAGAGCACGACTGTTGGATACCTTTGTGGCCCGAGGTAGACAACCCTTCCGTGAAGTAAGAGATGTATTGGGAACCCGTGATCTTCATGCTGCCGATCTACGAATTCCTTTGTTTGTCTGATGTTAGAGTTTGATGTGACCATCGCCTCCTTTCCAAACAATTTTCAGCCATTCTGTTTCTGTGCTACTTGCTCCTGCCCAGCCAGGATTCGATCAACCGTCCTAGAGTTCTGAAGGAGGCTTCAGAAACCAGTTTTCTTACCTAGCTCCTTCCAATCCAAATTATTACCTATTAACCTCGAGCCTACCACGAGTAATTGGTACCCAATACTAACCCAGAACTACTGCTGTTTAAAATGTAAATTCAAGCATTACTGATTTTTGGTTCCACAAAGTGTCACACACGACTGAGCCTAGTAAATAAACGAACTAGTTAAATAAATATATATATACTAACGATATTGTCAGCATATCCTTTTATTCGTGTTATTGCCGCAATCATTGTCTGAAGAATTACCTGTTCATCAATAACTAGATATCTCCTAATATCAATTATGATATTACTTTTCTAGAAATATACGTTCATCGACACCATCCTCTCAAAAAGATTTCCATCACCCAAAAATACTTTAAGATCCTACCTTGGGCATTCGACGTTGTCACTGCTATCTGCTTGAATACCGACTCGAATGGAATCTTGAAGCGTACGATACGGTAGCGCCGATCATTGGAATCAGTCGTTTCGATATTGACAGCTGAATGGCGTTGTTGGCCCGTCATCGTTGTCGTCGTCGTCGTCGTCATCGAGCGTGGAGTGGAATTATTTCGGCGTTTTTCCCCAACGGAGGAGCGTTGAATGACATGATGTGATTTTGGTCCCGAATGGAATAAAACGAAAGCAAAAATCATTCCCCGCATCGGTTTTCCGGTTCCATAGAATGTGTTACCATTACCAGTTAGATTTGCACAATCCGACCACCACGTATCGTTACCCAAGCACCGAGCATAAAACCGTGACGCGACGCTTGCTTGCAAACAATCTATCAACCCAGAGTAGCTGGTACTTAATGGAAATCCCTCGTGGCATTGCCGAGTTCGAAGAAATGTTGTTATTAACATGCCATAAATCCCTCGTCGAGTAGCAACCGTCCACCAATCTCATCACACACACACACATCTCGACAAAGGAAAAATAAAACCCTACATAGAATAGGCAAAGAGTACCTCTAGCACCGAATCAGAAGAAGAAACACGACACAGCACCTACTTATTTCCATTCTGACTGGGCGCTTAAATTTAGGATGAAAATCTGTTTTCCCCGTGCTTCGTTGAGCTCCGTGATTTGAATACTAGCCCAGTCAACCCAATAAATTTAATTGAAAATAATAGCAAGGCCACCACCAACGTCACTGGAATGAAAGCGAAAACATCCAATCTGCTCGGATTGAAATATTGAAGTGAAAATTAATTCAATGGTCTTAAACACAATCTATAGGAGAATTCCACAATCGAATACTTTCGATACCATATCACAGACTGACTGTGCGACAAAGCATTCTTTGAATCTGTCTCGAAATTTGCATTCAAAGAACGAACAAACTGCAACCCACTGCACACTGGGGACAACAACGTAAAAATGTTTCAGAATTCAAAATTCAATAACTCTTGTTCGCGCTGAAGGAACTTACAGGAAAAAGTCTCAGGAATCGAATGGAACTAGTTTCATCTTGGGAAGTTGAGGTTTTAAGCGATTTTAGAATAAAAACCGAAGACAGAAAATCAAGAAGACTGGCAACTCTTCCATTTTTCCATACGAACACTATGAGACAGGTACAATCGCGTCATCTGCCGCTCAAAGGTAAATGCTTCGATCGAATTTGATAGCAAAGATTAAATCCTCAGAAGAAATGTAGCACCTTCACTCAAGCGCAGCGCTATTGTATCTCTCACTTGGATTCTGGCAAAGTTGCTAGTCTTCTTGATATGATGTTTTGGATAAATCCCAACATTTTGTAATACTCTCAACATATTTAATCATGATGATAAAAATTTTC
This sequence comes from Ochlerotatus camptorhynchus, assembly GCF_037179485.1. Classification (NCBI taxonomy): domain Eukaryota; kingdom Metazoa; phylum Arthropoda; class Insecta; order Diptera; family Culicidae; genus Ochlerotatus; species Ochlerotatus camptorhynchus. The sequence goes on from NW_027041110.1 coordinate 1,160,345, forward strand.
AGTAGATAAACTTCTCAAGAATCAAATAAAAATGGTTTCAACTTGCGCACATATGTGATAACTGTCATTTTGACCCCAATATCCGTATTCTCAAAATAAAACGACTGTAAAGGCTTGTTTTCAATGAGAGAATATTATCAAATAAAGTTATTCTTGAGGAAAATTCTCAGAAATTCATAGGAGAGAACCGTTTTAGGTATAACGATTAACATTTTATTCAAAATAAGGGATTTTGGAACAAATCTGCCAACTTGCCCTAGATGAAACCAGGTCTATTCGATTCCTGAGACTTTTTCCTGTGAGAACGATTTGACCAAGTTCCTTCAGCGCGAACAGGAGTTATTGAATTTTGATACATTTTTACGTTTGATGTGCACCAGTGTGCACTGACTGGCTCTGGTGCAAATTTCCATGTTGCGTCAGCAGATTACCAGATATGTATATATTTCACACTTGAGCTGTCAGGCAGCAGCGTGATTGATTGAAATGAAACCGTGTCCCTCCAAATTGGTGACAATGGAAGATCAAGCATGGATTGAATATAAAATTTCAGAACTCGTTTGCTTAGCTCTCCGGCGATGTCAAGCACGACATGACAAGTGAATCGTTGAAGCGGGGAAATTGGCTTGGATTGAGTCGTACTAGGTACTGTCACTCAGAATAGAGTGACGCTTTGTGGCAAATCAAGTTCGCTGTTGGGGAAATGGTTTGATTCATTTGAATTGAAATGCCAAAAGGAGCAGCAGTTTTTCAAAGGATGATTGGTTGATGAGTTTTTGGGTTGGGATTAGGACTTTAAGGATCGTTAAAGGGTTGTTAAAGTTTCAAAATTGTTTTCAAATTCTAGCTCCCACGTCCGCTTGTTATTCTTCTAGGAATGAAATTCGGTCGTAAAAATTTATCTCACTTAGACTTGGGGATGCTACAATGATGATGAACGAAAATTAGTTTGGGAAAGGTGTGTAAATTGTTACAAAATTCTTGCGTTGAGTTCAATCTTTGCATACGCATTGATGAGAGCGGCATTTAGCTTTTTTGTTAAAAATAGCAAAAAATTCGGTATCTCGTGGACTTTGGAATGATTCTCTGGCGATATTTTGAAATTAGGGTTTACTTTCCTCAAAATTATTTCCTTACTTTCCTTAATCTTCATCGTAATTGTGAAACCTCTTATTCGCAACAAATTTATTTGATTATTGATAGAACATTGCAGTAAGTATAATTATTTAAACTTAGATCATTAAACTGAAAAAAAAAGTAAATTAATGCTTTATTTCGAAATTTATGTATGGGTTCAATATTAAGAACACTTGGGCCGACATTAGGGACATCAACTCTATGTACTTAGAATTAATTTACTTGGATTTTTAAGTTATTTAACGCCAGGGATTCTCAAACAGTGCAATGCAGAGTACTTAGTAAGATTTTGAAAAAAAAAATCTATGGCTAGATTTTTGTTAATTGTGTTAATCTACAAGATAAAGATAATTAATGAACCAAAATTAAATTTTTTTTTATAAGTGCTTACAAGATGTTCATGTCTGATTCTGATCAAGTTCTGATTGTTAAATTCTAACTTTCTGGTTCATTAATATTATTATAAATCAAATTCTTAGTTTGAGGTTTGCATTTTGAGATTTTCAGATTCTTATAGTAATCTGCTTGGAAGTCGATTTGGATAAAAATTTACTGCCGCCATGGCGCCTAAACGCAAAAGAAAGGGGCAAACTCTTGACCCCCTTTCTGATGAAATTAATTTGAGTAATCAATTTGATTTGCTCACGGATGATGAGAATGATCCATCATCCAAGAAAAATTCTAGTAAACTTTCCCGGCTTAATGCCAAGAAGGAAAAGATTCCCCCTATTGTGATAACTACTTCCGATTTCCATGCTCTTCGCACGGAACTTTTGAATTTCGTGAAAGTTAAGTTTTCACTACAAATTGGACGTCGGGGTGAATGCCGTGTATTGGCTGAAAACTTGGACGGATTTAAATGTCTTCTCAAGTATCTTACTGAGAAGAAGCACAAATTTTTTACTTACGACACCAAAACTGAACGTGTGTTCAAGGTTGTCATGAAAGGACTGCCCAGTGGTGAATCCCTGGATCAGATCAAAGATGAACTGGCAAAATTACTTGGAGTTGTGCCACTCCAAGTAATCAAAATGAAAATGAAATCCCGTCCTGGCGATTCGCGCAACGGGATTTCTAATGATTTTTATTTAGTTCACTTCAAGTCTAGTGAACTAAACAACCTTAAGGCCTTAGAAAAAGCTAGCCTTATGCTCCATGTCCAAGTGAAGTGGGAACACTTCAGGAAGACTGGAGGAAATTTCCAAAACCTCACTCAGTGCCGTAAGTGCCAGGGATGGGGTCACGGAACTAAAAATTGCTACATGCCAACTAAATGCATGAATTGTGGTGATTCCTCTCACGCAAAGGACGACTGTCCTGTGAAGGAAGATCGTAAGAAATTTAAATGTTCAAATTGTTTTAATCTACAAGATAAAGATAATGAATGAACCAAAATTAATTTTTTTTTATAAGTGCTTAAATTCTAACTTTCATTAATATTATTATAAATCAAATTCTTAGTTTGAGGTTTGCATTTTGAGGTACAAAGTTTTGAAATTTAATTAAAATTGAATTCTGAAAGTTCTGGGTTAAACAAACTTCGAAGATTAAACTGTCAATATTTCTAAAACATTGTTCTATTCTCTGGCTATTGTATTTTTTTTAAATAAAATTCCGTAAATAAATAAGCTTTCTAGTTTACGTTTCGTTTCGCTTTTTACGGTAATGTTGAAAAATTACATACAATCATAAAAAAAAACTAAGCATTCAACAAGACATTTGTAGCGTTCGTCTCTGTTACTTAAGACAACGGCTTAAGCGCCACCTTCTGATTTGAAGGACCGTTATCTCTCGTCTAAGCCCGGCATGAGACTACCCTTCTCAGAGCAGGTTGAATAGTAATTCCAGAACCGAAAACAACAAATTTACCCAACGAAATGAGCAAATGAACTGGATTATTGCGGAACATATATTGAAGAAAACTGAACCTGAACTGAGCGGCAGAAAAGGTTTAAGCTTGAAAGAGCAAACAAACTAACTTAAATCAATCAATTAACGATCCTGAATAGTTGAAATCAAAAATAGAATATTTCAATCATTCGCATAAATTATTTAATAACTAAATCGAATTTATAGAGTTGCACATAGGGCCTATACTTAGGAAATTGCAAGCATAAAAAACCTTATTGTAAACATTCAGTTCACCTTTTGGTACACCCTAGTTTGATCTAGTGACGTCACGCATTTAGTTTAACTAAAAAGGGGTTCTTCATTTATTTAAATGTTCACAGTATCTAGGGGAGATCTGACCTTGGCGATCGGCGAGGTGCTCCAAAGACGATATAGTATCTCAAGCGTTCCCTCGGCGTCTCGATGTTCTTCGACGAAATCTTTCGTTGTGTTGGCATTCGTGCGTATCCGTTGGCGTGATTGGTGATACAAGGGGTATGCATCCCCGGAAGATTGGTGGAGTGAGAGTGAGTTGGCTTTGCTCTCTGCCTTACGCCTTGACGTTACAAGCCGTCACGAATGGCGTCTTAACTCCCACCCGAAAACTTATCAACACAATCGATCGAAGAACGTACGCGTACACAGGCACAAGTTCGATTCTTCGCTACTTGACTCAGGGAGTTTCCCAACCCCACAATCACACGTAGCCGGAACAACCTTCGGTTAATGCAGTCCAGAAAAGCCGAATCTATACCAGACAACAAAAATCCAATCCGGATGAACCAATACAGTCCAGACTAGCAACCCACGATGGATGGGCTTGACGACGCCTATTCAACGTGATAATCTCACTATTGGTTACAATGTATCTACCAAAAGGCTTTCCTGAATATTCAAAATTCTTCCACTTAATTCACTTTAGGTTAAATTCAATCTGTTCTTTTTGCAGCTATCCGAACGTTTGAATTTAGTTTTAAGGCTATAACTAGAAATCACTTGAAAATTTTACGATCACTTCCAAAATTGATTTTTATTATATAACTGACTCCAACAGAATAAATCGAGCGACGCGCAAATAGCTTGGTTGAACCTTTTTGCAACGACGCAATTTCCACCTTCTAATGTACGTTTTCTAAAGAGGTTATTTTTTATTGGTCAGCTCTGGCGGACTAATTTGGAACAATACTTTCCACTGACTCGGCTTTCCACACAAAAGATCAGGTAGAAAATAATTTGTTGAAATTTCCGCAACTTACCGAAGGTTTAATTTATTTTTGAATCCAGTTAATTCGCCTTAAATTATACATGTTCGTGCAAGTTTTTATTTATTCCAATAGGTGGCTATAAAAGTACAATAGAAAGCTTACAATTGATATAAGTAAAAAGGAATCCTTCTTGGATATCGATTTGGAAAATTCCTCTTCGATCCTTCAGATTCTTTTAGTAATCTGCTTGGAAGTCGATTTGGATAAAAATTTACTGCCGCCTAAACGCAAAAGAAAGGGGCAAACTCTTGACCCCCCTTCTGATGAAATTAATTTGAGTAATCAATTTGATTTGCTCATGGATGATGAGAATGATCCATCATACAAGAAAAATTCTAGTAAACTTTGGCTTAATGCCAAGAAGGAAAAGATTCCCCCTATTGTGATAACCACTTTCGATTTCCATGCTCTTCGCACGGAACTTTTGAATTTCGTGAAAGTTAAGTTTTCACTACAAATTGGACGTCGGGGTGAATGCCGTGTACTGGCTGAAAACTTGGACGGATTTAAATGTCTTCTCAAGTATCTTACTGAGAAGCAGCATTTTTTTTTACTTACGACACCAAAACTGAACGTGTGTTCAAGGTTGTCATGAAAGGACTGCCCAGTGGTGAATCCCTGGATCAGATCAAAGATGAACTGGCAAAATTACTTGGAGTTGTGCCACTCCAAGTAATCAAAATGAAAATGAAATCCCGTCCTGGCGAATCGCGCAACGGGATTTCTAATGATTTTTATTTAGTTCACTTCAAGTCTAGTGAACTAAACAACCTTAAGGCCTTAGAAAAAGCTAGCCTTATGCTCCATGTCCAAGTGAAGTGGGAACACTTCAGGAAGACTGGAGGAAATTTCCAAAACCTCACTCAGTGCCGTAAGTGCCAGGGATGGGGTCACGGAACTAAAAATTGCTACATGCCAACTAAATGCATGAATTGTGGTGATTCCTCTCACGCAAAGGACGACTGTCCTGTGAAGGAAGATCCTAAGAAATTTAAATGTTCAAATTGTGGTGAAAACCACAAATCCAATTTTTGGGAATGTAAGGACTCGCAAAGCGATCCTACAATCTCGTTCTAAGCGCCAGGTAGGAAACGCTCCACGTTTCCGACCAGGTACAAATTCCTCTGCTGTTAACAACGGTCAGCGAGGAACAAATTCTACATTCGTACCCGTAGGTACAAATATCACCCCTGCTTCAAATTTTTCATCTGTACCTACTCCCCACGCTGCTAACAATGTTCAGCGAGTTAATGGAGCTACCTATGGTGCTATTGCAACGGGTAGAAATCAAAATACTAACCAACGTAATTCTAACGGAAATTTTGACAATTTTGACTTAGGAAGCATTACTGCCCCTAAAATGGAATTTTACAGAAATCATTAATTGACATGATTTCTGATATGCTTAAATCTAACTCCATGTTTGCTGCTATTCAAACTGGGGTAAAATTTGCAAATAATATTGTCATGACTTTAAAATTCAGTAATGGATTTTAAAGCATTAGATATTTTAAATTGGAATGCTCGATCTCTTAGAGATAATGAAGACGAGCTATTTAACTTTTTGAGAGTTCATGACGTGCATATTGCCGAACGTTCCTTAAACCTGACCATAAGGTTAAGAAGGACGCAAATTATTTGATTTATAGAAATGATCATCTTGATGGACCCTGTGGTGGCGTTGCCATCATTGTTCATAGACGAATCAAACATAAAATTCTTTCTTCATTTGAAACCAAAGTTTTTGAAACTTTGGGTGTTTCTGTTGAAACAAAATTTGGACAACTTACGTTTATAGCTGCCTATTTGCCATTCCAATGCGTAGGCCAGCAAAAGAATTTTCTCAAGGGTGACCTTCAGAAACTTACCCATCATAGGTCTAAATTCTTTATTATTGGTGATTTTAATGCAAAACACCGCATTCCAATGGTAATATTCTGTTTGATGATTGTTTTGCAGGTTATTACACTATTCAATATCCAAACAGCCCAACATGCTTTTCTTCTGCAAGAAATCGCTCCATCATTGATTTGGTCTTTACTGATTCATGTCAACTTTGTAGCCAATTGGTTACCCATGCTGACTTCGGTTCTGATCACCTTCCAGTAACTTTTGAAATATCCCAAGATATAATTTGTAATCCCAACAGCTCTACTTTTAATTACCATAGAGCTGATTGGGAGCAATATCGAACATTTATGGAATATAACTTCGATCGAAACATTCCTTTGCAAACCGAAGATCAAATTAATTATGCTCTTGAATCTCTGACTACTTCTATATTTGAAGCAAGAGCTGCCTCAGTACTTAAATGCGAGGTTAAATTCGATTCAATTATAATAGACAACGATCTTCAGCTCTTGATCCGTCTTAAAAATGTCCGTAGGTGACAATATCAAAGAACACGCGATCCTACTATGAACATTATCTGGCGGGATTTGCAAAAACAAATTAAAAACGAGTCTTTGCCCTGAGGAATAAAACTTTTGAAAATAATGTTTCTAAATTAGACCCGAGTTCCAAAACCTTTTGGAAACTCACAAAAATTTTGAAAAAACCTCAAAAGCCTATTCCAGCGCTTAAAGAAGGTGGTAAAATTTGGAAAAAGCTCAGAAACTTGCTAAGCAATTCGAGAGTTCCCATAATTTCAGTTTGGGTCTTACTAGTCCTATTGAGAATCAGGTTGCTCGGGATTATCTGAATATTTTCTCTCGGGAATATAGTTTTGATGATTCCTGGGGGACTGATTTGGACGAAGTAAGGTCTATAACTAAAAAGTTTCAAAACATGAAAGCTCCAGGTGTACCTTGTCTTTCTTGGTAAAATTATTTAACAGATGTTACCATTTGGCATACTTTCCTGATAAATGGAAAAATGCAAAAGTTGTTCCAATTTTGAAGCCGGATAAAAATCCAGCTGAAGCTTCTAGCTACCGTCCAATAAGTTTGCTTTCTTCAATAAGTAAACTTTTTGAAAAGATAATTTTGAATAGAATATGAAGCATTCATATCAATACGAACTCAATTTTTGCAGATGAGCAGTTTGGATTTCGCCATGGGCATTCAACTTCTCATCAACTCTTAAGAGTTACCAATTTAATTCGTTCAAACAAATCTGAAGGCCACTCAACTGGAGTTGCTCTTCTAGACATAGAAAAAGCATTCGACAGGGTTTGGCATGAAGGTTTGATTGCTAAATTGAAAAAGTTTAATTTTCCACTTTATATTATGAAATTAGTTCAAAATTATTCAACTGACAGAACTCTGCAGGTAAATTATCAAAATTCCAAATCTAATCGACTACTTGTTAGAGCAGGAGTTCCTCAGGGTAGCATTCTTGGGCCTATATTGTATAACATTTTCACTTCGGACCTCCTTGATTTGCCTCAGGGTTGCCACAAATCTTTGTTCGCTGATGACACAGGCATTTCCGCTAAAGGAAGAAGTCTTCGTGTTATTTGCAGCAGACTGCAGAAAAGTTTAGATATTTTCTCTTCTTATTTACAAAAATGGAAGATTCCTCCCAACGCTTCCAAAACTCAACTTATAATATTTCCACATAAGCCTAGAGCTTCCTTTTTGAAACCTAGTAGTAGTCACATAGTCACTATGAACGGAGTTCCAATTTCCTGGTCAAACCAAGTGAAATATCTTGGATTAAAACTTGACCAAAAATTAACTTTTAAAGATCACATTGAGGGCACTCAAGCCAAATGTAACAAATATATAAAATGTTTGTATCCTCTTATAAACAGGAAATCCAAATTTTGCCTGACGAATAAACTTCTAATATTTAAACAAGTTTTTAGACCGGCCATGCTTTACGCTGTGCCAATATGGTCTAGTTGTTGCACTACCAGGAAAAAAGCACTTCAAAGGATTCAGAACAAAGTTCTGAAGATGATTTTAAAGTTGCCTCCCTGGTACAGTCCTACCGAAGTACATAGAATTTCGAATGTTGAGACTTTAGAACAAATGTCCAACAAAATAATTGAAAATTTCAGGCAAAAATCGTTGCAATACTCAATTGCAACGATTAATTCCCTTTATACTTAGATAAGATTTAGTTTTAGTTTTTAGTTTTAAGATTTCAATTGTTATACTGACATGCAGGTTTAAAAAAAACCTGTTTAAAATACTGAATTGCCAAGACAGGAACAATGTAAAAACACTTAGAAATATATCATAACAATTAAGGCTGGTAAGGTACTGTAGTAACTGGAGCACTTAGGTTAAAATGAAATGTAATTTATTTTGAAGTTGGAACAAATAAAGAGTTAAAAAAAAAGTTCAATCACACGTTCTCTTCGTCGAGTTGCTTATGTTTCAGCTTGAGCTTGTTTTTTGTCGAATACGGATTTTGTGTAAAAGTAGTGTGGCCTCCGATTTAGGTGCCTAGCTAAACGGGCAATTGTAAGACTAGAAGAGTAGAAAGCGAGCATATTCCAATTTTGAGAAAGGCACGAATCGGGTTGATCATCTCCTTTACCAAACTCCTCGGTTGGGAACAGATGGTGAGGGCTATCATCCCCCAAAACCACTGGCAAAAGAGATGATCGCCGATTTGCTCACGTACCTTCGACGTGCGGAAACAGTTCTATCGATTGGTTCACACTCAAGTCGTCATCTGACCAGTGGTGGCGGGGGAGAAAATCTCTCAACTTCCTAAACTCTAAACTCTCTAAACTTCCTAAGCTAGCAAATTGGACGAGCAGCTATATCTCCTCATCATCTTACTCTTGTGAATAAACTTGTTAAAAGCTTCCATTTTTGACGTGACATAGAGTAGCTTTATAATGGTTTTGTCAATGATTTACTAGAAGCCATTAAGTCACTAAATAAACGAATTCAGTTTTTGTTCAGACCTTTTTGTTTTGAGATAAATGTAATGGGGATAAAATAAATTTAGCAGACTCTCTCTTAAAACCACATTAGACAAGATTGTTTATTTTATAATAGTTTTATCGAGCCGTACCAGAGGCGATACAAAAATGATAAACCTTGGGTTAATAGCAAACAGTTTGGTTAAAAATAAGGCTTTGTTATAGACTGGAAAACGTTGTGAAATATTGTTTAAACCATAAACTGATGACCACCCAATCGGCTTTTGTTGACTATTCAATAAAACTAAATGGAATAATGCATAATATGTACTTTAATAAAACACAAATAAAGCTTTACGCCTAGAATATTACTTGGCAAGACGTCTATCTGTATTATGAAAGTTCGTTGAATTAAAATTCCGTACTGCCCTTTCAGGTGGGTAAATCGCTGAAAATTTGGATTCTAAAGAAAACCCGCCAAAATTCCACAATCTTTCCAGAAAAAATCACCCTTCTAAAATCTCGTTTTCATACCCAACACGAAAACACACGGTTTTGGGTGTCGGATGCCAGACTTCGGAACTTTAATTTAGTGCCGGAGCCACAATACTTCCTTGAAACGTATTGTAACCAAACTATTGACCTCATTTAAATTTCATCCGAAGCTGACATGACCATATGTGCATGCCCCCCTCATAGGTAAGGTTCACAATCTGCTGCCCGATGGTTTCCGATGCATTTATACGCAATGTACTCACAATATTCAACATCTATTAACTCTTTCACGGATTGTTTCCCTTGGATGCTGTTCTAATGTGAATGCATTTCCCCTGAATTACCCTTGAACGGACATCCATTCCTGTATGCGGGGTCCGTAAAATGAGCTATTCCAACAGGATAGAAGCACTTAGCCACAAAACAGTGATTACGTTTAGAATTTATTCGATTATGTGGAATTCAATTGGAAAATCTGTTTGTTGTTTAGTGTAGCGGGACCCGCTTGGACAGGGGAGAATTATTTGGGAAATTAAGCCAAGGGGAAGCAATCTGTTTTGTGTTTTGGTTGGTCGACCACGTCGATGGAGAGCTTGTTTGAAATATTTAAGCGTTGGAATGCGTTGTGTTGGCTGGGGATTTTGTACGACCGTTTCTGTACAGTTGTGGCAGGATTGCTTAGGATTGCACATAAAACGAAAGCGGATTTCAGAAAACCTCATACATCACTCGGCACCTATTCGTGTTAAATATTCGTACAGTACGCTCGAATTCGTTTCCAACTGGTTAATCATAATCAAACCTCCCTGTCATCAGGCGTGAGTTATGACAACAGAAAAAGACACACACTAGACTATTTCGAGAGCATCCTTCCTTGCGATAAAAGCATACATCTATTGGGACTGGAACGGTATGGCGCAAATGATAGTGCGATAAAGGTAAGCTTGGCCAAAGTGAAACTCGTGACGGTATAAATTGTGCATGATCAGTACTCATTTGTCAGCACAGTTCATTCTAGGTGAAGCTGGTGATTGTAGTGACACGTGACATGAATTACTAGTGCAGTTGGTTTCATTAGGCGGTTGTGGTGTGCTGATTGGAACAAAATTTATAATCGCGGATGTAGTTGTGAATTGTTGCTGTTTTGGGGGGTGATTGTGATGCTACATTATGATTTTGTGTTTGCTCGATTCCAGCACTCACTAATGAGCACGAACATACATTTGTTATTTTCGTGTTGTGGGGTGTCAGCTACCATTTCACGTAACACGTGTGTGGTGTGAATACTGAGAGAAAGAGTTAGGTAAAAATCGGATATTTACGCACTGCGAGTGCTAATGAGACGGTAATTCAGAGAGTCAGTACTTGGTTGTGTGAAAAATGATAATTGATTGTTTGTTTCTTTCTTGCCGGCCAGATCTTGGCGCAACTGGCCGCATAGCATTAGCGGCAGCGCAGAAGCCCCGCCAAATCTTAGCATAGTAGGAACGTTGGGATTAACGCTATCTTTACTAAAAGGGTCTGAGGAAAACACGTTACTGTTAGGAACGGTGCTACCGATCAGGGTGCTGTTTTCGTTTGCGCTACCGCGACGCTGCGAACCACTGGACGAGAATAGGCCACTGACGAAGCTGCTCCGGCGCGATGATCCCTGACAGAGGCTCGCTGTGGACAGGAAGCCCCGTCCCGGGTCCAAATCGTTAACGGTGGCGGTCGTGCCCGGGATCGACGACATCGATGCTATCTCGAGCCCGGCTGGTGTGTTGTGATTGTAGTTGTAGTGGTTTTTTTTGGTGGTGGTGGTGGTGGTGGTGGTGGAAGTGGTGGTAGTAGTTGTAGGCAATAGGGTTGTAGTAGTAACGGTACAGGCAGTACGTGTGCCACGTTGTTCGGAGTGGGCAGAATATGAAGCGGAAGAAATTGAGGAACGAATTGTTTGTTAGATCACAGCGGACATGTTCTGGCGATGTTGATTCAGTGGCAAACGGTTCAGAAATCATAATCGAAGCTTTTGAAACGATACCGCTACGGAATAAGCAATGTCCTGAAGGACGAAGACGTCACACACAGAGGCGAAGATAAATTGACGGAAGATGTGTATAGTAACATCATGAATCATAACGATAGGTGTGATGGGTGGGTGATGTCTGAAACTAGTAGAAGCACGAAGTATGTGCAATTGCAATGGTGAAGATGTCTAGTCCTGAATAGGTTTACAATTGAGAAAAGTGAGTGATTGTAATATTGATGTTGGGCAGCAACGTGATATCTTTTCGGATCGCCTGTAACGTTTTTGAGTATCATCAGCAGTTCTTTAATGACCGTGTAGGAACATTTATGAAGAACCGATCAATCATAAAATTGATCTTGTTCCTCGTTGTGCATTACGACCAATAAGAATGTAATGTGCTTAAGTCTAATACTTAACATTGAGATTGTCCTTGAATCGCTTACATGTAGTCCTGATTTAGACAGTTATTTAAACTATCCTATATACGTTGTCAAACCTCTTACACTGAACAAAGTAAGAGTAGCTCCGTAATTAACTTTACGTGCAAAACAAATGACATGCACATAAAATGTACGGGTGAATTTCTTACATCTAACAATAAATATTATGGAAATTCTAACAATGGACTGTAGCGTACAAGAAAGTATTTTCAGAATGAACATTTTCGTATAAAACCTTCACGAGATCCTGATGAATGTGGGCGTCTATACCCGAGCAGGAGAAAAAAAACTTCAGGTATGAAAATATCGTAACGGGCAACCTGAATATGGTATTTACAAGCCTGATATAAGAGGTGAAATACGAAAAATAATACCTCATAACGAACAAATACATTGTTTGGTCATTACAATAACTGATGGATACTACACGCTTTTCTGATGCCAGATTACCATATTTTCCCGAGCAGGAAAAAAAAAACTTATTAATATCAAATTCAGGTATGAAAATAGCTTAACTGGCAACCTAAATATGGTAATAGTGAGGCTGACATAAGAGGTAAAATACCACAAATAATACCTCAAAAAGTATTCTACGAATAACGAACTAATAAATAATTTAGTTTTTACAATAATAAACGGATAACAGACACTTTTTTAGATGCCAGAGTACCATAATTTGTAATTTGAAGGTCTTCTAATACCAATTTAATAACTCTTTTAGGTGTTATTGCCTAAAAACTGAAAGATCACATATTGTTATTTTGGTATTCATTTGATATTTTACAAAAAAACGATAACTGAATAATATCAAAAAAAGGTATATTCCTCAAGCATACCAAAATCTGGTATCAGACCACATTAAGATATTCATTTGTTATCGATTAGCTATCGGTTCCTGCTTGGGTTGTTATTTTAAAGATCATTTCATACCTAAACAATAACTCTTTTAGGTGCTATTGTCTTAAAACTGAAAAGTCTCGTTTTGTTATTTTGGAATTTATTTGAAATTCTACAAAATATTTCGATAGCTGAATAATATAAAAACAAGGTTTTATACGACAAGCATAGCAAAATAAGTTATCAAATCACAACCACGCCCAACCCGAGTAGATGAAAATAATTTATGAATACCTCATTCTGACCTGATACCAAAATTTGATCTGGATCAGCCTGACATATGAGGTAAAATACCAAAGAATAATACCAAAAAATTACATGCACATAACAAAAATTCAGTGTCAACATTTGAAAGGGGCGTAATTGCCTGTGTAAACAATGGCTTTAGCCGTCGATTTCTCTCGAATAAAAGCTCAGTCATGAAAAATAATGACACCAACAGGTAGAGGAATGATTTCTCTACCAGCTAGCATTGTTATTTTGGAGGGTCGAGATATCATTCGCGAGAAAATGACGGCTAAAGCCATTGTTTACAAAAGCAACTACGCCCCTTTGAAATGTTGGCACTGAATTGATGGTTGAATATCAAAAGAATGCCTGTGTGTTATCGTTTTGGTATTGCATTTGCTTTATTTGGTATTGGAATGATATTGTGGGAACATTATTTTGGTATTATTTTTTGGTATTTTACCTCTTTTATGTCAGGCTAATCCATACCAATTTTAGGTATCGAAATATTTGTTCCTGCTCGGAAAGTTATTTTGGGCATCCGGACAATGCGTGATTTTTTCAGGAATATCACTCTATTTGAAGACAAGATTTTAAGAGTTGGTTGGAAATGCTATCTAACATGAAGCTTTTGTTCAATAATTTATTAGCTAGATAATGATCTTAGAAGAGGGTAGGTAGATAGTTCCTTTAGAGTACGGCAGTATGGAAATTGAATAGAAGTTGAAAATCAGCGAAGGGCCATTAATGCGACAGTACAAAGTAAACTATGCTGATGATGGTATAGCACACAACAACCACCCTACTGCTTTCTCTCTGAGATGACCATGACGAGAGGAGCAACACAATAGTTGGGTAAAGAAGAATTGCATTTTAACACACCATCGACTGCAAATGCCTTCGGCAACGTGGGGCTTTAGATAGTGATGAAACGTCGCTAGAACTATTCCACAGCCGCAGACAGTAGTTGGCAAAGGCGGGCGCACACTTTTTGCCTGTAGATTTGAAGACATGCTTCAAATCTCCGCGTGCATCGAACGTGTTAGGCAAAAGGTGTGAGTTTGACTTTGTACTGTCGCATTAATGGCCCTTCGCTCATTTTCAACTTCTGTTCAATTTTCATACTGTCGTACTCTACCTACCCTCTTCTAAGATCATTATCTAGCTAATAAATTATCGCACTAAAGCTTCATGTTAGTTAGCATTTCCAACCAGCTCTGAAAATCGCAAACTTCGCGTATGCAGTAACATAAAAACATTTTGAAAGATTTTAAGGATATTCTAATGCTCATTCTAGTGGAATTGAAAACATAATTTACGTTCTCAATTTCTGTTAAGACATGATAAATGAAAAAAAGCAGAGTGATCAATAGATCCCTGGACGTTAATGCGTTAGGATATTCATATGTTATCGGTTAGCTATCGGTTCCTGCTTGAGTGCCCAAGAAAAAACAGATAGCATGTGAATATATTACCGTGATATGCTTGTGGTATAAAACCTTGTTTTAATACTAACCAACTATCGACATACTTTGCAAAACATCAAATAGATACCAAAATAGCACAACGTGATCTTTCAGTTTTAGACAATAACAACTAAAATAGTAGTTATTGGCTTGGCATTATAATGCATTTAAAATAAAAAAATATGGTATTAAGGCATAAATAAATGCGTTAATTATCCGTCACTTATTATAACTTCTTAATTAATTATTAACTAAGGCTTGTACTCCAAAAAAATGCACCATTTTTATCCGTGTGTAACTCTTTTATCCGTGGGTAAAAATTGATGAAAATCTGGGTTTAACTAGTTTGGAGTGAATTGTTTACATGTGCAAAATTTCATAACAATCGGTTCAGTGGTTATTGAGATGTCATCGAAAGTCATGGAAAATCCGACTGCGACCATGAGATGGATCGGAAGACAACTGGGAATCACCCATACAACTGTGTCTCGGGTGTTAAAATCGTTTAAGGAGTCCCAGACGACCAAGCGGCGGGCTGGAAGTGGAAGAAAATCGAAGACAGCTGACCCTGTGAAGGCCCGGAAGGTGTTGGATTATTTCAAGCGTAATCCGAACCTTTCGATTCGCGACGCGGCTCTGAAGGCAAAGTGTTCCGCCTCGTTCGTTCAGCAAACCATGAAACGAGCTGGGCTTCGTGTATTCAAGGTCTGGAAGGCACCGAACCGGCGTGATCAACAAAACACGGCGGCCAAATCCCGCGCAAGGAAGCTGTATCGAGAGTGGTTAACGAAACCGATGTGTGTGGTTATGGATGTCGAAACCTACATCAAGGCAGACGCAAAGCAGATTCCAGGGCTGGAGTTCTACGTTGCCAAATCACGGTTTGATGTTCCGGAAGCCATAAGGAAGAAGAAAGTGGACAAATTTGCCAAAAAATACTTGCTCTGGCAGGCCATATGCCAATGCGGTAAGCTGAGTAAACCGTACATCACAATGGGTACCATCAACAGCGAAATTTACCGCACCGTGTGCCTCCAGAAGCGTCTGTTGCCCTTCCTGCGGTCCCATGGAGGCGAGACATTATTTTGGCCGGACCTGGCATCATGCCATTACGCGCGATCAACGTTGGATTGGTACAGAGACAATAACGTTGTTTTTGTACCAAAACCGCCAACCCCCCAAATTCACCAGAGATTCGTCCGGTGGAAAGATTTTGGGCCATAATGAAGGCCAAAGTTCGAAAATCGTCCAAGGTGTTTAAGAACCAGCTGGAGTTGAAGAAAGAATGGATGAAAGTGAAAGGTCGGCTCCACTATTGCACAAAATGTAATGAAGGTGCGGGCTGTCAGCGATGGAAAGGAAATTGAATAAAGTAATTATACCGAAACATAATCCATATGTATAAGTTCATTCCCTGAAAGTTTCAAGAAAATCAAGAAATTTTTGGCGAACACTTTTGTCTGGTGCATTTTTTTCGAGTACAGGCCTTAGTTATATTTATTTAATATTTTACAAAATGTTTCGATAATTGACTAATAGAAAAACAAAGTTTTCTACCACAAGCATACCCAAATAAGGTATAATAAAGAATTAAGATATTAATGTGTCTTCGGTTAATTATCGGTTCTTGCTCGGGTAGTAGAATACCTGTTTGAAGAAGAAGAAAAAAATTAGTAATTTACAGTTACTTTCACTACCTGAATTGCTTATCCTTGACAGATACGCATATTTTGTCTACAATTTGCAGACTTCTTCAGTGTCTTGTACTAATAACCGAGTAGTATAAAATGTAAATTACTAATGCTTCTCTCTTTCTTTATACTTCGAAATATACTTCACGAGAAACTTAGTTAAAAATTTCAAAATTATTTAAAGAACCTTCCGGTAATCACATCAGGAGTCAATGACGTTGCATTTTTTTTCATTTCGATTTTAGCACTCCCAGCTCGTAGCATTTGGTCACAAAGTTTAAAAAAATGTATCGAGAAATGAATAATGTCCATCATAATACAAGAACAGCTATGTATTCCAATAATGTACCTTAACATTAATCAGACACATCTTTCCGATTGGTCTTGATCAAATAAATTCGCTCATTATAAATCTTCCTAATTTAAAACGGTTTCCTGTGGATTTGAAGCAACATGAGCATTGATTTTCCTCTTTTATTAACAACTAACGTTATGTGAAATTTTTTCTCAATCACAACAGTCTTATGCTTTGAAATGACACTAGACGCAATGTAAAGTTTGCACACTTTATAAGTTTGTTTCTTGATGATTATTAGTTAATCCAACAACATCATCATGGTAAGACTATCGAGGTGAACTCTTGTTTGACACGTTCAGACCCTACGAAATGACACATAAATAGCTACATTTGTTCTTCGATAGTGTTGATATACACACCAAAAAAGTGTTGTAAAATTCAATATTTTCCTGTAAACTTTTTGCCAAACTAAAAACATGTAAACTAACAGGAGAAATCGCATCATTTTACATCATTTAACATGAAACTTTACATGATGCACATTAGACAGGCCCACAAAAATAAAAGTTCTAATTTTCCACGGACCAACCACTAGATATGTTCCTTTAGGTGAGAAAACCATTTTCTGAAAGTTTCAGCTCATTTGGTTCTAAGATGAGCTGGCGATTTTAGTTTGAATTTTGTATGGGGAATTTGAATAAGATACACGCAAAAATGACACTCCTACACTTTATCAACCATAAAACACTTTCCTTAGTATCGATTTGATTCCGATTTTCAAAACTTGTAGTTCAATCAATGAGATGCTGAAGATTACATCTCGAATCCAGTTAGTTTTATTGAGATATTCGCTTTTGAATGTATATGAGCATTTTGTATATGCAAATTTCAACCAAATCCCCTATATAAACATTAAACCAAAATCACCAGTCCGTGTTACGTCAAAAACAGCTGAAACATTCAGAGAGTGGTTATCTCACCTACTGACACGAGTCTGGAAGTTGGCCTGTGGTGCACATAACTAATTAATATCACCATAATACTAACTTGAATCGTGATGTTGTCTTGAGAAAAGTTGTTCCTTATAGTTTAAGCTAAGTGTGCTGACATTCTGAGCTTAATCCTATTTGCTGATCCAGTTCTATGCACGAAAGAGTGCATACACCATATATTTCAACCAATATCCCCATATAAATTTTAAATCAAAAGCGCCAGCTCGTGTTACATCCGAATGAGCTGAAATTTTCAGAGAGCGGTTTTTTCTCCTGATGGCACAAATCTAGGGGTTGATCCGTTGAAAAAAAAAAAATGATAAAAATTTGCTCTCATATAAATGTGGGCCAGTCTAATGCACATGATCATCAAGTAAGCTTACCTGACTTGCATGTAAACTTACATGACAAGCACATACATTTACATGTTTGAAGCAGTTACATACCAAATGCTGTAAAATTACATGTACAATTTCATACATGCTCCATTTTTTATCGCTTGTAACATGTTACGTCCCATGTAATTTTCATTATTTTTTAGTGTGTACGATCTACTTGGTACTAGTTTTCACGCTGGAAACCCATTATTAATGGCATATGGGTAATTTTTCTTGAAAAATATCGGTGGATTACAAAGATGTCAGACTATCGAGGCGACATTCATTATAAAACTATTGAAGCAGTTTTATCAGCTATCTCGAAAATTGATCATTTTAATAAACTACCATCGTGTTTAGACGACAAGGTGATTGTAAACGCCTCTAATACTAAAACTATTTGATGAAGGAGAATGGCGTCCGTTAGTCAAAAAAGCACCTTGATCTAATAATACTTACTGCACAGTGAAACGTATCAAAACAACACTTACAAGCTACGTGCAACACCGGCAACCAATGAAGAAAACAACACATGATTCCAAAACTAAACATCGTCTTATTACTTAACAAAAGAAGTTTCCACATTGCTGCCCGGGTAGAGGCTTTAAACATCGATCCATTTTTTGTTTTGTTTTAAAGAAAGTTAGGATTTCATCTAGATATATAGGCAGAGATAGAGTGCGAGAGCACAACACACAAATAGACAGAGTGGTGTTTGCTAACATCGACCGGAACGAGAGAAATTATAAATATACAGGAAGGTAACGGAAAACAGTTTTGCTCAAAAACATCAAAAACAAAAATGATAGAACAACCGAAAACTGAACCGAAGGCTTTTGTTTCTAGCATGGTTATATCAGATGAAATAATGTTTTTCCCTGCTACTATTGTTTTGGCTTGTTGTATGTTCTAAATGTAAATGTAAATATCTAAATGTGGTGACTGTCTTGGACTCTACTATTGGCAAACTCACCATCGGAATTTTTCTTGGACAGTGCTGTTTCCGCTACCGAGTCTTCGCTGAGACTGGGATTCATGGGTCTACCGTTGTTGGTCACTTCTTTTGTTGGTATTGATTGGTAATGAGTTTGGTTTTTATTGGTGTTGGATTTTGGTTGCAATGAGGATTGGTTTCAAGTTTGGCAAACAATGAGACGATGAGACGGTGTGAAATTAGGTACAGTTTCGAACCGGTCGGTAGAGATGGTTGTTGTTGGTGGTGGTGGTGAATGGTGGATATATATTGTTTTTGTACATATATTAATCGGTTTTTAATTTGAAAGAGAAAGAAAAAAACGAGAAAGAAAAATAACCATTTTATACTGTTCTACGGTTTAAATTTCGCTATGGAAAAGTACTGATGTGTGTTAGTTTCTACTGGTTAATGTCGTTAATATGAATGTATCATTAATTTTATTTGGGCGGTGCATCTGATAGGTATTCAACATTTGTTTTCCTTTCACTGTGGAACAGTATGTCATCGGGGCAAGCATTTGATTGACTGTTGATAGTGGTTGTACAATGAATGCAGAATCAAATCATATCAAGGCAAAGAGAGCTTCTTAATTAGAATATAGCAATAGTCAAGCAAAGACATGAATTATCATTGTTAGTTGAGATATTTGAGAATGTTGGTTGCATATTGTAGCAAAGTTGCACTCAAAGATGATTGAAAAGGGTAATTGCAGTAAGGTGCCCAACCGAAAGCGCTGTAGCGACTGAGGCAACAGTTTAGTTTGGATCTAATACAGTGGCGATCAAACTGTGTCGTGTTTATTTAAGGTGTGAACGTTTTTAATGGTCACTTTATCATGTTTAGGCTGGTGTAAGCTTTTACTCTGGCAGTTTACGGTCGCGTATTTTGCTCAAAAATTTATAACTTAGATTAGGATATTTGTCACGAAAAGGTCAATAGATTTGTTTATGTTATCGAGATTAAGTTTGTTGTGACTACTTATTGAGTACATGTAGAGCATTTAGGGTTAAGAAAAAGGGAATCAAATTCAGTAAATAATAAATAAGGTCAAGCAGATTATATAATATACATAGATTAACATCTAGTTAAAAAACCTAGTCAAATCAAAGAATGAATTACAGCTAACAATACAAAGTCTGATTCGTGTTCAAAGTCTTTAAATTAGATTGAGCTGAATGTCAATTAAATAATAAAAGTAATAAAGTTAAATCAGATACGACTTTAAAACGTTAAGCATTATTTGCATTTTCTTGTTGTTCGAGCAACTGACTAAATTTTGAGATCGAGTTCTGGAAAAATGAATTGCTGGACAGCTGTTTTTTTTCTGTAAATTGAGATATCTGATGTATCTGATACTGTTTACTTCCCAATTTAAAAAGAATCAGCTTTCAATAAATCTTAGAATACAGGTAAATATCAATGGAATAGTTTACAATTTTGTGTACTTTATATTTGCTGATAATAAAGACCATTGCACCAGTCCGCATTGTGCTCTCTTGCCGTACGGATATAATTGCTTGTTGCTGAAGGAAGTGTTACTGCTACATAAAGCTACAAAAAATTTAAACAGCACCTCTCAGTGCTAAATATTACATATTTTCTACCTTTTATACTCTTATTCCTCTTTGAACCTTGTCTGGATCCTACTCGAGGGAGTCCTGCTTGAACATTACCTTGGAAGATTCTGCTTCAATCCTTCAGATTCTTATAAAAATCTAGTCGGAAGTTTCACTAGATTCACTAGTTTATTTATTTATTTCGTCAACCAACGTAGACTAGTACATATTAGAATACAGTTTTGTTTTCTTAAATTTATTTATTTATTTCGTCAACTTTGGACAAAAGGTTAAAAGTATAATTTTTTCTTTAATAAAAATTAAGCAGTGTCAGCTTTCCTATTTTTTATGAGTTATAATGCCTTATGGAGTAAAAATATTGTTTTAGTTTATGCCGAGACATTAATTAATTAATTAATTTATCTTTATTAGGGAGGCTTTCAGCCTTGGGCTGGTTCGCCTCCACTGCCGAGACATTGTAAAGTCAATGGTTTCGCAGTAGTGATTGTAAGAGGCCATCATGCGGTTTAATGGCCCATATTTTGCATAATTTGTGCGATGATGTTTTAAGGCAAATAAATTTCGATTAAGAGATACGTTTATCTGCAGCCATTGCGCCCAAACGCAAAAGAAAACGGCAATCTCTTGATCCCCCTTCTGATGAAATTAATTTGAGTAATCAATTTTATATGCTCACGGATGATGAGAATGATCCATCAGTCAGGCAAAATTCCAATAATATTTCCCGGCTTAATGCCAAGAAGGAAAAAGTCCTCCCTATTGTGGTAACCACTTCAAATTTCCATGCTCTTCGCACGGAACTTTTGAACTTCGTAACATTTAAATTTTCACTTCAAACTTGTCGTCGTGGTCAATGCCGTATACTGGCTGAAACCATGGACAGATTCAAACGTTTTCTCCAGTATCTTACTGTGAAGCAACTTAATTTATTTTCCTACGACAACAAATCTGAACAGCTATTGAAGGTTGTCTTGAAAGATCTGCCCAGTGGTGAATCCCTGGATAAGATCAGAGATTAATTGAAAAAAATACTTGGAGTTGAGCCAATCCAAGTAATCAAAATGAAAATTCAATCCCGAGTGCAATCCCGTCCTGGCGATTCGCTCAACGATGATTCGCTCTAATGATTTTTATTTAGTTCACTTCAAGTCTAGTGAACTAAACAACCTTTAGAAAAAGCTAGCCTTATGCTCCATGTCCATGCCTGGAAGACTGGCGGAAATTTCTAACACCTGTGCCCGTAAGTACCAGGAATGGAATCAGGGAACAAAAAATTGCTATATGCCAGCTAAATTCATGAATTGTGGTGATTCCTCTCATGCTAAGGAGGTCTGTACTCTGAAGGAAGATCCTAAGAAATAAAAAAAAAAACATATATCCAATTTTTGGGAATGTAAGACTCGCAAAGCGATCCTACAGTCACCTACATTTCTAAGCGTTAGGTAAGGAACGCTCCACGTTCCTGATCAGCTACACACTTAGAAAAATCTAATTTTACACGTGACGGAATCCACCTTTGACACAAAGGATGAGACGTAAACAAACATGTCATGTAAAATTAAGTGCTCCGAGACTGAATAGTTTGTTACTCGACGAAATGTACGTTTGATTGAGCTGAATTTCACGTCTCTTATGACTCAATTCTATGTCAAAATTGACGCTCGTATATGTCAGTCTCAGAGCACCTAAATTTACATTATTTTTTCTAAGTGTGTACGAATTCCTCTGCTGTTAACAACGGCTAGCGAAGAACAAATTTTACATCCGTACCCGAAGGTACAAACATCACCCCTTCTTCAAATTATTCATCTTTACCTGCTCCCCTCGCTGCTAACAATGTTCAGCATGTAAATAGAGCTATCTTTGCTGCTATTGCAGCCGGTAGAAGTCGAAATCAAAATTCTTAGTGGAAGATGCTAATTTCAAATAACAGACTAAAATTGTAATTTTTATACGATGCATGAGGAGATGAAAGTATAGAGTTGATAGTTCCGTTAGAGTACGGCAGTGTGAAAATTGTATGTAGAGAGTAGAAAGCGAGCAAGGAAAACTTTAGGAGGGTACAAACCGGTTTGATCATCTCTCTTGACCAAAAAACCCCGTTGGAGAGGGATGGTGAAGAGTATTCCCCCCGCCACCACTGGCAAAAAGAGATGATCGCCGACTCGCTCATGTACTGACGATGTGTTTGAAACAGTTCTATCTATTCTAAGGCACAGTAGCAGCACCTACCCTACCCGTGTCCCTCGAGATCGTCTGTTATTTGAAATTAGCACCTTCAAATATGTAAATCGTTGACTTAAGGCAGAAGTAATACAAAACATATAGTCACAGTCAAAATTCATGCCAACATAATTCTAATGAAAATTTTGATGATTTTGACTTAGGTAGCATTACTGCTCAAAAATGGATTTTTTACAGGAATCATTAACAAACTGATACTGATATGCTGAAAATAACTCCATGTTTGATGCTATTCAAACTGAAGTTAAACTTAATGATAATATTGTCATGACTTTGTAATTCAGTAATGGCTTTCAAATCCCTAAATATTTTCAATTAGAATGCTCGATATCTTAAAGATAATAAGGACGAGCTATTTAACTTTCTGAGAGTTCATAACGTGCATACCGCCGTCATAACTGAAACATTCTTTAAACCTGACCATACGCTTAAAAGGGACGCACATTATTTTATTTATCAAAATGATCGTCTTAATGGAGACGGTGGTAGCGTTGCCATCATTGTTCATAAACGTATCAAACATAAGATTCTTTCTTCATGTGAAACCAAAGTTTTGAAACTTTGGGATTTTCTGTTGAAACAAAATTTGGACAACTTACGTTTATAGCTGCCTATTTGCCATTCCAGTGCGTAGGCCAGCAAAAGAATTTTCGCAAGGGTAACCTTCAGGTGGTTTTGGTGATTTTAATGCAAAACACCGCTCATGGAATTATGCTCAAAGCAATTCCAATGGCAATATGTGCTTTGTTGGTTGTTCTGCAGGTTATTAAACAAAAACTTGAGTCATTTAATACCTGGACCCCCTGCAGTGCTCCTAGCGGTCAGATCTGGAATGTTTGAACAGCAGTTTGTTTTGAAATGTTTCCTTTTTCAACGCTGAAAAGTTCGTCACGATTCATTTTGTTTAAAAGAAGTTATACTTGATGGAAGCCGCGAACCGAAAATTAATTTTGAACACACACGACGTGGTCAGGTCCAAAAATCGCGAACTCGTTGAAATTGGATAAATCGATCGTGTGCAGTATTCTCAAACGTTTCCGTGAGCGGCATACTATCGTACAGCGGCAGTATCATAGCACGCGTCGTAGTGGAACTAAGGCTAGCAAGCTGCAGTTGAAGGTGTTGAGAACGGTTAAGGTTCAATTTACTTTGATGCATTTTTAAAAAATTCAAAAGCCGTTTTTTTTCGACGCATTATTTTATTTTGCAAAAAGCTTGCGTCATTTTGTGTAAAATATCAAAATGAATCGAATAGTGCGAGGTTTTTGCAATCTGATATAATGCGTCGGAAAAAACTGCTTTTGAAATTTTCCATAAAGCATCAAAGTAAATTGAACCTTAAGGAAAACCCAGGGCGTTTGGATTATGATATCGCCAAGAAATTCAATGCCAGCCAAACCACCGTCAGAAGGATTCATTAGCGAGGTGGATTTTGATCTTTTCGGGCCAGTAAGTAACCAAACAGGACACTGAAGCAGGATCTAGAGGCCAAAAGACGTGCCCGGAAGTTGTACAATGAGGTTCTTACAAAGTACGAAGGATGCATCATCAGGGACGACGAAACGTGCACACTTAGAAAAATTCATGTAAATTTAGGTGCTCTGAGACTGACATATACGAGCGTCAATTTTGACGTCATAACAGACGCAAAATTTAGTTCAATCAAACGTCAAATTATCATTAATACAGTGCATGTGCTGACATTACGTTGCTTTTACTGCATTTGTTTATTTGTGTGGCCATAAAAATTACATGAAATTTTCGACATGATTGATGTGCATCCTTTTGGATGTAATATTAAAATTTATTTTTTGCTGTGAACTGTTACCTTATTCAAAAAACGGTGTCAAATAACGATTTCTGATCACTTCAGGTTGTTCCTATTTCGGAAATTTGAAAAACTTCGAGATAAGGGCGTAATTGCGTTTGTAAACAAACACTTTATTTGATGATTTCTCGCGAATTAAAGCTCAATCTACAAAACTGACAACACAAACAGGTAGATGAATGGTTCCTCTATCATTTGGTATAGTTTGTACAAGAGATTGTTCTTTTATTCACGAGAAATCAGTGATTGACATGTTTGTTTACAAAAGCAATTACGCCCAAATCTCAAAGTTCTCCGGAAATATTCAAACTGAAATCATAATCTTCCTAGATAATTCTCAAAATAGAGCTAACGGAACTAGACAATGGCCAAAAATCTCTCTAATAAAGATCAAAACAAAAAAGAGCTAACGGAAAACTTTGAACTTATATGTCTAGCACCTGGAAGGTCATGGTCATGAGAACAACTTTATTGAAGAGTCTAATTTGAGATATGGTCAATATTTAAAGATAATTGCAAAAAATTCAGCTACCAGTCATAAAGGGCGATTCAATAATGACTTCCGCATATATAACAATTTAATCACCTCCCTTCTCCCTCCGTCACGTTTTTTGTTCTAATACCTATTACACGTTCTGTCCTGAATTCTAAGTCCGCCTCTCTCCCTAAATAGTGGGCGTCATATTTGAGTCGCCCCTAGGTCTATGATCTACTGAGCTACCTCGACGAGCACAGTATCTTTGTATCTGCTGTGATTGTTTTTCTATGTGGTAGATGTGTATTACATTACTAGACTAACATTTGAAAAGGGCATAACTCCAAAATGTAAACAAACCATATTTTGCCACATATAGAGAGAACAGTTCACAAACTACTCGATAAACACGAACAAGTAGAAGAAAATATCACTTCAAATCATCAAAAACGTTTCTTCTTACATGGCGTATTTCCAACTTTCAACTCTATGATGCATCTGCTTGTTACGCCTTGCACCAGAACTACGAATTATATTGTTTTAATATGCCAAACGTACTGATTCGGTAGTATCTAGTCACGCCCGATTCATTTGAAATGCATCCGATTGATATTTCACGTGTAAACAACAAACAAAAAGAAGACCAAAAAAAAAATCTCCTGGCGTAATTTCACTCTCACAAAATTTGCAAACGAAGAATCAAGGCGGAACAACCAACAAAAAATCCTGAGGGTGTGTTTCCACGGCGTATCACCAGTGTTAGCAGTTCAAAGGCTGGTAGATTCGGTGGATAACAACATGAAAGATATTATCAGGGCGTATGATGTTTTATTCTCAATTATACGACAAAGAAAACTTTTTTGAGTTTTTAGTGATGCATGATGATAGATTACACTATTAACTATATGTAAAGCTTATAAAATCATCCAGAAAATGGAAAGTCGTGAAGTAGGATTAATTTTTAGGTCATCAAAATTCGGAAGCGATTTTCTCGATATGGCCATTTTGAAGTTAGGCCCTTTTCAAATTTTAGTCTAGATTACATCTTTTATAGCGAATTCGTTTATTATCGCGAAACTGAACTTTTTGTCAGTGCGAACCTCAACCTGAGCTAGGTTTTAAAAACAAACGAGCAAAATGACGTTTGTCAGAAAACAAGCAGACCCAATCCTGATACCCGATCCAGTTTGGAACTGAATAATAAACGAATTCGCTATTAGAGTCTCGCTTATAGCGAATTCGTTTATTATCGGGGTTGGAACCAGTTCCAACCCAGTGCGAAACCGAACTTTTTGTCAGTGCGAACCTCAACCTGAGCTAGGTTTTAAAAACAAACGAGCAAACTGACGTTTGTCAGAAAACAAGCAGTCCCAATCCTGATACCCGATCCAGGTTGGAACTGAATAATAAACGAATTCGCTTTTAGATTTGCGGATAAAGGAGCACAGCTAAAATCAAGACCATGCTGGACATGGCTGTATTCTCATTGCGGTCCAGTCAAATAATTTTTCGGGTTGAGAAACTTCTCGGCTTCCTTGGGAATAGGTTATGATTGTGCTTGCCACACAAAATACGAATGCAAAAATGGTGCAGGCTAAGAAAAGCTCTCCGTTAACAACAGTGGAAGTGCTCAAAGAACACTAAGTTGAGGGGGTTAGAGGCAAAGAAGTACAAGTGATTTTGATCGATTCTCTTCATCGACATTCTCTTTTGATAATCAGGGCTTTACCAACCAATTTCACACTATTTCTGTTACATAGTTACACTCTTAGAAATACATAATTTTACACGTGACGGAATCCATCTTTGACATAAAAGATGACACGTTAACAAACATGTCATGTAATATTAAGTGCTCTGAGACTGAAAAGTTCGTTACTCGACGAAAAGTACGTTTGATTGAGCTAAATTTCATGTCAAAATTGATGCTCGTATATGTCACTCTCAGTGCACCTAAATTTACATGATTTTTTCTAAATGTGTAGTTTGATAAAGAAGGTTATCATATGTCATGCAGGATAGTAAGGAATATGTATGCCACTGAGTTATTAACGAAAGACAAAGTCGATGAAGTTAGTTAGGGGCCTCATAGCTTAGTCAGTAAAGGCACGGTATTACCAAGCCGGAGGCGGCGGGTTCGATTCCCGGTCCGGTCGAGGGAATCTTTCGGGTTGGAAATTTTCTCGACTTCCCTGGGCATATAGTATCATTGTGCTTGCCACACAATATACAAAATCATGCATTGGTATTGGCATCGAAAGCTCTCAATTAATAACTGTGGAAGTGCATTTAGAACACTAAGTTGAGAGCACGCAATAAGCTAATATGCACTAAGCTATAAGCTTGAAATGCGAATAAGAAGAAGAAAAAAGTCGATGAAGAGAATCAATCAAAATCACTTGTACCCCTTTGCCTCTAATTCCCTCAGTAGAGAGGAAGTGTAAAGTTATAGTTGAGATTACATTTTTTCTATAAACCATTTTGCACAAATAGCATAAAGCATGTTTGCAAAAATGTGGTTTCTCAATAAGAATATTGAATGAATCCTGATATCAATAGATAAATGCAGACAGGACCTCTTTAAATGTTAATCGCAGATGAACCAGCGTCTGGCCGAAAATCTCCTTAATAAAGACAACCAAACAACCACCAACCTAGTTATGTCCAGTATATGCATAAATACAAGCAAACGTCATTGTACAAATTGTTGTGAGCTTTAAAACAACAGTTCATATAAAGCAGGATGAACTGTTAACGGGAGGTTCTCATTCGAATGGCCAAAAAGTAAGTAAAGTTTGGCATTTTTTTGTGGGCCAATGAAAAAAAAATATAGAAGGACGTGGTTTTGAAATCCAAAAAGCTTAGACCTTCGTCTTTAGCGGCGCCGGTGGTGTATTGGTAAGCGTAATTACCTCTCACCCCAGCAGGTCTGGGTTCAATCCTAGTCGGCGCCGCCGGGATGTTCTGAGGCATAACATCTCTGATCACGCTTTCCTTCGGAAGAGAAGTAAAGCCGTTGGTCCCCGGTTCATGAGTTGATGGGTCGATTGGTAGGGTCCAGGTGTGGAAGCTGCCTCCCTGGCGTCGGTAGCATTGGTGCTCAGCACGGAAAACAAGATCGACGGAAAACAAATCAAGGAAAAAAACCCGTGGTCAAGTTTTGAGTAAAGTACCCAAGTAACCAACAAGCCCGCTAATTCGCCTTTTTTGCAATATAAAGCTGATTCACGGCTAACATAGGGCATGGTAAGCTTTATATTAGCTGCATATTAGCCTTATATTGCGAAAAGGCGAATTAGCAGGCTTATTGGTTACTTGGGTAGTGGACGCCTGGAATAGTCAAACTGCGTACAGCCTGGTACCTCAGGATCAATCTGAAACACAACAATGAGACTTTAAAGTGAACTAGATTTATTGGAGGAATGGCCTAACAACGAACGGGTAAAAAACTTAAAATTTTACGAAATGGTGCGATCTCAAACTTTTTGGTCGATTTTTCACCCCTTTTTTCCTCTTTAAGGCTTCAGAAAAAATAGTGAATACAAAGAAGTTGTAGATTTTATAGGTCATTCCTCCAATGAAAAAGGTTTTCCTTTGAATGGTCAAAAGCAGAAGTCGTTAAATTTAACCGTTTTCATGCTTAGAGATAAACGCGTTTAAATCCGAGTACGTGGCGGCCGGGACACCACTGGCCGTCAATGGCCTGTAGAAAATTGTCTTGTTCGTGGAACGAAAAACCCTTTCAACACAATATAGTAGACACTTATACCTTTTAAAAAAAAAAAAAGGTGGAGGCGAACCAGCCTAAGGCTGAAAGCCTCCTAAATAAAGCTAAATTAATTAATTAATTTAAAAAAAAAATGCAATAACAAAAAATCGATTTGTTGAAAATTTTAAATAAGAACCTCCCCTTAAGCTAACGGTCATTTCAAAACGTAATCAGAAATTATGCCATTTTATGCCAGATTAAACTGGCATAAACGAACACGATAAACATGAAATGATTTGAGGAAAAAAAAAAGTGATGTTGATTTTTCAATCGTCAGAGTAAACACTTTCTGGTTCAGCGGTTGCATGAAGTTGCTGTTCCTTTCTTTACAGGCATACCGCGCCAGTAGGCAATCAAATCGATCACTCAAGCAGAATATGTGCCGTAGCTAGAACCCGTGCTGTATGACAACTTGCTGACCAAGTCCGGTGGGTGCATACTTATGGATGATGAATCCTATGTCGGCCTTTAGATTTCGGACAGCTTCCAGGACCAACATTTTACAAGGCGAAGGCTCGAGGAAGTGGCAGATTCAAATTTGTTTTTGTGGATAAATTTGCTCGCAAATATATGATCTGGCAGGGAATTTGCAGCTGCAGCAAGGTTTTCGTCACTGGGAAAAGGAAGAACTCGGATGTTTACAAAACCGAATGTCTCCTGAAGCGAATACTGACCTTCATCCAGTCCGGTGACATTTTGACCGGATCTTGCGAGTTGTCACTACATCCGGGAAGTACAACAATGGTACAATGACAAAGGAGTCCCGTTTGTTCCAAAAACCCTCAATCCACCCAATTGTCCCCAGTTCAGGTCCATTGAAAAGTACTGGGCAATTATGAAGAGGAAACTGAAGGTAAAAGGTACGGGCATCAAAACGGCAGCTCAGATGAAAAAATGGTGGCATAATATCGCCAAAACAAAGGACGAGACGGTTGTGCGTCACTTGATGGGTTCTATTAAAGGAAAAGTTAGAGAATTTCTTCGAATTCACGACGAATAATTCGTTTTGTTTCTTTTTAAATAGGGTTAACTACCCCATTTCCGGCATATTAAGCACAACCCGCACCTAGTCTTTCTTAATCTAGCGCATTTTAACACCAAACGGAATGTTATTATTATTGATGGCTTCCAAATTTATTTACCTTTCCGTACGTACCGTAAGATTTGATAAAGAGAAACCAATCGTTGAGATATTGTCAAAAGTCTAACACTGCTTCTTGACGCCAAACTCGGCCTACGGATTCATGGATTTGTTTGATTTTTTCTGCTCTATAGGCCCAAAATGGATTAGGCCGAAGTAGTTCTCTACCTATAAGAAACAGTGTGCACATAATTGAAAATCGTTTTCAAATTCGTTAATTTAATTCCGAAATAGACCTATGTAAATGATGTTCTTCCATTGCTAAGTGGACCATGTTCAAGTCCCCGGCAAGGTGACAGATAACCTTAGTTTCACGTACCCACTTGGAAATAATATATGTAGCCACACAACGTAAACAAAAGGATTGATTGATTTATCTTTATTAAGGTAAACAAAAGGACTGCCCTTCACCACCGCAACGGTATTTCTCTATGGGAAACCAACTTTTTGTTTCACCATGTGTGGATGTCAAACAAAAAGCAAGAATGCCATATGAAAAGAGCGAAATAATGATTTTCGTGGTGAAGTGACATTAATTCAAACAAATTAAAACAGAATGATGGAGGTCTTTCTTGTATAATCGAATGGAAATACAAATACTTTGGTTACTTCTGTTATATTTTGCTCTTGAATATTATCAGCCTTGGGAATAATGTTTCTGAGCATAGTTGTGCGATGAAGACTTGCAATAAAAAGCCGTATCAATAAAAAGACTTTACGTCCCCATCTTTCTATAGCGGGGCAAAAAAAAAAAATACTAAATTGATTCAGTGAATAGCAGGTTTGCTGTGTGAACACTAACATTTCGTAAATCCATTTAAAAATGAGGAAATAAATAAAATGAATTAAAAAAAAAGAACCCCTCATTTCATCTGTCAAATTTTCATAGCGAATGAAAACAAACATAGTTTAGTACAAGTATTTCGACTAGAATGGGGTACGCTTATAGATTTACTTGGGACAAATAGGCTAGTCAAGTAGTGAACCAATTTAAAATCGTTAGTTTCGACCGGTCGATTGTACTAACTTTGTACTCTTTTAAGCTGTATATTTTGCAGTACTAGCTGCATATAATTATTATGCTCGTACTCGCTGCAAAACCATTCTTTCTTTGTTCATTATCGACGATTATAGCAACAGCTTCGAAAACAACGAATGTATCCTCACTCAATTCTCATTTGTTTCGATTCATTCGATGGCAATCACATATTTTCGTTTTACAAATCATATGTTTAAGTTTTTGGTTTTGTTCTGCTCAAAGACATACGTGGCTATACAAAAAAGATTCAGAAACTAATTATGTATGGGAAATGGCTCTAATGTTGGCCTATGGATCTAAGATTGGGCCCATTCGTAAAAATCTGCAATTTATTAATTTTATCTAGATGAACGCGCCATTTGGACGGTACCAACATAGAGGTTACTCTAAGACTATAGTAGGTCCCTAAGAATCGTGCTCAACTTTTTGGCTCAGCTCTGGTACTATCTTTGGTCCAAAGCTAATCGATTCACCCCTCAAAACATAGAAAAATCCATGAACCCCTCATTTTATCTGTCAAACTTTCATAGCGAATCAAAACAAACATTGTGTAGTACTAGAATTTAGACAAGAATGGGGTACGTTAGTCGATTTTCTTGGTACCAATAGGCTAGTCAAGTAGTGAGCCAATTTTAAATCGTTAGTTTCGTATTGTTTGTTGGCACTTATGTACATTTTTGGTCGCTATTGAAAATCTAGTCGATTGCTGAGTTTATGTATGGGCCCAAATTAGGAGCATTTAGGCCGACATTACATTCATTTCCCCTATATGCAATAAGATTTAAAATTACATTTTATTTACTGTACATCATTTCCGCATTCGCCCTATTCAGATAACACTTCTGAAATTTGTGAATTTGACAGAACCACCAGCACCAAATTTTTGGGGTACACTGGAAATGTACTGGACTTGCTCCGGGTTGGCCATGTTTTAGGAATGTTGAATTCGAACTTCAGCGGTGATCAAGGAATTCAGTTGATTTGATTGTAGAGTTCAGTTGATTTGATTGTAGAATAAGTGATCTTTATCAGCACTGCTTACGTGTCTCATCTTCTGTGTATGTCCGTGCTGCAGCTTGCCAAACTTATTTGTATCCTTCTACCGTGTGGATCAAGCTATGTAGCAGAAGCAATTTTTCATGAAAAAACGGAAGAGTATTATTTCATTATTGCTTACCGTTTCCGTTATAATTTGGCTCGTTGATCGCTTGTCATTTTGAGATATTTTTGATTCCCTGATAAAGATACAGATAGACGGGTTAATTGAGGCCTCCCTCAGTCGGTAAAGGCACAGCTACAATGCAAGACCATGCTGGAGGTGGCTGGGTTCAATTCCCGGTCGGGTCTAGGAATTTTTCGGGTTGGAAAATTTCTCGACTTCCCTGGGCATAGAAGTATGATTGGACTTGCCATACAATTATACTAATACAAAAATGGTACTGGCATCGGAAGCAACCAATTAATAACTGTGGAAGTGCATCTAGAACACTAAGTCGAGAGCACGCAATAAGCTTATATGTGATATGCAATAAGCTTGAAATGCGAAGAAGAAGAACAAGAAGAAGAAGAAGAAGAAGAAGAAGAAGACAGGTTGATCGATGGTGACCTTAGAAATTACCATAAATTCGTCTGAGGTTGTATAATTACGATACTCGAAATCTGAAGAGGGATTTCTTAGCGCAGTTGAGAAGTGTTTTTGAGATGCGTTACGTTCAGGGTTGTTAATGACGTTAACGAATAACAACCCTACACAAAATTCACTATTATATTGGTTATACAAATGATGGAACTCGAACGAGTAACAACAAAAGGTTTCAATGCCTATCAAAATTAATTCTTTCTGGTACATGGTAAACAGATTACACCGTAAATGGTCCAGGACACCTATAGCTGTTCACACTTCTAATCAAATTGATGCTAATTGTTTAACAAATTAACCAATATCCACACAAAACACCTGACATTGGATAAACAAGCAAATAAAATTGACATAGCAAACAAGCAAATAAACTAACGCTAGATATTTCTTAAGTATTTTTAAGTATGTTTGGGTATCTTAGATATCACTAAGATTTTTATATGTATATTAGGAAAAATACAAAGTTTAGAGTGGGATGCTCCTAGACCCTACGTCTCGTTGTCGTCGACTAGTTTGACAGCTGCTAAGCAGTGCTGCAAAATCTCGACAATACACGGTGATGTTGACAATTCTGCTGTGGTCACTCATTTGAGCTAACAGTCATCGTCAAGGCAAACCTTATCAATTGTCAATGCTGTCAGTGACGAACATGTGTAGATTTTTTTTATTAACTAAATTTGTAACGAAATTAAATGTCTTGAGCAACACAATTACTTGGAGCCGTTAAAGTGAACAAGCATCTACGTCCTGAACTGCATGGATAACAATAATGTGACAAAGAATGCACGAAAATACACTTTTTTTCTACAAGGTGAATCTTTGTCATTGACGAAAAAATGAATGCGATTTTGACGAAGGGTTTTTTTTAGGATCAAGTCTATAAGTGACTAGGGGAAACGCTCCTATAGTTGCGGTACGTTAGAAGCGTTAGGTTCCTATAGTTGTGCATGGAGACTCAATACACAACTATAGGACCCTAACGCTTCTAACGTACCGCAACTATAGGAGCGTTTACCCTATGTGAAAAACAATTTTGTCAATATCGCGCGAAAGTCTATCAATGACAATGACAAATATCAGCACTGCTGCTGAGGTCAAAACCACGTTTTTCCGTGAGTTTATATGACAGTTTTCTGTTTTCCCAACGCTTCCTCTGATTTTGGTAGCCTTCGCCAGGTAAAATTAATTATATGCCAATTACGTTCAAGTAGTAATTTCCAGTAGCAATTATTAATAATTGCCTCATTAGGATATTGAATTTTGATTGTGGGTGCTTTCGACAAAAAATCGATTTCTTTACACCAATGGCAACAGCCACTCTTTAGCTGTCATTTCAAGATTCATGATAAATGATAAAAGTAAATTTGAGTCGTTGAACAAATATATTATGTAGAAGTAAATTTAATAATGTTTTTCAATAAGCAAAACTGAAAACAAATAACATGACCAATTAAAACGAATTTCACGGAGAAAAAATGACCAGTTTATTGCCATATCGATTTGTGTTCAACTCCAGAGTAAAAGCTTACACTTCTCCCGCCGATGTGACCGGTAAAACCATCCTAGTTACAACACGTGAAATAAAACAAGCCCAACAACAGTACGGAAGCAAAGAGTATAGGGTCAGTTTTTACTCAGCAAAACGTATTAGTCAAAGCCTTCCGAACTTGAATAAAATTGCTTGTTAGTAGTAGGTAGGCAAATACGAGCGATTGAATAGTAAAACACTACCACCAGATTATGATTAGATATACCTATATATATATAAAAAAAAAACGAAAAGCAGTAAAACCGAAACCATCCCACCCACCATCGGTACTCACCCAGGTTCTCCGAGGAAGCGTTGATGTCCGTCACCCGTGGGCAGCGGCCGGCTCGATTGCTACCACTGCTGGCTCCTCCGCTGCCGCTCGGTGGTTTCGCATTGCCGGGCGAGTGCAGCGATTGGCTCTTATGTCGCCGGATCGTCGGCAGCCGGGCCACGAACGAGGCATTGTGCTTGAAGCTCGAAGACGCCCGCCTGATAAGCGAAATTTGACTCAGTCCATTTCTTCACAATATTGATATTATGGTTTTTGGAAATTGAAGGATATTGGTTTTTGTGTGGGTGTGTATGTGTCAGTATGTTGTAGTTTGGTACATTTTGAAGCAAATACCAGAATTATATAAAAAAAATACGTTGGTAGGTACATGGATAGCAAAGAACAGAACAAAGAGCAATAGCCATTTGGATGCGCAGAGAAAAATAACATTGAAAGCAAGTTTGAACCCACATCAGAAAACAATTTGAACACATTCCAACCACATGATGATATTGATGCACGTGGAGAAAAAGTCGCAGTTGTGTGTACATTGTTCAAGCCACCGTTCGTGTTTGTGTGCGTCACGGAGGCACACGATAGAGGAAAGGATAGGGAAAATTCAATATTTACAATAGTTTGGTTTGTTATCGATGTGATTTAGCGGGGGTTGAACCGTGACATGTGTCCATTGGGTGATGTTTTGATGATTTTGTGATGATCATCAGT
The DNA here is from genome assembly GCF_037179485.1 of Ochlerotatus camptorhynchus. Lineage (NCBI taxonomy): Eukaryota > Metazoa > Arthropoda > Insecta > Diptera > Culicidae > Ochlerotatus > Ochlerotatus camptorhynchus. The sequence continues at coordinate 1,195,570 of NW_027041110.1, forward strand.
TTTGCCCCCGTCGGTGTATGTGTGTATTGGAGTGCACGGTGGAATTTGTTGTGCAAACCGAGAAACGGTTTTTGTTCGGATTTCGCGTTGCGTGTGGGACGTGGTGGTGCGGTTTTTGCCATGTTTGATGAACGCAGGGACACATAGAGGTGAACAGCGGTTTGTGCGATCATTTGCATACAATATGTACATTGGATGGCAGCCATAGGTAATGACAAAACAGCATCGGTCAGTGCGAGAAATACATGGAGACGCACGATGATAACGGTTTTTGCAAGCAGCAGTAGAAAGTAATATCAGTATTATCAGCGGCAGCACAGTAGCAGCAACATAGCGGCAGCGTATTGGATTGATAGAGAAAGATGGCGGTGTTGATTTGATGGATGATTGCCAACAGTGACATGAAAGTAAAAAATAAAGAGACAGAAAAACGAAAAATGAACGTAAAACAATTATGCAAGCTCAACCCGAAAGGAAATCGATGGTTAGTGCGTTGGAAAAACAAACAAATTGAAAGGAGGAAATGAAATGGAAATCGTTCATCGCACGCGATGATGCCTGCAATTGTTAAATATTTATTTTGTTTTTCAATTATGTTTATTGAGTTCTGGAGATGATGAAATGTATGCATTGTTTGAATACAGTTACTCTTCCATATTCATTCGAGGTCAGTTGTATTGATAATACTGTGCGACAAATACATTTTTTTTTCGAGAACTGTGAAGTCCAACCATATTTGATTGATTTGAGATTACAGCCTAGAATGTTCTTATGCCCTAATACGTCACGTTTTTTAGATAGGCTTCCTCTATGAGGTGGGATATTCACAATTTTAGTCATTTACTGCCAACTCACTTATGAGGCATTATTGTTGTTCAAGGATCAGTTGCCAAAAACTGACCCTAGGAACATTCTTCTAAAACATTTGATATCGCTATTTCGATGTTGTACCCTGTCATTTCGGTGATGTTTCTTTTACTTAGGTGGTGTCTTTCAGAAAACGGATCGTCTCCGCACAGCAAAAAAATAATTTTGATATCACATCAAAGTGGATGTACATGAACGTCAAAAATAATTTTGATATCACATCAAAGTGGATGTACATGAATGTCAAAAATATGGTGCAATATTACTTGCCAAAAATGACAAAATTATCATTAAAACAGTGCATGAACTGACATTACGCTGCTTTTACTGCATTTGATTATTTTTGTGGCCATAAAAATTACATGAGATTTTCGACATGATTGAAGTGCATCCTCTTGGATGCAATATTAAAATTTATTTTTTGCTGTGCGTGTTGCAAGCTTGCTGCTCGTATACAATCAGAGCCTAACATTATTTACTGCTTAGGTTGTGTTCGAAACCACACGTATCAATATATTGGCATGAAGTGGATCTATTGACAATAATATTGATGATGTGATGCCGCTCCATTTATGTGCATCACACACAGATAAAATTTCTGAATTTTAATTGTGATGTAAACATTCATTCACGTAGACTTGTATTTCATTTCACGCAACCGAGCAACTTGCAAACAATGTTGTTTAAAAAGATGGGCTTTTGTATACAATATTTGCTACATTGCATGAAATGTCTCAGAACTTTACATGACATATAATGTAAACGTATATGATATGTGACGCTCCATTTATGTGCATCATATTGAACAGAAATTTACACTACTTTTTCGAACTGAGCAGCATGTAATTGAGGATTTTTTCCATAGAGAATGTACGCTCAGTCATTCAAAATACGGATTGGAAGAATAAACGTGCTGACTGAGATACTGACTGAGTGCTCGGCTGTCAGCGACTCGGTTACTTCCCAATAAATCAGACTCTCACGAGACAGTGCAACATGAGGCGGATGGCTGTTTATATTCATACACAGCAAAAAAAATTATTTTGATATCACATCAAAGTGCATGAACTTCAATCGAGTCAAAAATATGGTGTAATATTACTTGCCAAAAAGGACAAAATAATCATTAATACAGTGCATGAACTGACATTACGCTGCTTTTACTGCATTTGTTTATTTTTGTGGCCATAAAAATAACATGGGATTTTCGACATGATTGAACTGCATCCTCTTGGATGTAATATTAAAATTGATGTTTTGCTGTGTATGAAAATGACTCATTGAACCTGACTGTTTTGCGCACTGGTTGCTTAATAAGCAGCCGCAATAAACCTAGTTGGCTATGAAACAACTATATTAAATCAGTGATAAGAACTCAATAAAATCAAACATATAGATCAAGGCCTCCGGCACCTTCAAGCGAAACGTAAATAAGAATTTAAACAAAATTGTTAACATGGGTCTGATTCTGTATAAGAAAGTGCTTCAGCCGGAACGTTCCACAGCCAAGAAACTTAACCAGCTTTAGAGAGTCTACCACCCTACCGGTTTGAACCATCTGGAGCTGCCTTCGTAACGCAGGACAATGCCTAATGATGCGAAAAGTATACTGAACCGGAGCCGACCTGTGCCTCTTATCAAATCTATAGTCCTGAGCGGTCAAAAACAACATTTGACAATCTGCATTAATGGAGCTTCCAGCCTATCGGACGTCTTGTTACGCGATCCGAGAACATTATTCTTCTTATTAACTTTAATGCGAGTCGTTTGACAGCTCAGTGGAGGGCTAGTCCACAGTGTTGTTAATTGTTCATGGAGTACGATCCGTAGATAGGTAAGTTGGTTTCCACTGCGTTAATTATTAAGTTAAGTTAGATTTTAGCATATCAGTATTCATGTCAATTAATGATTTCTGTAAGAATTCAATTTTAAGAGTAGTAATGACATAGAGGTAACTCTAAGACCAGAAGGTCCCGAAGAAACGAGCTCAGCTCTGGTACTATCTTCGGTCCCAAGCTAATCGATGCACCCCTCGAAACATAGGAAAATCCACGAACCCCTTATTTTATCTGTCAAACTTTTATAGCGAATGAAAACAAACATAGTGTAGTACTGGAATGGGGTACGTTAATCGATTTGCTTGGGACCAATAGGCTAGTCAAGTAGTGAGCCAATTTAAAATCGTTAGTTTCGTATTGATTAATGGTAATGCTTCCTAAGTCAAAATTTCCGTTAGAATCATGTTGGCTAGTATTTTGATTTCTACCCGTTACATTTACTTGCTAAACATTGTTAGCAGCAACGGTATAGGTATATAGGTATGGATGAAGAATTTGAAGTAGGGGTGATATTTGTACATACGGGTACGAATGTAGAATTTGTTCCTCGCTGACCGTTGTTAACAACAGAGGAATTTGAAGCTGGTTGGGAACGTGGAGCGTTTCCTACCTGTCCGTTAGAACGAGATTGTGGAATCGATTTGCGTAAGACTCGCATTCCAAAAAATTGGATTTGTGGTTTTCACCACAATTTGAACATTTAAATTTCTTAGGATCTTCTTTCACAGGGCAGTCGTCCTTTACGTGAGAAGAATCACCACAATTAAGCTGGCATGTAGCAATTTTTAGTTCCGTGGCCCATCCCTGGTACTTACGGCACTGGGTGAGGTTTTGGAAATTTCCTCCAGTCTTCCTGAAGTGTTCCCACTTCATTCGGATATGGAGCATAAGACTAGCTTTTTCTAAGGCCTTAAGGTTGATTAGTTCACTAGACTTGAAGTGAACTAAATCAAAATCATTAGAAATCCCGTTGCGCGAATCTCCAGGACGGGATTTCAGTTTCATTTTGATTACTTGAACTGGCACAACTCCAGGTAATTTTGCCAGTTCATCTTTGATCTGATACAGGGATTCACCGCTGGGCAGTCCTTTCATGACAACCTTGAACACATGTTCAGTTTTGGTGTCGTAAGTAAAAAAAATGGTGCCTCTTCTCAGTAAGATACTTTAGAAGACGTTTGAATCCGTTCAAGGTTTCAGCCAATACACGGCATTCAGCCCGACGGCCAATTTGCAGTGAAAACTTGAATTTCACGAAGTTCAAAAGTTCCGTGCGAAGAGCATGGAAATCGGAACACAATAGGGGAATCTTTTCCTTCTTGGCATTAAGCCGGGAAAGATTCCTAGATTTTTCCTGAATGATGGATCATTCTCATCATCCGTGAGCAAATCAAATTGATTGCTCAAATTGATTTCATCAGAAGGGTGATCAAGAGATTGCCCTTTTCTTTTGCGCTTAGGCATTATGGCGGCAGTAAAACTATTATCCAAATCGACTTGCAAGCAGATTACTGTTACTGAAGAAGAACTTTCCAAATCGATATCCAAGCAGGATTACCTCGGGTAGGGTCCAAACAAGGATCGAAGAGGAATAAGAGTCGAACAAGGTAGAAATTTTTCAGGTATATTGAGCACTGAAAAGTGCTGTTTAAACTTGTTGTAGCTTTAGGTAGCAGTAACACTTTTTTCAGCAAAAAACAAATAGATCCGCACGGTATGCGGACAG